>NC_138237.1:30585319-31089150 GCF_964197995.2 Scardinius erythrophthalmus | reverse complement strand
TTGACAGGTTCTTCTTATTTGCTTTCATATTACTATAGACAACTATGCCTAGGGTCTTGAAGTTCTATCACACCAAATGTAGTCACTTACATGTATGCTTACTCTTTAGGTGTTTACAACATCACCGGTCACTACAAGATAAAAGTGTGAAATTAATCGTAAGAAGAAGTTTATATTAGTTCAAGTTTGCTCTGTGTGGATGTATTGTTCTGTTCCAGTGATGTTGTGTGACTAAATCTGAAGGGAAAATATATCACCTATGGGGTCAAAGCCTGTTCCCCAATGGTATCTGCTCAAGCTTTTGCAAGAGGCATATATACCCCTCGGGTCCCAGCAAGTTTTCACCAAGGTGATAGGACCCAGCGATCCATTTTGCCCCTTTGCATAACTTGTTTATTCGTGTAGCCTGCCTTCCAGATAATCAATATGCACTTGCTTAGCAGTTTTTCCATTGGGTTATTATGGAATCAAACTAATCAAGAGTTCTAGACTTTGACAGGTTCTTCTTATTTGCTTTCATGTTACTATAGACAACTTTGCCTAGGGTCTTGAAGTTCTATCACACCACATGTAGTCACTTACATGTATGCTTACTTGGCATATGTAATTCTTTAGGTATTTACAACACCATTGTTCACTATATGATAAAAGTAAGAAAATTAATCGTAAGAAGAAGTTTATATTAGTTCAAGTTTGCTCTCTGTGTATGTATTGTTCTGTTCCAGTCATGTTCTCTGACTAAATCTGAAGGGAAAAGATATCAACTATCGGGTCAAAGCCTGTTCCCCAATGGTATCTGCTGAAGCTGTTGCAAGAGGCATATATAACCCTCGGGTCACAGCAAGTTTTCACCAAGGTGGTAAGGCCCAGCGATCCATTTCGCCCCTTTGCTTACCTTGTTTATTCGTGTAGCCAGCCGTCCAGATAATCAATATGCACTTGCTTAGCATTTCTTCCATTGGGTTATTATGGAATCAAACTAATCAAGAATTCTAGACTTTGACAGGTTCTTCTTATTTGCTTTCATGTTACTATAGACAACTATGCCTAGGGTCTTGAAGTTCTATCACACCACATGTAGTCACTTACATGTATGCTTACTTGGCATATGTAACTCTTTAGGTATTTACAACACCACTGGTCACTACATGATAAAAGTGTGAAAATTAATCGTAAGAAGAAGTTTATATTAGTTCAAGTTTGCTCAGTGTGGATGTATTGTTCTTTTCCAGTGATGTTCTGTGATTAAATCTGAAGGGAAAAGATATCACCTATGGGGTCAAAGCCTGTTCCCCAGTGTTACCTGCTGAAGCTTTTGCAAGAGGCATATATACCCCTCGGGTCCCAACAAGTTTTCACCAAGGTGGTAGGACCCAGCGATCCAATTCGCCCCTTTGCATGCCTTGTTTATTCGTGTAGCCAGCCCTCCAGATAATCAATATGCACTTGCTTAGCAGTTTTTCCATTGGGTTATTATGGAATCAAACGAATCAAGAGTTCTAGACTTTGACAGGTTCTTCTTATTTGCTTTAATGTTACTATAGACAACTATGCCTAGGGTCTTGAAGTTCTATCACACCAAATGTAGTCACTTACATGTATGCTTACTCTTTAGGTGTTTACAACATCACCGGTCACTACAAGATAAAAGTGTGAAATTAATCGTAAGAAGAAGTTTATATTAGTTCAAGTTTGCTCTGTGTGGATGTATTGTTCTGTTCCAGTGATGTTGTGTGACTAAATCTGAAGGGAAAATATATCACCTATGGGGTCAAAGCCTGTTCCCCAATGGTATCTGCTCAAGCTTTTGCAAGAGGCATATATACGCCTCGGGTCCCAGCAAGTTTTCACCAAGGTGATAGGACCCAGCGATCCATTTTGCCCCTTTGCATAACTTGTTTATTCGTGTAGCCTGCCTTCCAGATAATCAATATGCACTTGCTTAGCAGTTTTTCCATTGGGTTATTATGGAATCAAACTAATCAAGAGTTCTAGACTTTGACAGGTTCTTCTTATTTGCTTTCATGTTACTATAGACAACTATGCCTAGGGTCTTGAAGTTCTATCACACCAAATGTAGTCACTTACATGTATGCTTACTCTTTAGGTGTTTACAACATCACCGGTCACTACAAGATAAAAGTGTGAAATTAATCGTAAGAAGAAGTTTATATTAGTTCAAGTTTGCTCTGTGTGGATGTATTGTTCTGTTCCAGTGATGTTGTGTGACTAAATCTGAAGGGAAAATATATCACCTATGGGGTCAAAGCCTGTTCCCCAATGGTATCTGTTCAAGCTTTTGCAAGAGGCATATATACCCCTCGGGTCCCAGCAAGTTTTCACCAAGGTTATAGGACCCAGCGATCCATTTTGCCCCTTTGCATAACTTGTTTATTCGTGTAGCCTGCCTTCCA
Source organism: Scardinius erythrophthalmus (assembly GCF_964197995.2). Lineage (NCBI taxonomy): Eukaryota > Metazoa > Chordata > Actinopteri > Cypriniformes > Leuciscidae > Scardinius > Scardinius erythrophthalmus. The sequence continues at coordinate 31,086,736 of NC_138237.1, read as the reverse complement.
GATAATCAATGTGCACTTGCTTAGCAGTTTTTCCATTGGGTTATTATGGAATCAAACTAATCAAGAGTTCTAGACTTTGACAGGTTCTTCTTATTTGCTTTCATGTTACTATAGACAACTTTGCCTAGGGTCTTGAAGTTCTATCACACCACATGTAGTCACTTACATGTATGCTTACTTGGCATATGTAATTCTTTAGGTATTTACAACACCATTGTTCACTATATGATAAAAGTAAGAAAATTAATCGTAAGAAGAAGTTTATATTAGTTCAAGTTTGCTCTCTGTGTATGTATTGTTCTGTTCCAGTCATGTTCTCTGACTAAATCTGAAGGGTAAAGATATCAACTATGGGGTCAAAGCCTGTTCCCCAATGGTATCTGCTGAAGCTGTTGCAAGAGGCATATATAACCCTCGGGTCACAGCAAGTTTTCACCAAGGTGGTAAGGCCCAGCGATCCATTTCGCCCCTTTGCTTACCTTGTTTATTCGTGTAGCCAGCCGTCCAGATAATCAATATGCACTTGCTTAGCATTTCTTCCATTGGGTTATTATGGAATCAAACTAATCAAGAATTCTAGACTTTGACAGGTTCTTCTTATTTGCTTTCATGTTACTATAGACAACTATGCCTAGGGTCTTGAAGTTCTATCACACCACATGTAGTCACTTACATGTATGCTTACTTGGCATATGTAACTCTTTAGGTATTTACAACGCCACTGGTCACTATATGCTAAAAGTGTGAAAATTAATCGTAAGAAGAAGTTTATATTAGTTCAAGTTTGCTCTGTGTGGATGTATTGTTCTGTTCCAGTGATGTTCTGTGACTAAATCTGAAGGGAAAAGATATCACCTATGGGGTCAAAGCCATTTCCCCAATGGTATCTGCTGAAGCTTTTGCAAGAGGCATATATACCCCTCGGGTCCCAGCAAGTTTTCACCAAGGTGGTAGGACCCAGCGATCCATTTTGCCCCTTTGCATACCTTGTTTATTCGTGAAGCCTGCCTTCCAGAAAATCAATATGCACTTGCTTAGCAGTTTTTCCATTGGGTTATTATGGAATCAAACTAATCAAGAGTTCTAGACTTTGACAGGTTCTTCTTATTTGCTTTCATGTTACTATAGACAACTATGCCTAGGGTCTTGAAGTTCTATCACACCACATGTAGTCACTTACATGTGTGCTTACTTGGCATATGTAATTCTTTAGGTATTTACAACACCACCGGTCACTACATGATAAAATTGTGAAAATTAATCGTAAGAAAAAGTTTATATTAGTTCAAGTTTGCTCTGTGTGGATGTATTGTTCTGTTCCAGTGATGTTCTGTGACTAAATCTGAAGGGAAAAGATATCACCTATGGGGTCAAAGCCATTTCCCCAATGGTATCTGCTGAAGCTTTTGCAAGAGGCATATATACCCCTCGGGTCCCAGCAAGTTTTCACCAAGGTGGTAGGACCCAGCGATCCATTTTGCCCCTTTGCATACCTTGTTTATTCGTGAAGCCTGCCTTCCAGATAATCAATATGCACTTGCTTAGCAGTTTTTCCATTGGGTTATTATGGAATCAAACTAATCAAGAGTTCTAGACTTTGACAGGTTCTTCTTATTTGCTTTCATGTTACTATAGACAACTATGCCTAGGGTCTTGAAGTTCTATCACACCACATGTAGTCACTTACATGTATGCTTACTTGGCATATGTAATTCTTTAGGTATTTACAACACCACCGGTCACTACATGATAAAATTGTGAAAATTAATCGTAAGAAAAAGTTTATATTAGTTCAAGTTTGCTCTGTGTGGATGTATTGTTCTGTTCCAGTGATGATGTGTGACTAAATCTGAAGGGAAAATATATCACCTATGGGGTCAAAGCCTGTTCCCCAATGGTAACTGCTCAAGCTTTTGCAAGAGGCATATATACCCCTCGGGTCCCAGCAAGTTTTCACCAAGGTGGTAGGACCCAGCGATCTATTTTGCCCCTTTGCATAACTTGTTTATTCGTGTAGCCTGCCTTCCAGATAATCAATATGCACTTGCTTAAGCAGTTTTTCCATTGGGTTATTATGGAATCAAACTAATCAAGAGTTCTAGACTTTGACAGGTTCTTCTTATTTGCCTTCATGTTACTATAGACAACTATGCCTAGGGTCTTGAAGTTCTATCACACCACATGTAGTCACGTACATGTATGCTTACTTGGCATATGTAATTCTTTAGGTATTTACAACACCATTGTTCACTATATGATAAAAGTGAGAAAATTAATAGTAAGAAGAAGTTTATATTAGTTCAAGTTTGCTCTCTGTGTATGTATTGTTCTGTTCCAGTCATGTTCTGTGACTAAATCTGAAGGGAAAAGATATCACCTATGGGGTCAAAGCCTGTTCCCCAGTGGTATCTGCTGAAGCTTTTGCAAGAGACATATATACCCCTCGGGTCCCAGCAAGTTTTCACCAAGGTGGTAGGGCCCAGCGATCCATTTCGTGGCTTTGCATAACTTGTTTATTCGTGTAGCCTGCCTTCCAGATAATCAATATGCACTTGCTTAGCAGTTTTTCCATTGGGTTATTATGGAATCAAACTAATCAAGAGTTCTAGACTTTGACAGGTTTTTCTTATTTGCTTTCATGTTACTATAGACAACTATGCCTAGGGTCTTGAAGTTCTATCACACCACATGTAGTCACTTACATGTATGCTTACTCTTTAGGTGTTTACAACATCACCGGTCAGGGCTGGACTGGTAATCTGGCATACCGGGCAAATGCCCGGTGGGCCGACGTGCTTTTTGGGCCGATAAATCTCATACTTTTTTTTTTCTTTTAACGGCCCATAAAACTTGTACATCGGCGGCCCATTCGTTTTGTTTTGTTTAAATTGATGGTGCTGGGTTAGTGCCGGTGTAATGCATTGGTCAAAAAAAAGTAAGCGTTAGTTTTTTTTCCCACTGACAGACCGGCTTATGAAACCCGTAGATCAGCGGCCCATTGGTTGTTTTCTTGATTGATTTCTTGACACTGGGCTGGCCCAATCACACCTCCCCCTTTGGGCTTTGAGTGAGCGTGCAGTGTCAAGTGTGTATCTGTCAAAATAGTCTGAGAGATGGAGAAGAAACGCAAGGAATGTACAGGAATGTAAAAAAGACGCGTTTTTATCCATGTTTTCCGCCAAAATAAAAGCTTGATGCAGTTTCCGTCAAAATAAAAGATCATGTGCTTATCTCTTTCAAGTTTAGAAATGAGTACAAAACTAATTATGAAAGTTTTCTTTATTTTTCAGTGCATTTGTTTTGCAATATATGGCTATTACTGTCATTGGTTTAATATTATAACTATTATTATGTAGTAGTGTAATATAGACAGACACTGTTACTAAAAGAGGTATGATTTTTTATTTGTTTAATTTGCACACTTAATATGGGTTGGAGCCTTTTAATTTTGAACTCTCAAACTGCACCAGATTAATGAATTTAACATTAAAATGCACAAATTTTTCTTAGGGGGGGCATGCCCCCAAACCCCCCTAGAGGGACAGAGGTCCGCCCACCACAGTTTTACCAAGATCCTGTGGGAAACATTGGTATTGCTATGCCAATGCAGCTTATAGCTTGTTTTTTGGATGCATCACTGTGGAGTATAGTTCAATTGTATTAATAAATTACAATTTTGTACTTATTTAATCTGTTAACTCGTTCCTACTCACTCATTACATGGCATTAGTGGTTTTAATGAAAAGGAGTTGAACAAAAACATATTTAAGGGCGTGCAAAGATGGGTGGTGTTTATGGTCATATGTAGTGGGCCAGTCTGGGCCAAAATGCCAGGGCCGATTTTCTGTCCCAGTCCAGCCCTGTCACCGGTCACTACATGATAAAAGTGTGAAAATTAATCGTAAGAAGAAGTTTATATTAGTTCAAGTTTGCTTTGTGTGGATGTATTGTTCTGTTCCAGTCATGTTCTCTGACTAAATCTGAAGTTAAAATATATCACCTATGGGGTCAATGCCTGTTCCCCAATGGTATCTGCTGAAGCTTTTGCAAGAGGCATATATAACCCTCGGGTCCCAGCAAGTTTTCACCAAGGTGGTAAGGCCCAGCGATCCATTTCGCCCCTTTGCTTACCTTGTTTATTCGTGTAGCCAGCCCTCCAGATAATCAATATGCACTTGCTTAGCATTTCTTCCATTGGGTTATTATGGAATCAAGCTAATCAAGAATTCTAGACTTTGACAGGTTCTTCTTATTTGCTTTCATGTTACTATAGACAACTATGCCTAGGGTCTTGAAGTTCTATCACACCACATGTAGTCACTTACATGTATGCTTACTTGGCATATGTAACTCTTTAGGTATTTACAACACCACTGGTCACTATATGCTAAAAGTGTGAAAATTAATCGTAGGAAGAAGTTTATATTAGTTCAAGTTTGCTCTGTGTGGATGTATTGTTCTGTTCCAGTAATGTTCTGTGACTAAATCTGAAGGGAAAAGATATCACCTATGGGGTCAAAGCCATTTCCCCAATGGTATCTGCTGAAGCTTTTGCAAGAGGCATATATACCCCTCGGGTCCCAGCAAGTTTTCACCAAGGTGGTAGGACCCAGCGATCCATTTTGCCCCTTTGCATACCTTGTTTATTCGTGAAGCCTGCCTTCCAGATAATCAGTATGCACTTGCTTAGCAGTTTTTCCATTGGGTTGTTATGGAATCAAACTAATCAAGAGTTCTAGACTTTGACAGGTTCTTCTTATTTGCTTTCATGTTACTATAGACAACTATGCCTAGGGTCTTGAAGTTCTATCACACCACATGTAGTCACTTACATGTATGCTTACTTGGCATATGTAACTCTTTAGGTATTTACAACACCACTGGTCACTACATGATAAAAGTGTGAAAATTAATCGTAAGAAGAAGTTTATATTAGTTCAAGTTTGCTCAGTGTGGATGTATTGTTCTTTTCCAGTGATGTTCTGTGATTAAATCTGAAGGGAAAAGATATCACCTATGGGGTCAAAGCCTGTTCCCCAGTGTTACCTGCTGAAGCTTTTGCAAGAGGCATATATACCCCTCGGGTCCCAACAAGTTTTCACCAAGGTGGTAGGACCCAGCGATCCAATTCGCCCCTTTGCATGCCTTGTTTATTCGTGTAGCCAGCCCTCCAGATAATCAATATGCACTTGCTTAGCAGTTTTTCCATTGGGTTATTATGGAATCAAACGAATCAAGAGTTCTAGACTTTGACAGGTTCTTCTTATTTGCTTTAATGTTACTATAGACAACTATGCCTAGGGTCTTGAAGTTCTATCACACCAAATGTAGTCACTTACATGTATGCTTACTCTTTAGGTGTTTACAACATCACCGGTCACTACAAGATAAAAGTGTGAAAATTAATCGTAAGAAGAAGTTTATATTAGTTCAAGTTTGCTCTGTGTGGATGTATTGTTCTGTTCCAGTCATGTTCTCTGACTAAATCTGAAGGGAAAATATATCACCTATGGGGTCAATGCCTGTTCCCCAATGGTATCTGCTGAAGCTTTTGCAAGAGGCCTATATAACCCTCGGCTCCCAGCAAGTTTTCACCAAGGTGGTAGGACCCAGCGATCCATTTCACCCCTTTGCATACCTTGTTTATTCGTGTAGACTGCCTTCCAGATAATCAATATGCACTTGCTTAGCATTTCTTCCATTGGGTTATTATGGAATCAAACTAATCAAGAATTCTAGACTTTGACAGGTTCTTCTTATTTGCTTTCATGTTACTATAGACAACTATGCCTAGGGTCTTGAAGTTCTATCACACCACATGTAGTCACTTACATGTATGCTTACTTGGCATATGTGACTCTTTAGGTATTTACAACACCACCGGTCACTACATGATAAAAGTGTGAAAATTAATCGTAAGAAGAAGTTTATATTAGTTCAGGTTTGCTCTGTGTGGATGTATTGTTCTGTTCCAGTGATGTTCTGTGACTAAATCTGAAGGGAAAAGATATCACCTATGGGGTCAAAGCCTGTTCCCCAATGGTATCTGCTGAAGCTTTTGCAAGAGGCATATATACCCCTCGGGTCCCAGCAAGTTTTCACCAAGGTGGTAGGGCCCAGCGATCCATTTCGTGCCTTTGCATAACTTGTTTATTCGTGTAGCCTGCCTTCCAGATAATCAATATGCACTTGCTTAGCAGTTTTTCCATTGGGTTATTATGGAATCAAACTAATCAAGAGTTCTAGACTTTGACAGGTTCTTCTTATTTGCTTTCATATTACTATAGACAACTATGCCTAGGGTCTTGAAGTTCTATCACACCAAATGTAGTCACTTACATGTATGCTTACTCTTTAGGTGTTTACAACATCACCGGTCACTACAAGATAAAAGTGTGAAATTAATCGTAAGAAGAAGTTTATATTAGTTCAAGTTTGCTCTGTGTGGATGTATTGTTCTGTTCCAGTGATGTTGTGTGACTAAATCTGAAGGGAAAATATATCACCTATGGGGTCAAAGCCTGTTCCCCAATGGTATCTGCTCAAGCTTTTGCAAGAGGCATATATACCCCTCGGGTCCCAGCAAGTTTTCACCAAGGTGATAGGACCCAGCGATCCATTTTGCCCCTTTGCATAACTTGTTTATTCGTGTAGCCTGCCTTCCAGATAATCAATATGCACTTGCTTAGCAGTTTTTCCATTGGGTTATTATGGAATCAAACTAATCAAGAGTTCTAGACTTTGACAGGTTCTTCTTATTTGCTTTCATGTTACTATAGACAACTTTGCCTAGGGTCTTGAAGTTCTATCACACCACATGTAGTCACTTACATGTATGCTTACTTGGCATATGTAATTCTTTAGGTATTTACAACACCATTGTTCACTATATGATAAAAGTAAGAAAATTAATCGTAAGAAGAAGTTTATATTAGTTCAAGTTTGCTCTCTGTGTATGTATTGTTCTGTTCCAGTCATGTTCTCTGACTAAATCTGAAGGGAAAAGATATCAACTATCGGGTCAAAGCCTGTTCCCCAATGGTATCTGCTGAAGCTGTTGCAAGAGGCATATATAACCCTCGGGTCACAGCAAGTTTTCACCAAGGTGGTAAGGCCCAGCGATCCATTTCGCCCCTTTGCTTACCTTGTTTATTCGTGTAGCCAGCCGTCCAGATAATCAATATGCACTTGCTTAGCATTTCTTCCATTGGGTTATTATGGAATCAAACTAATCAAGAATTCTAGACTTTGACAGGTTCTTCTTATTTGCTTTCATGTTACTATAGACAACTATGCCTAGGGTCTTGAAGTTCTATCACACCACATGTAGTCACTTACATGTATGCTTACTTGGCATATGTAACTCTTTAGGTATTTACAACACCACTGGTCACTACATGATAAAAGTGTGAAAATTAATCGTAAGAAGAAGTTTATATTAGTTCAAGTTTGCTCAGTGTGGATGTATTGTTCTTTTCCAGTGATGTTCTGTGATTAAATCTGAAGGGAAAAGATATCACCTATGGGGTCAAAGCCTGTTCCCCAGTGTTACCTGCTGAAGCTTTTGCAAGAGGCATATATACCCCTCGGGTCCCAACAAGTTTTCACCAAGGTGGTAGGACCCAGCGATCCAATTCGCCCCTTTGCATGCCTTGTTTATTCGTGTAGCCAGCCCTCCAGATAATCAATATGCACTTGCTTAGCAGTTTTTCCATTGGGTTATTATGGAATCAAACGAATCAAGAGTTCTAGACTTTGACAGGTTCTTCTTATTTGCTTTAATGTTACTATAGACAACTATGCCTAGGGTCTTGAAGTTCTATCACACCAAATGTAGTCACTTACATGTATGCTTACTCTTTAGGTGTTTACAACATCACCGGTCACTACAAGATAAAAGTGTGAAATTAATCGTAAGAAGAAGTTTATATTAGTTCAAGTTTGCTCTGTGTGGATGTATTGTTCTGTTCCAGTGATGTTGTGTGACTAAATCTGAAGGGAAAATATATCACCTATGGGGTCAAAGCCTGTTCCCCAATGGTATCTGCTCAAGCTTTTGCAAGAGGCATATATACGCCTCGGGTCCCAGCAAGTTTTCACCAAGGTGATAGGACCCAGCGATCCATTTTGCCCCTTTGCATAACTTGTTTATTCGTGTAGCCTGCCTTCCAGATAATCAATATGCACTTGCTTAGCAGTTTTTCCATTGGGTTATTATGGAATCAAACTAATCAAGAGTTCTAGACTTTGACAGGTTCTTCTTATTTGCTTTCATGTTACTATAGACAACTATGCCTAGGGTCTTGAAGTTCTATCACACCAAATGTAGTCACTTACATGTATGCTTACTCTTTAGGTGTTTACAACATCACCGGTCACTACAAGATAAAAGTGTGAAATTAATCGTAAGAAGAAGTTTATATTAGTTCAAGTTTGCTCTGTGTGGATGTATTGTTCTGTTCCAGTGATGTTGTGTGACTAAATCTGAAGGGAAAATATATCACCTATGGGGTCAAAGCCTGTTCCCCAATGGTATCTGTTCAAGCTTTTGCAAGAGGCATATATACCCCTCGGGTCCCAGCAAGTTTTCACCAAGGTTATAGGACCCAGCGATCCATTTTGCCCCTTTGCATAACTTGTTTATTCGTGTAGCCTGCCTTCCAGATAATCAATGTGCACTTGCTTAGCAGTTTTTCCATTGGGTTATTATGGAATCAAACTAATCAAGAGTTCTAGACTTTGACAGGTTCTTCTTATTTGCTTTCATGTTACTATAGACAACTTTGCCTAGGGTCTTGAAGTTCTATCACACCACATGTAGTCACTTACATGTATGCTTACTTGGCATATGTAATTCTTTAGGTATTTACAACACCATTGTTCACTATATGATAAAAGTAAGAAAATTAATCGTAAGAAGAAGTTTATATTAGTTCAAGTTTGCTCTCTGTGTATGTATTGTTCTGTTCCAGTCATGTTCTCTGACTAAATCTGAAGGGTAAAGATATCAACTATGGGGTCAAAGCCTGTTCCCCAATGGTATCTGCTGAAGCTGTTGCAAGAGGCATATATAACCCTCGGGTCACAGCAAGTTTTCACCAAGGTGGTAAGGCCCAGCGATCCATTTCGCCCCTTTGCTTACCTTGTTTATTCGTGTAGCCAGCCGTCCAGATAATCAATATGCACTTGCTTAGCATTTCTTCCATTGGGTTATTATGGAATCAAACTAATCAAGAATTCTAGACTTTGACAGGTTCTTCTTATTTGCTTTCATGTTACTATAGACAACTATGCCTAGGGTCTTGAAGTTCTATCACACCACATGTAGTCACTTACATGTATGCTTACTTGGCATATGTAACTCTTTAGGTATTTACAACGCCACTGGTCACTATATGCTAAAAGTGTGAAAATTAATCGTAAGAAGAAGTTTATATTAGTTCAAGTTTGCTCTGTGTGGATGTATTGTTCTGTTCCAGTGATGTTCTGTGACTAAATCTGAAGGGAAAAGATATCACCTATGGGGTCAAAGCCATTTCCCCAATGGTATCTGCTGAAGCTTTTGCAAGAGGCATATATACCCCTCGGGTCCCAGCAAGTTTTCACCAAGGTGGTAGGACCCAGCGATCCATTTTGCCCCTTTGCATACCTTGTTTATTCGTGAAGCCTGCCTTCCAGAAAATCAATATGCACTTGCTTAGCAGTTTTTCCATTGGGTTATTATGGAATCAAACTAATCAAGAGTTCTAGACTTTGACAGGTTCTTCTTATTTGCTTTCATGTTACTATAGACAACTATGCCTAGGGTCTTGAAGTTCTATCACACCACATGTAGTCACTTACATGTGTGCTTACTTGGCATATGTAATTCTTTAGGTATTTACAACACCACCGGTCACTACATGATAAAATTGTGAAAATTAATCGTAAGAAAAAGTTTATATTAGTTCAAGTTTGCTCTGTGTGGATGTATTGTTCTGTTCCAGTGATGTTCTGTGACTAAATCTGAAGGGAAAAGATATCACCTATGGGGTCAAAGCCATTTCCCCAATGGTATCTGCTGAAGCTTTTGCAAGAGGCATATATACCCCTCGGGTCCCAGCAAGTTTTCACCAAGGTGGTAGGACCCAGCGATCCATTTTGCCCCTTTGCATACCTTGTTTATTCGTGAAGCCTGCCTTCCAGATAATCAATATGCACTTGCTTAGCAGTTTTTCCATTGGGTTATTATGGAATCAAACTAATCAAGAGTTCTAGACTTTGACAGGTTCTTCTTATTTGCTTTCATGTTACTATAGACAACTATGCCTAGGGTCTTGAAGTTCTATCACACCACATGTAGTCACTTACATGTATGCTTACTTGGCATATGTAATTCTTTAGGTATTTACAACACCACCGGTCACTACATGATAAAATTGTGAAAATTAATCGTAAGAAAAAGTTTATATTAGTTCAAGTTTGCTCTGTGTGGATGTATTGTTCTGTTCCAGTGATGATGTGTGACTAAATCTGAAGGGAAAATATATCACCTATGGGGTCAAAGCCTGTTCCCCAATGGTAACTGCTCAAGCTTTTGCAAGAGGCATATATACCCCTCGGGTCCCAGCAAGTTTTCACCAAGGTGGTAGGACCCAGCGATCTATTTTGCCCCTTTGCATAACTTGTTTATTCGTGTAGCCTGCCTTCCAGATAATCAATATGCACTTGCTTAAGCAGTTTTTCCATTGGGTTATTATGGAATCAAACTAATCAAGAGTTCTAGACTTTGACAGGTTCTTCTTATTTGCCTTCATGTTACTATAGACAACTATGCCTAGGGTCTTGAAGTTCTATCACACCACATGTAGTCACGTACATGTATGCTTACTTGGCATATGTAATTCTTTAGGTATTTACAACACCATTGTTCACTATATGATAAAAGTGAGAAAATTAATAGTAAGAAGAAGTTTATATTAGTTCAAGTTTGCTCTCTGTGTATGTATTGTTCTGTTCCAGTCATGTTCTGTGACTAAATCTGAAGGGAAAAGATATCACCTATGGGGTCAAAGCCTGTTCCCCAGTGGTATCTGCTGAAGCTTTTGCAAGAGACATATATACCCCTCGGGTCCCAGCAAGTTTTCACCAAGGTGGTAGGGCCCAGCGATCCATTTCGTGGCTTTGCATAACTTGTTTATTCGTGTAGCCTGCCTTCCAGATAATCAATATGCACTTGCTTAGCAGTTTTTCCATTGGGTTATTATGGAATCAAACTAATCAAGAGTTCTAGACTTTGACAGGTTTTTCTTATTTGCTTTCATGTTACTATAGACAACTATGCCTAGGGTCTTGAAGTTCTATCACACCACATGTAGTCACTTACATGTATGCTTACTCTTTAGGTGTTTACAACATCACCGGTCAGGGCTGGACTGGTAATCTGGCATACCGGGCAAATGCCCGGTGGGCCGACGTGCTTTTTGGGCCGATAAATCTCATACTTTTTTTTTTCTTTTAACGGCCCATAAAACTTGTACATCGGCGGCCCATTCGTTTTGTTTTGTTTAAATTGATGGTGCTGGGTTAGTGCCGGTGTAATGCATTGGTCAAAAAAAAGTAAGCGTTAGTTTTTTTTCCCACTGACAGACCGGCTTATGAAACCCGTAGATCAGCGGCCCATTGGTTGTTTTCTTGATTGATTTCTTGACACTGGGCTGGCCCAATCACACCTCCCCCTTTGGGCTTTGAGTGAGCGTGCAGTGTCAAGTGTGTATCTGTCAAAATAGTCTGAGAGATGGAGAAGAAACGCAAGGAATGTACAGGAATGTAAAAAAGACGCGTTTTTATCCATGTTTTCCGCCAAAATAAAAGCTTGATGCAGTTTCCGTCAAAATAAAAGATCATGTGCTTATCTCTTTCAAGTTTAGAAATGAGTACAAAACTAATTATGAAAGTTTTCTTTATTTTTCAGTGCATTTGTTTTGCAATATATGGCTATTACTGTCATTGGTTTAATATTATAACTATTATTATGTAGTAGTGTAATATAGACAGACACTGTTACTAAAAGAGGTATGATTTTTTATTTGTTTAATTTGCACACTTAATATGGGTTGGAGCCTTTTAATTTTGAACTCTCAAACTGCACCAGATTAATGAATTTAACATTAAAATGCACAAATTTTTCTTAGGGGGGGCATGCCCCCAAACCCCCCTAGAGGGACAGAGGTCCGCCCACCACAGTTTTACCAAGATCCTGTGGGAAACATTGGTATTGCTATGCCAATGCAGCTTATAGCTTGTTTTTTGGATGCATCACTGTGGAGTATAGTTCAATTGTATTAATAAATTACAATTTTGTACTTATTTAATCTGTTAACTCGTTCCTACTCACTCATTACATGGCATTAGTGGTTTTAATGAAAAGGAGTTGAACAAAAACATATTTAAGGGCGTGCAAAGATGGGTGGTGTTTATGGTCATATGTAGTGGGCCAGTCTGGGCCAAAATGCCAGGGCCGATTTTCTGTCCCAGTCCAGCCCTGTCACCGGTCACTACATGATAAAAGTGTGAAAATTAATCGTAAGAAGAAGTTTATATTAGTTCAAGTTTGCTTTGTGTGGATGTATTGTTCTGTTCCAGTCATGTTCTCTGACTAAATCTGAAGTTAAAATATATCACCTATGGGGTCAATGCCTGTTCCCCAATGGTATCTGCTGAAGCTTTTGCAAGAGGCATATATAACCCTCGGGTCCCAGCAAGTTTTCACCAAGGTGGTAAGGCCCAGCGATCCATTTCGCCCCTTTGCTTACCTTGTTTATTCGTGTAGCCAGCCCTCCAGATAATCAATATGCACTTGCTTAGCATTTCTTCCATTGGGTTATTATGGAATCAAGCTAATCAAGAATTCTAGACTTTGACAGGTTCTTCTTATTTGCTTTCATGTTACTATAGACAACTATGCCTAGGGTCTTGAAGTTCTATCACACCACATGTAGTCACTTACATGTATGCTTACTTGGCATATGTAACTCTTTAGGTATTTACAACACCACTGGTCACTATATGCTAAAAGTGTGAAAATTAATCGTAGGAAGAAGTTTATATTAGTTCAAGTTTGCTCTGTGTGGATGTATTGTTCTGTTCCAGTAATGTTCTGTGACTAAATCTGAAGGGAAAAGATATCACCTATGGGGTCAAAGCCATTTCCCCAATGGTATCTGCTGAAGCTTTTGCAAGAGGCATATATACCCCTCGGGTCCCAGCAAGTTTTCACCAAGGTGGTAGGACCCAGCGATCCATTTTGCCCCTTTGCATACCTTGTTTATTCGTGAAGCCTGCCTTCCAGATAATCAGTATGCACTTGCTTAGCAGTTTTTCCATTGGGTTGTTATGGAATCAAACTAATCAAGAGTTCTAGACTTTGACAGGTTCTTCTTATTTGCTTTCATGTTACTATAGACAACTATGCCTAGGGTCTTGAAGTTCTATCACACCACATGTAGTCACTTACATGTATGCTTACTTGGCATATGTAACTCTTTAGGTATTTACAACACCACTGGTCACTACATGATAAAAGTGTGAAAATTAATCGTAAGAAGAAGTTTATATTAGTTCAAGTTTGCTCAGTGTGGATGTATTGTTCTTTTCCAGTGATGTTCTGTGATTAAATCTGAAGGGAAAAGATATCACCTATGGGGTCAAAGCCTGTTCCCCAGTGTTACCTGCTGAAGCTTTTGCAAGAGGCATATATACCCCTCGGGTCCCAACAAGTTTTCACCAAGGTGGTAGGACCCAGCGATCCAATTCGCCCCTTTGCATGCCTTGTTTATTCGTGTAGCCAGCCCTCCAGATAATCAATATGCACTTGCTTAGCAGTTTTTCCATTGGGTTATTATGGAATCAAACGAATCAAGAGTTCTAGACTTTGACAGGTTCTTCTTATTTGCTTTAATGTTACTATAGACAACTATGCCTAGGGTCTTGAAGTTCTATCACACCAAATGTAGTCACTTACATGTATGCTTACTCTTTAGGTGTTTACAACATCACCGGTCACTACAAGATAAAAGTGTGAAAATTAATCGTAAGAAGAAGTTTATATTAGTTCAAGTTTGCTCTGTGTGGATGTATTGTTCTGTTCCAGTCATGTTCTCTGACTAAATCTGAAGGGAAAATATATCACCTATGGGGTCAATGCCTGTTCCCCAATGGTATCTGCTGAAGCTTTTGCAAGAGGCCTATATAACCCTCGGCTCCCAGCAAGTTTTCACCAAGGTGGTAGGACCCAGCGATCCATTTCACCCCTTTGCATACCTTGTTTATTCGTGTAGACTGCCTTCCAGATAATCAATATGCACTTGCTTAGCATTTCTTCCATTGGGTTATTATGGAATCAAACTAATCAAGAATTCTAGACTTTGACAGGTTCTTCTTATTTGCTTTCATGTTACTATAGACAACTATGCCTAGGGTCTTGAAGTTCTATCACACCACATGTAGTCACTTACATGTATGCTTACTTGGCATATGTGACTCTTTAGGTATTTACAACACCACCGGTCACTACATGATAAAAGTGTGAAAATTAATCGTAAGAAGAAGTTTATATTAGTTCAGGTTTGCTCTGTGTGGATGTATTGTTCTGTTCCAGTGATGTTCTGTGACTAAATCTGAAGGGAAAAGATATCACCTATGGGGTCAAAGCCTGTTCCCCAATGGTATCTGCTGAAGCTTTTGCAAGAGGCATATATACCCCTCGGGTCCCAGCAAGTTTTCACCAAGGTGGTAGGGCCCAGCGATCCATTTCGTGCCTTTGCATAACTTGTTTATTCGTGTAGCCTGCCTTCCAGATAATCAATATGCACTTGCTTAGCAGTTTTTCCATTGGGTTATTATGGAATCAAACTAATCAAGAGTTCTAGACTTTGACAGGTTCTTCTTATTTGCTTTCATATTACTATAGACAACTATGCCTAGGGTCTTGAAGTTCTATCACACCAAATGTAGTCACTTACATGTATGCTTACTCTTTAGGTGTTTACAACATCACCGGTCACTACAAGATAAAAGTGTGAAATTAATCGTAAGAAGAAGTTTATATTAGTTCAAGTTTGCTCTGTGTGGATGTATTGTTCTGTTCCAGTGATGTTGTGTGACTAAATCTGAAGGGAAAATATATCACCTATGGGGTCAAAGCCTGTTCCCCAATGGTATCTGCTCAAGCTTTTGCAAGAGGCATATATACCCCTCGGGTCCCAGCAAGTTTTCACCAAGGTGATAGGACCCAGCGATCCATTTTGCCCCTTTGCATAACTTGTTTATTCGTGTAGCCTGCCTTCCAGATAATCAATATGCACTTGCTTAGCAGTTTTTCCATTGGGTTATTATGGAATCAAACTAATCAAGAGTTCTAGACTTTGACAGGTTCTTCTTATTTGCTTTCATGTTACTATAGACAACTTTGCCTAGGGTCTTGAAGTTCTATCACACCACATGTAGTCACTTACATGTATGCTTACTTGGCATATGTAATTCTTTAGGTATTTACAACACCATTGTTCACTATATGATAAAAGTAAGAAAATTAATCGTAAGAAGAAGTTTATATTAGTTCAAGTTTGCTCTCTGTGTATGTATTGTTCTGTTCCAGTCATGTTCTCTGACTAAATCTGAAGGGAAAAGATATCAACTATCGGGTCAAAGCCTGTTCCCCAATGGTATCTGCTGAAGCTGTTGCAAGAGGCATATATAACCCTCGGGTCACAGCAAGTTTTCACCAAGGTGGTAAGGCCCAGCGATCCATTTCGCCCCTTTGCTTACCTTGTTTATTCGTGTAGCCAGCCGTCCAGATAATCAATATGCACTTGCTTAGCATTTCTTCCATTGGGTTATTATGGAATCAAACTAATCAAGAATTCTAGACTTTGACAGGTTCTTCTTATTTGCTTTCATGTTACTATAGACAACTATGCCTAGGGTCTTGAAGTTCTATCACACCACATGTAGTCACTTACATGTATGCTTACTTGGCATATGTAACTCTTTAGGTATTTACAACACCACTGGTCACTACATGATAAAAGTGTGAAAATTAATCGTAAGAAGAAGTTTATATTAGTTCAAGTTTGCTCAGTGTGGATGTATTGTTCTTTTCCAGTGATGTTCTGTGATTAAATCTGAAGGGAAAAGATATCACCTATGGGGTCAAAGCCTGTTCCCCAGTGTTACCTGCTGAAGCTTTTGCAAGAGGCATATATACCCCTCGGGTCCCAACAAGTTTTCACCAAGGTGGTAGGACCCAGCGATCCAATTCGCCCCTTTGCATGCCTTGTTTATTCGTGTAGCCAGCCCTCCAGATAATCAATATGCACTTGCTTAGCAGTTTTTCCATTGGGTTATTATGGAATCAAACGAATCAAGAGTTCTAGACTTTGACAGGTTCTTCTTATTTGCTTTAATGTTACTATAGACAACTATGCCTAGGGTCTTGAAGTTCTATCACACCAAATGTAGTCACTTACATGTATGCTTACTCTTTAGGTGTTTACAACATCACCGGTCACTACAAGATAAAAGTGTGAAATTAATCGTAAGAAGAAGTTTATATTAGTTCAAGTTTGCTCTGTGTGGATGTATTGTTCTGTTCCAGTGATGTTGTGTGACTAAATCTGAAGGGAAAATATATCACCTATGGGGTCAAAGCCTGTTCCCCAATGGTATCTGCTCAAGCTTTTGCAAGAGGCATATATACGCCTCGGGTCCCAGCAAGTTTTCACCAAGGTGATAGGACCCAGCGATCCATTTTGCCCCTTTGCATAACTTGTTTATTCGTGTAGCCTGCCTTCCAGATAATCAATATGCACTTGCTTAGCAGTTTTTCCATTGGGTTATTATGGAATCAAACTAATCAAGAGTTCTAGACTTTGACAGGTTCTTCTTATTTGCTTTCATGTTACTATAGACAACTATGCCTAGGGTCTTGAAGTTCTATCACACCAAATGTAGTCACTTACATGTATGCTTACTCTTTAGGTGTTTACAACATCACCGGTCACTACAAGATAAAAGTGTGAAATTAATCGTAAGAAGAAGTTTATATTAGTTCAAGTTTGCTCTGTGTGGATGTATTGTTCTGTTCCAGTGATGTTGTGTGACTAAATCTGAAGGGAAAATATATCACCTATGGGGTCAAAGCCTGTTCCCCAATGGTATCTGTTCAAGCTTTTGCAAGAGGCATATATACCCCTCGGGTCCCAGCAAGTTTTCACCAAGGTTATAGGACCCAGCGATCCATTTTGCCCCTTTGCATAACTTGTTTATTCGTGTAGCCTGCCTTCCAGATAATCAATGTGCACTTGCTTAGCAGTTTTTCCATTGGGTTATTATGGAATCAAACTAATCAAGAGTTCTAGACTTTGACAGGTTCTTCTTATTTGCTTTCATGTTACTATAGACAACTTTGCCTAGGGTCTTGAAGTTCTAAAACACCACATGTAGTCACTTACATGTATGCTTACTTGGCATATGTAATTCTTTAGGTATTTACAACACCATTGTTCACTATATGATAAAAGTAAGAAAATTAATCGTAAGAAGAAGTTTATATTAGTTCAAGTTTGCTCTCTGTGTATGTATTGTTCTGTTCCAGTCATGTTCTCTGACTAAATCTGAAGGGTAAAGATATCAACTATGGGGTCAAAGCCTGTTCCCCAATGGTATCTGCTGAAGCTGTTGCAAGAGGCATATATAACCCTCGGGTCACAGCAAGTTTTCACCAAGGTGGTAAGGCCCAGCGATCCATTTCGCCCCTTTGCTTACCTTGTTTATTCGTGTAGCCAGCCGTCCAGATAATCAATATGCACTTGCTTAGCATTTCTTCCATTGGGTTATTATGGAATCAAACTAATCAAGAATTCTAGACTTTGACAGGTTCTTCTTATTTGCTTTCATGTTACTATAGACAACTATGCCTAGGGTCTTGAAGTTCTATCACACCACATGTAGTCACTTACATGTATGCTTACTTGGCATATGTAACTCTTTAGGTATTTACAACGCCACTGGTCACTATATGCTAAAAGTGTGAAAATTAATCGTAAGAAGAAGTTTATATTAGTTCAAGTTTGCTCTGTGTGGATGTATTGTTCTGTTCCAGTGATGTTCTGTGACTAAATCTGAAGGGAAAAGATATCACCTATGGGGTCAAAGCCATTTCCCCAATGGTATCTGCTGAAGCTTTTGCAAGAGGCATATATACCCCTCGGGTCCCAGCAAGTTTTCACCAAGGTGGTAGGACCCAGCGATCCATTTTGCCCCTTTGCATACCTTGTTTATTC
This sequence comes from Scardinius erythrophthalmus, assembly GCF_964197995.2. NCBI lineage: Eukaryota > Metazoa > Chordata > Actinopteri > Cypriniformes > Leuciscidae > Scardinius > Scardinius erythrophthalmus. The sequence goes on along the minus strand of NC_138237.1, from coordinate 31,068,413 downwards.
GTGAAGCCTGCCTTCCAGAAAATCAATATGCACTTGCTTAGCAGTTTTTCCATTGGGTTATTATGGAATCAAACTAATCAAGAGTTCTAGACTTTGACAGGTTCTTCTTATTTGCTTTCATGTTACTATAGACAACTATGCCTAGGGTCTTGAAGTTCTATCACACCACATGTAGTCACTTACATGTGTGCTTACTTGGCATATGTAATTCTTTAGGTATTTACAACACCACCGGTCACTACATGATAAAATTGTGAAAATTAATCGTAAGAAAAAGTTTATATTAGTTCAAGTTTGCTCTGTGTGGATGTATTGTTCTGTTCCAGTGATGTTCTGTGACTAAATCTGAAGGGAAAAGATATCACCTATGGGGTCAAAGCCATTTCCCCAATGGTATCTGCTGAAGCTTTTGCAAGAGGCATATATACCCCTCGGGTCCCAGCAAGTTTTCACCAAGGTGGTAGGACCCAGCGATCCATTTTGCCCCTTTGCATACCTTGTTTATTCGTGAAGCCTGCCTTCCAGATAATCAATATGCACTTGCTTAGCAGTTTTTCCATTGGGTTATTATGGAATCAAACTAATCAAGAGTTCTAGACTTTGACAGGTTCTTCTTATTTGCTTTCATGTTACTATAGACAACTATGCCTAGGGTCTTGAAGTTCTATCACACCACATGTAGTCACTTACATGTATGCTTACTTGGCATATGTAATTCTTTAGGTATTTACAACACCACCGGTCACTACATGATAAAATTGTGAAAATTAATCGTAAGAAAAAGTTTATATTAGTTCAAGTTTGCTCTCTGTGGATGTATTGTTCTGTTCCAGTGATGATGTGTGACTAAATCTGAAGGGAAAATATATCACCTATGGGGTCAAAGCCTGTTCCCCAATGGTAACTGCTCAAGCTTTTGCAAGAGGCATATATACCCCTCGGGTCCCAGCAAGTTTTCACCAAGGTGGTAGGACCCAGCGATCTATTTTGCCCCTTTGCATAACTTGTTTATTCGTGTAGCCTGCCTTCCAGATAATCAATATGCACTTGCTTAAGCAGTTTTTCCATTGGGTTATTATGGAATCAAACTAATCAAGAGTTCTAGACTTTGACAGGTTCTTCTTATTTGCCTTCATGTTACTATAGACAACTATGCCTAGGGTCTTGAAGTTCTATCACACCACATGTAGTCACGTACATGTATGCTTACTTGGCATATGTAATTCTTTAGGTATTTACAACACCATTGTTCACTATATGATAAAAGTGAGAAAATTAATAGTAAGAAGAAGTTTATATTAGTTCAAGTTTGCTCTCTGTGTATGTATTGTTCTGTTCCAGTCATGTTCTGTGACTAAATCTGAAGGGAAAAGATATCACCTATGGGGTCAAAGCCTGTTCCCCAGTGGTATCTGCTGAAGCTTTTGCAAGAGACATATATACCCCTCGGGTCCCAGCAAGTTTTCACCAAGGTGGTAGGGCCCAGCGATCCATTTCGTGGCTTTGCATAACTTGTTTATTCGTGTAGCCTGCCTTCCAGATAATCAATATGCACTTGCTTAGCAGTTTTTCCATTGGGTTATTATGGAATCAAACTAATCAAGAGTTCTAGACTTTGACAGGTTTTTCTTATTTGCTTTCATGTTACTATAGACAACTATGCCTAGGGTCTTGAAGTTCTATCACACCACATGTAGTCACTTACATGTATGCTTACTCTTTAGGTGTTTACAACATCACCGGTCAGGGCTGGACTGGTAATCTGGCATACCGGGCAAATGCCCGGTGGGCCGACGTGCTTTTTGGGCCGATAAATCTCATACTTTTTTTTTTCTTTTAACGGCCCATAAAACTTGTACATCGGCGGCCCATTCGTTTTGTTTTGTTTAAATTGATGGTGCTGGGTTAGTGCCGGTGTAATGCATTGGTCAAAAAAAAGTAAGCGTTAGTTTTTTTTCCCACTGACAGACCGGCTTATGAAACCCGTAGATCAGCGGCCCATTGGTTGTTTTCTTGATTGATTTCTTGACACTGGGCTGGCCCAATCACACCTCCCCCTTTGGGCTTTGAGTGAGCGTGCAGTGTCAAGTGTGTATCTGTCAAAATAGTCTGAGAGATGGAGAAGAAACGCAAGGAATGTACAGGAATGTAAAAAAGACGCGTTTTTATCCATGTTTTCCGCCAAAATAAAAGCTTGATGCAGTTTCCGTCAAAATAAAAGATCATGTGCTTATCTCTTTCAAGTTTAGAAATGAGTACAAAACTAATTATGAAAGTTTTCTTTATTTTTCAGTGCATTTGTTTTGCAATATATGGCTATTACTGTCATTGGTTTAATATTATAACTATTATTATGTAGTAGTGTAATATAGACAGACACTGTTACTAAAAGAGGTATGATTTTTTATTTGTTTAATTTGCACACTTAATATGGGTTGGAGCCTTTTAATTTTGAACTCTCAAACTGCACCAGATTAATGAATTTAACATTAAAATGCACAAATTTTTCTTAGGGGGGGCATGCCCCCAAACCCCCCTAGAGGGACAGAGGTCCGCCCACCACAGTTTTACCAAGATCCTGTGGGAAACATTGGTATTGCTATGCCAATGCAGCTTATAGCTTGTTTTTTGGATGCATCACTGTGGAGTATAGTTCAATTGTATTAATAAATTACAATTTTGTACTTATTTAATCTGTTAACTCGTTCCTACTCACTCATTACATGGCATTAGTGGTTTTAATGAAAAGGAGTTGAACAAAAACATATTTAAGGGCGTGCAAAGATGGGTGGTGTTTATGGTCATATGTAGTGGGCCAGTCTGGGCCAAAATGCCAGGGCCGATTTTCTGTCCCAGTCCAGCCCTGTCACCGGTCACTACATGATAAAAGTGTGAAAATTAATCGTAAGAAGAAGTTTATATTAGTTCAAGTTTGCTTTGTGTGGATGTATTGTTCTGTTCCAGTCATGTTCTCTGACTAAATCTGAAGTTAAAATATATCACCTATGGGGTCAATGCCTGTTCCCCAATGGTATCTGCTGAAGCTTTTGCAAGAGGCATATATAACCCTCGGGTCCCAGCAAGTTTTCACCAAGGTGGTAAGGCCCAGCGATCCATTTCGCCCCTTTGCTTACCTTGTTTATTCGTGTAGCCAGCCCTCCAGATAATCAATATGCACTTGCTTAGCATTTCTTCCATTGGGTTATTATGGAATCAAGCTAATCAAGAATTCTAGACTTTGACAGGTTCTTCTTATTTGCTTTCATGTTACTATAGACAACTATGCCTAGGGTCTTGAAGTTCTATCACACCACATGTAGTCACTTACATGTATGCTTACTTGGCATATGTAACTCTTTAGGTATTTACAACACCACTGGTCACTATATGCTAAAAGTGTGAAAATTAATCGTAGGAAGAAGTTTATATTAGTTCAAGTTTGCTCTGTGTGGATGTATTGTTCTGTTCCAGTAATGTTCTGTGACTAAATCTGAAGGGAAAAGATATCACCTATGGGGTCAAAGCCATTTCCCCAATGGTATCTGCTGAAGCTTTTGCAAGAGGCATATATACCCCTCGGGTCCCAGCAAGTTTTCACCAAGGTGGTAGGACCCAGCGATCCATTTTGCCCCTTTGCATACCTTGTTTATTCGTGAAGCCTGCCTTCCAGATAATCAGTATGCACTTGCTTAGCAGTTTTTCCATTGGGTTGTTATGGAATCAAACTAATCAAGAGTTCTAGACTTTGACAGGTTCTTCTTATTTGCTTTCATGTTACTATAGACAACTATGCCTAGGGTCTTGAAGTTCTATCACACCACATGTAGTCACTTACATGTATGCTTACTTGGCATATGTAACTCTTTAGGTATTTACAACACCACTGGTCACTACATGATAAAAGTGTGAAAATTAATCGTAAGAAGAAGTTTATATTAGTTCAAGTTTGCTCAGTGTGGATGTATTGTTCTTTTCCAGTGATGTTCTGTGATTAAATCTGAAGGGAAAAGATATCACCTATGGGGTCAAAGCCTGTTCCCCAGTGTTACCTGCTGAAGCTTTTGCAAGAGGCATATATACCCCTCGGGTCCCAACAAGTTTTCACCAAGGTGGTAGGACCCAGCGATCCAATTCGCCCCTTTGCATGCCTTGTTTATTCGTGTAGCCAGCCCTCCAGATAATCAATATGCACTTGCTTAGCAGTTTTTCCATTGGGTTATTATGGAATCAAACGAATCAAGAGTTCTAGACTTTGACAGGTTCTTCTTATTTGCTTTAATGTTACTATAGACAACTATGCCTAGGGTCTTGAAGTTCTATCACACCAAATGTAGTCACTTACATGTATGCTTACTCTTTAGGTGTTTACAACATCACCGGTCACTACAAGATAAAAGTGTGAAAATTAATCGTAAGAAGAAGTTTATATTAGTTCAAGTTTGCTCTGTGTGGATGTATTGTTCTGTTCCAGTCATGTTCTCTGACTAAATCTGAAGGGAAAATATATCACCTATGGGGTCAATGCCTGTTCCCCAATGGTATCTGCTGAAGCTTTTGCAAGAGGCCTATATAACCCTCGGCTCCCAGCAAGTTTTCACCAAGGTGGTAGGACCCAGCGATCCATTTCACCCCTTTGCATACCTTGTTTATTCGTGTAGACTGCCTTCCAGATAATCAATATGCACTTGCTTAGCATTTCTTCCATTGGGTTATTATGGAATCAAACTAATCAAGAATTCTAGACTTTGACAGGTTCTTCTTATTTGCTTTCATGTTACTATAGACAACTATGCCTAGGGTCTTGAAGTTCTATCACACCACATGTAGTCACTTACATGTATGCTTACTTGGCATATGTGACTCTTTAGGTATTTACAACACCACCGGTCACTACATGATAAAAGTGTGAAAATTAATCGTAAGAAGAAGTTTATATTAGTTCAGGTTTGCTCTGTGTGGATGTATTGTTCTGTTCCAGTGATGTTCTGTGACTAAATCTGAAGGGAAAAGATATCACCTATGGGGTCAAAGCCTGTTCCCCAATGGTATCTGCTGAAGCTTTTGCAAGAGGCATATATACCCCTCGGGTCCCAGCAAGTTTTCACCAAGGTGGTAGGGCCCAGCGATCCATTTCGTGCCTTTGCATAACTTGTTTATTCGTGTAGCCTGCCTTCCAGATAATCAATATGCACTTGCTTAGCAGTTTTTCCATTGGGTTATTATGGAATCAAACTAATCAAGAGTTCTAGACTTTGACAGGTTCTTCTTATTTGCTTTCATATTACTATAGACAACTATGCCTAGGGTCTTGAAGTTCTATCACACCAAATGTAGTCACTTACATGTATGCTTACTCTTTAGGTGTTTACAACATCACCGGTCACTACAAGATAAAAGTGTGAAATTAATCGTAAGAAGAAGTTTATATTAGTTCAAGTTTGCTCTGTGTGGATGTATTGTTCTGTTCCAGTGATGTTGTGTGACTAAATCTGAAGGGAAAATATATCACCTATGGGGTCAAAGCCTGTTCCCCAATGGTATCTGCTCAAGCTTTTGCAAGAGGCATATATACCCCTCGGGTCCCAGCAAGTTTTCACCAAGGTGATAGGACCCAGCGATCCATTTTGCCCCTTTGCATAACTTGTTTATTCGTGTAGCCTGCCTTCCAGATAATCAATATGCACTTGCTTAGCAGTTTTTCCATTGGGTTATTATGGAATCAAACTAATCAAGAGTTCTAGACTTTGACAGGTTCTTCTTATTTGCTTTCATGTTACTATAGACAACTTTGCCTAGGGTCTTGAAGTTCTATCACACCACATGTAGTCACTTACATGTATGCTTACTTGGCATATGTAATTCTTTAGGTATTTACAACACCATTGTTCACTATATGATAAAAGTAAGAAAATTAATCGTAAGAAGAAGTTTATATTAGTTCAAGTTTGCTCTCTGTGTATGTATTGTTCTGTTCCAGTCATGTTCTCTGACTAAATCTGAAGGGAAAAGATATCAACTATCGGGTCAAAGCCTGTTCCCCAATGGTATCTGCTGAAGCTGTTGCAAGAGGCATATATAACCCTCGGGTCACAGCAAGTTTTCACCAAGGTGGTAAGGCCCAGCGATCCATTTCGCCCCTTTGCTTACCTTGTTTATTCGTGTAGCCAGCCGTCCAGATAATCAATATGCACTTGCTTAGCATTTCTTCCATTGGGTTATTATGGAATCAAACTAATCAAGAATTCTAGACTTTGACAGGTTCTTCTTATTTGCTTTCATGTTACTATAGACAACTATGCCTAGGGTCTTGAAGTTCTATCACACCACATGTAGTCACTTACATGTATGCTTACTTGGCATATGTAACTCTTTAGGTATTTACAACACCACTGGTCACTACATGATAAAAGTGTGAAAATTAATCGTAAGAAGAAGTTTATATTAGTTCAAGTTTGCTCAGTGTGGATGTATTGTTCTTTTCCAGTGATGTTCTGTGATTAAATCTGAAGGGAAAAGATATCACCTATGGGGTCAAAGCCTGTTCCCCAGTGTTACCTGCTGAAGCTTTTGCAAGAGGCATATATACCCCTCGGGTCCCAACAAGTTTTCACCAAGGTGGTAGGACCCAGCGATCCAATTCGCCCCTTTGCATGCCTTGTTTATTCGTGTAGCCAGCCCTCCAGATAATCAATATGCACTTGCTTAGCAGTTTTTCCATTGGGTTATTATGGAATCAAACGAATCAAGAGTTCTAGACTTTGACAGGTTCTTCTTATTTGCTTTAATGTTACTATAGACAACTATGCCTAGGGTCTTGAAGTTCTATCACACCAAATGTAGTCACTTACATGTATGCTTACTCTTTAGGTGTTTACAACATCACCGGTCACTACAAGATAAAAGTGTGAAATTAATCGTAAGAAGAAGTTTATATTAGTTCAAGTTTGCTCTGTGTGGATGTATTGTTCTGTTCCAGTGATGTTGTGTGACTAAATCTGAAGGGAAAATATATCACCTATGGGGTCAAAGCCTGTTCCCCAATGGTATCTGCTCAAGCTTTTGCAAGAGGCATATATACGCCTCGGGTCCCAGCAAGTTTTCACCAAGGTGATAGGACCCAGCGATCCATTTTGCCCCTTTGCATAACTTGTTTATTCGTGTAGCCTGCCTTCCAGATAATCAATATGCACTTGCTTAGCAGTTTTTCCATTGGGTTATTATGGAATCAAACTAATCAAGAGTTCTAGACTTTGACAGGTTCTTCTTATTTGCTTTCATGTTACTATAGACAACTATGCCTAGGGTCTTGAAGTTCTATCACACCAAATGTAGTCACTTACATGTATGCTTACTCTTTAGGTGTTTACAACATCACCGGTCACTACAAGATAAAAGTGTGAAATTAATCGTAAGAAGAAGTTTATATTAGTTCAAGTTTGCTCTGTGTGGATGTATTGTTCTGTTCCAGTGATGTTGTGTGACTAAATCTGAAGGGAAAATATATCACCTATGGGGTCAAAGCCTGTTCCCCAATGGTATCTGTTCAAGCTTTTGCAAGAGGCATATATACCCCTCGGGTCCCAGCAAGTTTTCACCAAGGTTATAGGACCCAGCGATCCATTTTGCCCCTTTGCATAACTTGTTTATTCGTGTAGCCTGCCTTCCAGATAATCAATGTGCACTTGCTTAGCAGTTTTTCCATTGGGTTATTATGGAATCAAACTAATCAAGAGTTCTAGACTTTGACAGGTTCTTCTTATTTGCTTTCATGTTACTATAGACAACTTTGCCTAGGGTCTTGAAGTTCTATCACACCACATGTAGTCACTTACATGTATGCTTACTTGGCATATGTAATTCTTTAGGTATTTACAACACCATTGTTCACTATATGATAAAAGTAAGAAAATTAATCGTAAGAAGAAGTTTATATTAGTTCAAGTTTGCTCTCTGTGTATGTATTGTTCTGTTCCAGTCATGTTCTCTGACTAAATCTGAAGGGTAAAGATATCAACTATGGGGTCAAAGCCTGTTCCCCAATGGTATCTGCTGAAGCTGTTGCAAGAGGCATATATAACCCTCGGGTCACAGCAAGTTTTCACCAAGGTGGTAAGGCCCAGCGATCCATTTCGCCCCTTTGCTTACCTTGTTTATTCGTGTAGCCAGCCGTCCAGATAATCAATATGCACTTGCTTAGCATTTCTTCCATTGGGTTATTATGGAATCAAACTAATCAAGAATTCTAGACTTTGACAGGTTCTTCTTATTTGCTTTCATGTTACTATAGACAACTATGCCTAGGGTCTTGAAGTTCTATCACACCACATGTAGTCACTTACATGTATGCTTACTTGGCATATGTAACTCTTTAGGTATTTACAACGCCACTGGTCACTATATGCTAAAAGTGTGAAAATTAATCGTAAGAAGAAGTTTATATTAGTTCAAGTTTGCTCTGTGTGGATGTATTGTTCTGTTCCAGTGATGTTCTGTGACTAAATCTGAAGGGAAAAGATATCACCTATGGGGTCAAAGCCATTTCCCCAATGGTATCTGCTGAAGCTTTTGCAAGAGGCATATATACCCCTCGGGTCCCAGCAAGTTTTCACCAAGGTGGTAGGACCCAGCGATCCATTTTGCCCCTTTGCATACCTTGTTTATTCGTGAAGCCTGCCTTCCAGAAAATCAATATGCACTTGCTTAGCAGTTTTTCCATTGGGTTATTATGGAATCAAACTAATCAAGAGTTCTAGACTTTGACAGGTTCTTCTTATTTGCTTTCATGTTACTATAGACAACTATGCCTAGGGTCTTGAAGTTCTATCACACCACATGTAGTCACTTACATGTGTGCTTACTTGGCATATGTAATTCTTTAGGTATTTACAACACCACCGGTCACTACATGATAAAATTGTGAAAATTAATCGTAAGAAAAAGTTTATATTAGTTCAAGTTTGCTCTGTGTGGATGTATTGTTCTGTTCCAGTGATGTTCTGTGACTAAATCTGAAGGGAAAAGATATCACCTATGGGGTCAAAGCCATTTCCCCAATGGTATCTGCTGAAGCTTTTGCAAGAGGCATATATACCCCTCGGGTCCCAGCAAGTTTTCACCAAGGTGGTAGGACCCAGCGATCCATTTTGCCCCTTTGCATACCTTGTTTATTCGTGAAGCCTGCCTTCCAGATAATCAATATGCACTTGCTTAGCAGTTTTTCCATTGGGTTATTATGGAATCAAACTAATCAAGAGTTCTAGACTTTGACAGGTTCTTCTTATTTGCTTTCATGTTACTATAGACAACTATGCCTAGGGTCTTGAAGTTCTATCACACCACATGTAGTCACTTACATGTATGCTTACTTGGCATATGTAATTCTTTAGGTATTTACAACACCACCGGTCACTACATGATAAAATTGTGAAAATTAATCGTAAGAAAAAGTTTATATTAGTTCAAGTTTGCTCTGTGTGGATGTATTGTTCTGTTCCAGTGATGATGTGTGACTAAATCTGAAGGGAAAATATATCACCTATGGGGTCAAAGCCTGTTCCCCAATGGTAACTGCTCAAGCTTTTGCAAGAGGCATATATACCCCTCGGGTCCCAGCAAGTTTTCACCAAGGTGGTAGGACCCAGCGATCTATTTTGCCCCTTTGCATAACTTGTTTATTCGTGTAGCCTGCCTTCCAGATAATCAATATGCACTTGCTTAAGCAGTTTTTCCATTGGGTTATTATGGAATCAAACTAATCAAGAGTTCTAGACTTTGACAGGTTCTTCTTATTTGCCTTCATGTTACTATAGACAACTATGCCTAGGGTCTTGAAGTTCTATCACACCACATGTAGTCACGTACATGTATGCTTACTTGGCATATGTAATTCTTTAGGTATTTACAACACCATTGTTCACTATATGATAAAAGTGAGAAAATTAATAGTAAGAAGAAGTTTATATTAGTTCAAGTTTGCTCTCTGTGTATGTATTGTTCTGTTCCAGTCATGTTCTGTGACTAAATCTGAAGGGAAAAGATATCACCTATGGGGTCAAAGCCTGTTCCCCAGTGGTATCTGCTGAAGCTTTTGCAAGAGACATATATACCCCTCGGGTCCCAGCAAGTTTTCACCAAGGTGGTAGGGCCCAGCGATCCATTTCGTGGCTTTGCATAACTTGTTTATTCGTGTAGCCTGCCTTCCAGATAATCAATATGCACTTGCTTAGCAGTTTTTCCATTGGGTTATTATGGAATCAAACTAATCAAGAGTTCTAGACTTTGACAGGTTTTTCTTATTTGCTTTCATGTTACTATAGACAACTATGCCTAGGGTCTTGAAGTTCTATCACACCACATGTAGTCACTTACATGTATGCTTACTCTTTAGGTGTTTACAACATCACCGGTCAGGGCTGGACTGGTAATCTGGCATACCGGGCAAATGCCCGGTGGGCCGACGTGCTTTTTGGGCCGATAAATCTCATACTTTTTTTTTTCTTTTAACGGCCCATAAAACTTGTACATCGGCGGCCCATTCGTTTTGTTTTGTTTAAATTGATGGTGCTGGGTTAGTGCCGGTGTAATGCATTGGTCAAAAAAAAGTAAGCGTTAGTTTTTTTTCCCACTGACAGACCGGCTTATGAAACCCGTAGATCAGCGGCCCATTGGTTGTTTTCTTGATTGATTTCTTGACACTGGGCTGGCCCAATCACACCTCCCCCTTTGGGCTTTGAGTGAGCGTGCAGTGTCAAGTGTGTATCTGTCAAAATAGTCTGAGAGATGGAGAAGAAACGCAAGGAATGTACAGGAATGTAAAAAAGACGCGTTTTTATCCATGTTTTCCGCCAAAATAAAAGCTTGATGCAGTTTCCGTCAAAATAAAAGATCATGTGCTTATCTCTTTCAAGTTTAGAAATGAGTACAAAACTAATTATGAAAGTTTTCTTTATTTTTCAGTGCATTTGTTTTGCAATATATGGCTATTACTGTCATTGGTTTAATATTATAACTATTATTATGTAGTAGTGTAATATAGACAGACACTGTTACTAAAAGAGGTATGATTTTTTATTTGTTTAATTTGCACACTTAATATGGGTTGGAGCCTTTTAATTTTGAACTCTCAAACTGCACCAGATTAATGAATTTAACATTAAAATGCACAAATTTTTCTAAGGGGGGGCATGCCCCCAAACCCCCCTAGAGGGACAGAGGTCCGCCCACCACAGTTTTACCAAGATCCTGTGGGAAACATTGGTATTGCTATGCCAATGCAGCTTATAGCTTGTTTTTTGGATGCATCACTGTGGAGTATAGTTCAATTGTATTAATAAATTACAATTTTGTACTTATTTAATCTGTTAACTCGTTCCTACTCACTCATTACATGGCATTAGTGGTTTTAATGAAAAGGAGTTGAACAAAAACATATTTAAGGGCGTGCAAAGATGGGTGGTGTTTATGGTCATATGTAGTGGGCCAGTCTGGGCCAAAATGCCAGGGCCGATTTTCTGTCCCAGTCCAGCCCTGTCACCGGTCACTACATGATAAAAGTGTGAAAATTAATCGTAAGAAGAAGTTTATATTAGTTCAAGTTTGCTTTGTGTGGATGTATTGTTCTGTTCCAGTCATGTTCTCTGACTAAATCTGAAGTTAAAATATATCACCTATGGGGTCAATGCCTGTTCCCCAATGGTATCTGCTGAAGCTTTTGCAAGAGGCATATATAACCCTCGGGTCCCAGCAAGTTTTCACCAAGGTGGTAAGGCCCAGCGATCCATTTCGCCCCTTTGCTTACCTTGTTTATTCGTGTAGCCAGCCCTCCAGATAATCAATATGCACTTGCTTAGCATTTCTTCCATTGGGTTATTATGGAATCAAGCTAATCAAGAATTCTAGACTTTGACAGGTTCTTCTTATTTGCTTTCATGTTACTATAGACAACTATGCCTAGGGTCTTGAAGTTCTATCACACCACATGTAGTCACTTACATGTATGCTTACTTGGCATATGTAACTCTTTAGGTATTTACAACACCACTGGTCACTATATGCTAAAAGTGTGAAAATTAATCGTAGGAAGAAGTTTATATTAGTTCAAGTTTGCTCTGTGTGGATGTATTGTTCTGTTCCAGTAATGTTCTGTGACTAAATCTGAAGGGAAAAGATATCACCTATGGGGTCAAAGCCATTTCCCCAATGGTATCTGCTGAAGCTTTTGCAAGAGGCATATATACCCCTCGGGTCCCAGCAAGTTTTCACCAAGGTGGTAGGACCCAGCGATCCATTTTGCCCCTTTGCATACCTTGTTTATTCGTGAAGCCTGCCTTCCAGATAATCAGTATGCACTTGCTTAGCAGTTTTTCCATTGGGTTGTTATGGAATCAAACTAATCAAGAGTTCTAGACTTTGACAGGTTCTTCTTATTTGCTTTCATGTTACTATAGACAACTATGCCTAGGGTCTTGAAGTTCTATCACACCACATGTAGTCACTTACATGTATGCTTACTTGGCATATGTAACTCTTTAGGTATTTACAACACCACTGGTCACTACATGATAAAAGTGTGAAAATTAATCGTAAGAAGAAGTTTATATTAGTTCAAGTTTGCTCAGTGTGGATGTATTGTTCTTTTCCAGTGATGTTCTGTGATTAAATCTGAAGGGAAAAGATATCACCTATGGGGTCAAAGCCTGTTCCCCAGTGTTACCTGCTGAAGCTTTTGCAAGAGGCATATATACCCCTCGGGTCCCAACAAGTTTTCACCAAGGTGGTAGGACCCAGCGATCCAATTCGCCCCTTTGCATGCCTTGTTTATTCGTGTAGCCAGCCCTCCAGATAATCAATATGCACTTGCTTAGCAGTTTTTCCATTGGGTTATTATGGAATCAAACGAATCAAGAGTTCTAGACTTTGACAGGTTCTTCTTATTTGCTTTAATGTTACTATAGACAACTATGCCTAGGGTCTTGAAGTTCTATCACACCAAATGTAGTCACTTACATGTATGCTTACTCTTTAGGTGTTTACAACATCACCGGTCACTACAAGATAAAAGTGTGAAAATTAATCGTAAGAAGAAGTTTATATTAGTTCAAGTTTGCTCTGTGTGGATGTATTGTTCTGTTCCAGTCATGTTCTCTGACTAAATTTGAAGGGAAAATATATCACCTATGGGGTCAATGCCTGTTCCCCAATGGTATCTGCTGAAGCTTTTGCAAGAGGCCTATATAACCCTCGGCTCCCAGCAAGTTTTCACCAAGGTGGTAGGACCCAGCGATCCATTTCACCCCTTTGCATACCTTGTTTATTCGTGTAGACTGCCTTCCAGATAATCAATATGCACTTGCTTAGCATTTCTTCCATTGGGTTATTATGGAATCAAACTAATCAAGAATTCTAGACTTTGACAGGTTCTTCTTATTTGCTTTCATGTTACTATAGACAACTATGCCTAGGGTCTTGAAGTTCTATCACACCACATGTAGTCACTTACATGTATGCTTACTTGGCATATGTGACTCTTTAGGTATTTACAACACCACCGGTCACTACATGATAAAAGTGTGAAAATTAATCGTAAGAAGAAGTTTATATTAGTTCAGGTTTGCTCTGTGTGGATGTATTGTTCTGTTCCAGTGATGTTCTGTGACTAAATCTGAAGGGAAAAGATATCACCTATGGGGTCAAAGCCTGTTCCCCAATGGTATCTGCTGAAGCTTTTGCAAGAGGCATATATACCCCTCGGGTCCCAGCAAGTTTTCACCAAGGTGGTAGGGCCCAGCGATCCATTTCGTGCCTTTGCATAACTTGTTTATTCGTGTAGCCTGCCTTCCAGATAATCAATATGCACTTGCTTAGCAGTTTTTCCATTGGGTTATTATGGAATCAAACTAATCAAGAGTTCTAGACTTTGACAGGTTCTTCTTATTTGCTTTCATATTACTATAGACAACTATGCCTAGGGTCTTGAAGTTCTATCACACCAAATGTAGTCACTTACATGTATGCTTACTCTTTAGGTGTTTACAACATCACCGGTCACTACAAGATAAAAGTGTGAAATTAATCGTAAGAAGAAGTTTATATTAGTTCAAGTTTGCTCTGTGTGGATGTATTGTTCTGTTCCAGTGATGTTGTGTGACTAAATCTGAAGGGAAAATATATCACCTATGGGGTCAAAGCCTGTTCCCCAATGGTATCTGCTCAAGCTTTTGCAAGAGGCATATATACCCCTCGGGTCCCAGCAAGTTTTCACCAAGGTGATAGGACCCAGCGATCCATTTTGCCCCTTTGCATAACTTGTTTATTCGTGTAGCCTGCCTTCCAGATAATCAATATGCACTTGCTTAGCAGTTTTTCCATTGGGTTATTATGGAATCAAACTAATCAAGAGTTCTAGACTTTGACAGGTTCTTCTTATTTGCTTTCATGTTACTATAGACAACTTTGCCTAGGGTCTTGAAGTTCTATCACACCACATGTAGTCACTTACATGTATGCTTACTTGGCATATGTAATTCTTTAGGTATTTACAACACCATTGTTCACTATATGATAAAAGTAAGAAAATTAATCGTAAGAAGAAGTTTATATTAGTTCAAGTTTGCTCTCTGTGTATGTATTGTTCTGTTCCAGTCATGTTCTCTGACTAAATCTGAAGGGAAAAGATATCAACTATGGGGTCAAAGCCTGTTCCCCAATGGTATCTGCTGAAGCTGTTGCAAGAGGCATATATAACCCTCGGGTCACAGCAAGTTTTCACCAAGGTGGTAAGGCCCAGCGATCCATTTCGCCCCTTTGCTTACCTTGTTTATTCGTGTAGCCAGCCGTCCAGATAATCAATATGCACTTGCTTAGCATTTCTTCCATTGGGTTATTATGGAATCAAACTAATCAAGAATTCTAGACTTTGACAGGTTCTTCTTATTTGCTTTCATGTTACTATAGACAACTATGCCTAGGGTCTTGAAGTTCTATCACACCACATGTAGTCACTTACATGTATGCTTACTTGGCATATGTAACTCTTTAGGTATTTACAACACCACTGGTCACTACATGATAAAAGTGTGAAAATTAATCGTAAGAAGAAGTTTATATTAGTTCAAGTTTGCTCAGTGTGGATGTATTGTTCTTTTCCAGTGATGTTCTGTGATTAAATCTGAAGGGAAAAGATATCACCTATGGGGTCAAAGCCTGTTCCCCAGTGTTACCTGCTGAAGCTTTTGCAAGAGGCATATATACCCCTCGGGTCCCAACAAGTTTTCACCAAGGTGGTAGGACCCAGCGATCCAATTCGCCCCTTTGCATGCCTTGTTTATTCGTGTAGCCAGCCCTCCAGATAATCAATATGCACTTGCTTAGCAGTTTTTCCATTGGGTTATTATGGAATCAAACGAATCAAGAGTTCTAGACTTTGACAGGTTCTTCTTATTTGCTTTAATGTTACTATAGACAACTATGCCTAGGGTCTTGAAGTTCTATCACACCAAATGTAGTCACTTACATGTATGCTTACTCTTTAGGTGTTTACAACATCACCGGTCACTACAAGATAAAAGTGTGAAATTAATCGTAAGAAGAAGTTTATATTAGTTCAAGTTTGCTCTGTGTGGATGTATTGTTCTGTTCCAGTGATGTTGTGTGACTAAATCTGAAGGGAAAATATATCACCTATGGGGTCAAAGCCTGTTCCCCAATGGTATCTGCTCAAGCTTTTGCAAGAGGCATATATACGCCTCGGGTCCCAGCAAGTTTTCACCAAGGTGATAGGACCCAGCGATCCATTTTGCCCCTTTGCATAACTTGTTTATTCGTGTAGCCTGCCTTCCAGATAATCAATATGCACTTGCTTAGCAGTTTTTCCATTGGGTTATTATGGAATCAAACTAATCAAGAGTTCTAGACTTTGACAGGTTCTTCTTATTTGCTTTCATGTTACTATAGACAACTATGCCTAGGGTCTTGAAGTTCTATCACACCAAATGTAGTCACTTACATGTATGCTTACTCTTTAGGTGTTTACAACATCACCGGTCACTACAAGATAAAAGTGTGAAATTAATCGTAAGAAGAAGTTTATATTAGTTCAAGTTTGCTCTGTGTGGATGTATTGTTCTGTTCCAGTGATGTTGTGTGACTAAATCTGAAGGGAAAATATATCACCTATGGGGTCAAAGCCTGTTCCCCAATGGTATCTGTTCAAGCTTTTGCAAGAGGCATATATACCCCTCGGGTCCCAGCAAGTTTTCACCAAGGTTATAGGACCCAGCGATCCATTTTGCCCCTTTGCATAACTTGTTTATTCGTGTAGCCTGCCTTCCAGATAATCAATGTGCACTTGCTTAGCAGTTTTTCCATTGGGTTATTATGGAATCAAACTAATCAAGAGTTCTAGACTTTGACAGGTTCTTCTTATTTGCTTTCATGTTACTATAGACAACTTTGCCTAGGGTCTTGAAGTTCTATCACACCACATGTAGTCACTTACATGTATGCTTACTTGGCATATGTAATTCTTTAGGTATTTACAACACCATTGTTCACTATATGATAAAAGTAAGAAAATTAATCGTAAGAAGAAGTTTATATTAGTTCAAGTTTGCTCTCTGTGTATGTATTGTTCTGTTCCAGTCATGTTCTCTGACTAAATCTGAAGGGTAAAGATATCAACTATGGGGTCAAAGCCTGTTCCCCAATGGTATCTGCTGAAGCTGTTGCAAGAGGCATATATAACCCTCGGGTCACAGCAAGTTTTCACCAAGGTGGTAAGGCCCAGCGATCCATTTCGCCCCTTTGCTTACCTTGTTTATTCGTGTAGCCAGCCGTCCAGATAATCAATATGCACTTGCTTAGCATTTCTTCCATTGGGTTATTATGGAATCAAACTAATCAAGAATTCTAGACTTTGACAGGTTCTTCTTATTTGCTTTCATGTTACTATAGACAACTATGCCTAGGGTCTTGAAGTTCTATCACACCACATGTAGTCACTTACATGTATGCTTACTTGGCATATGTAACTCTTTAGGTATTTACAACGCCACTGGTCACTATATGCTAAAAGTGTGAAAATTAATCGTAAGAAGAAGTTTATATTAGTTCAAGTTTGCTCTGTGTGGATGTATTGTTCTGTTCCAGTGATGTTCTGTGACTAAATCTGAAGGGAAAAGATATCACCTATGGGGTCAAAGCCATTTCCCCAATGGTATCTGCTGAAGCTTTTGCAAGAGGCATATATACCCCTCGGGTCCCAGCAAGTTTTCACCAAGGTGGTAGGACCCAGCGATCCATTTTGCCCCTTTGCATACCTTGTTTATTCGTGAAGCCTGCCTTCCAGAAAATCAATATGCACTTGCTTAGCAGTTTTTCCATTGGGTTATTATGGAATCAAACTAATCAAGAGTTCTAGACTTTGACAGGTTCTTCTTATTTGCTTTCATGTTACTATAGACAACTATGCCTAGGGTCTTGAAGTTCTATCACACCACATGTAGTCACTTACATGTGTGCTTACTTGGCATATGTAATTCTTTAGGTATTTACAACACCACCGGTCACTACATGATAAAATTGTGAAAATTAATCGTAAGAAAAAGTTTATATTAGTTCAAGTTTGCTCTGTGTGGATGTATTGTTCTGTTCCAGTGATGTTCTGTGACTAAATCTGAAGGGAAAAGATATCACCTATGGGGTCAAAGCCATTTCCCCAATGGTATCTGCTGAAGCTTTTGCAAGAGGCATATATACCCCTCGGGTCCCAGCAAGTTTTCACCAAGGTGGTAGGACCCAGCGATCCATTTTGCCCCTTTGCATACCTTGTTTATTCGTGAAGCCTGCCTTCCAGATAATCAATATGCACTTGCTTAGCAGTTTTTCCATTGGGTTATTATGGAATCAAACTAATCAAGAGTTCTAGACTTTGACAGGTTCTTCTTATTTGCTTTCATGTTACTATAGACAACTATGCCTAGGGTCTTGAAGTTCTATCACACCACATGTAGTCACTTACATGTATGCTTACTTGGCATATGTAATTCTTTAGGTATTTACAACACCACCGGTCACTACATGATAAAATTGTGAAAATTAATCGTAAGAAAAAGTTTATATTAGTTCAAGTTTGCTCTGTGTGGATGTATTGTTCTGTTCCAGTGATGATGTGTGACTAAATCTGAAGGGAAAATATATCACCTATGGGGTCAAAGCCTGTTCCCCAATGGTAACTGCTCAAGCTTTTGCAAGAGGCATATATACCCCTCGGGTCCCAGCAAGTTTTCACCAAGGTGGTAGGACCCAGCGATCTATTTTGCCCCTTTGCATAACTTGTTTATTCGTGTAGCCTGCCTTCCAGATAATCAATATGCACTTGCTTAAGCAGTTTTTCCATTGGGTTATTATGGAATCAAACTAATCAAGAGTTCTAGACTTTGACAGGTTCTTCTTATTTGCCTTCATGTTACTATAGACAACTATGCCTAGGGTCTTGAAGTTCTATCACACCACATGTAGTCACGTACATGTATGCTTACTTGGCATATGTAATTCTTTAGGTATTTACAACACCATTGTTCACTATATGATAAAAGTGAGAAAATTAATAGTAAGAAGAAGTTTATATTAGTTCAAGTTTGCTCTCTGTGTATGTATTGTTCTGTTCCAGTCATGTTCTGTGACTAAATCTGAAGGGAAAAGATATCACCTATGGGGTCAAAGCCTGTTCCCCAGTGGTATCTGCTGAAGCTTTTGCAAGAGACATATATACCCCTCGGGTCCCAGCAAGTTTTCACCAAGGTGGTAGGGCCCAGCGATCCATTTCGTGGCTTTGCATAACTTGTTTATTCGTGTAGCCTGCCTTCCAGATAATCAATATGCACTTGCTTAGCAGTTTTTCCATTGGGTTATTATGGAATCAAACTAATCAAGAGTTCTAGACTTTGACAGGTTTTTCTTATTTGCTTTCATGTTACTATAGACAACTATGCCTAGGGTCTTGAAGTTCTATCACACCACATGTAGTCACTTACATGTATGCTTACTCTTTAGGTGTTTACAACATCACCGGTCAGGGCTGGACTGGTAATCTGGCATACCGGGCAAATGCCCGGTGGGCCGACGTGCTTTTTGGGCCGATAAATCTCATACTTTTTTTTTTCTTTTAACGGCCCATAAAACTTGTACATCGGCGGCCCATTCGTTTTGTTTTGTTTAAATTGATGGTGCTGGGTTAGTGCCGGTGTAATGCATTGGTCAAAAAAAAGTAAGCGTTAGTTTTTTTTCCCACTGACAGACCGGCTTATGAAACCCGTAGATCAGCGGCCCATTGGTTGTTTTCTTGATTGATTTCTTGACACTGGGCTGGCCCAATCACACCTCCCCCTTTGGGCTTTGAGTGAGCGTGCAGTGTCAAGTGTGTATCTGTCAAAATAGTCTGAGAGATGGAGAAGAAACGCAAGGAATGTACAGGAATGTAAAAAAGACGCGTTTTTATCCATGTTTTCCGCCAAAATAAAAGCTTGATGCAGTTTCCGTCAAAATAAAAGATCATGTGCTTATCTCTTTCAAGTTTAGAAATGAGTACAAAACTAATTATGAAAGTTTTCTTTATTTTTCAGTGCATTTGTTTTGCAATATATGGCTATTACTGTCATTGGTTTAATATTATAACTATTATTATGTAGTAGTGTAATATAGACAGACACTGTTACTAAAAGAGGTATGATTTTTTATTTGTTTAATTTGCACACTTAATATGGGTTGGAGCCTTTTAATTTTGAACTCTCAAACTGCACCAGATTAATGAATTTAACATTAAAATGCACAAATTTTTCTTAGGGGGGGCATGCCCCCAAACCCCCCTAGAGGGACAGAGGTCCGCCCACCACAGTTTTACCAAGATCCTGTGGGAAACATTGGTATTGCTATGCCAATGCAGCTTATAGCTTGTTTTTTGGATGCATCACTGTGGAGTATAGTTCAATTGTATTAATAAATTACAATTTTGTACTTATTTAATCTGTTAACTCGTTCCTACTCACTCATTACATGGCATTAGTGGTTTTAATGAAAAGGAGTTGAACAAAAACATATTTAAGGGCGTGCAAAGATGGGTGGTGTTTATGGTCATATGTAGTGGGCCAGTCTGGGCCAAAATGCCAGGGCCGATTTTCTGTCCCAGTCCAGCCCTGTCACCGGTCACTACATGATAAAAGTGTGAAAATTAATCGTAAGAAGAAGTTTATATTAGTTCAAGTTTGCTTTGTGTGGATGTATTGTTCTGTTCCAGTCATGTTCTCTGACTAAATCTGAAGTTAAAATATATCACCTATGGGGTCAATGCCTGTTCCCCAATGGTATCTGCTGAAGCTTTTGCAAGAGGCATATATAACCCTCGGGTCCCAGCAAGTTTTCACCAAGGTGGTAAGGCCCAGCGATCCATTTCGCCCCTTTGCTTACCTTGTTTATTCGTGTAGCCAGCCCTCCAGATAATCAATATGCACTTGCTTAGCATTTCTTCCATTGGGTTATTATGGAATCAAGCTAATCAAGAATTCTAGACTTTGACAGGTTCTTCTTATTTGCTTTCATGTTACTATAGACAACTATGCCTAGGGTCTTGAAGTTCTATCACACCACATGTAGTCACTTACATGTATGCTTACTTGGCATATGTAACTCTTTAGGTATTTACAACACCACTGGTCACTATATGCTAAAAGTGTGAAAATTAATCGTAGGAAGAAGTTTATATTAGTTCAAGTTTGCTCTGTGTGGATGTATTGTTCTGTTCCAGTAATGTTCTGTGACTAAATCTGAAGGGAAAATATATCACCTATGGGGTCAAAGCCATTTCCCCAATGGTATCTGCTGAAGCTTTTGCAAGAGGCATATATACCCCTCGGGTCCCAGCAAGTTTTCACCAAGGTGGTAGGACCCAGCGATCCATTTTGCCCCTTTGCATACCTTGTTTATTCGTGAAGCCTGCCTTCCAGATAATCAGTATGCACTTGCTTAGCAGTTTTTCCATTGGGTTGTTATGGAATCAAACTAATCAAGAGTTCTAGACTTTGACAGGTTCTTCTTATTTGCTTTCATGTTACTATAGACAACTATGCCTAGGGTCTTGAAGTTCTATCACACCACATGTAGTCACTTACATGTATGCTTACTTGGCATATGTAACTCTTTAGGTATTTACAACACCACTGGTCACTACATGATAAAAGTGTGAAAATTAATCGTAAGAAGAAGTTTATATTAGTTCAAGTTTGCTCAGTGTGGATGTATTGTTCTTTTCCAGTGATGTTCTGTGATTAAATCTGAAGGGAAAAGATATCACCTATGGGGTCAAAGCCTGTTCCCCAGTGTTACCTGCTGAAGCTTTTGCAAGAGGCATATATACCCCTCGGGTCCCAACAAGTTTTCACCAAGGTGGTAGGACCCAGCGATCCAATTCGCCCCTTTGCATGCCTTGTTTATTCGTGTAGCCAGCCCTCCAGATAATCAATATGCACTTGCTTAGCAGTTTTTCCATTGGGTTATTATGGAATCAAACGAATCAAGAGTTCTAGACTTTGACAGGTTCTTCTTATTTGCTTTAATGTTACTATAGACAACTATGCCTAGGGTCTTGAAGTTCTATCACACCAAATGTAGTCACTTACATGTATGCTTACTCTTTAGGTGTTTACAACATCACCGGTCACTACAAGATAAAAGTGTGAAAATTAATCGTAAGAAGAAGTTTATATTAGTTCAAGTTTGCTCTGTGTGGATGTATTGTTCTGTTCCAGTCATGTTCTCTGACTAAATCTGAAGGGAAAATATATCACCTATGGGGTCAATGCCTGTTCCCCAATGGTATCTGCTGAAGCTTTTGCAAGAGGCCTATATAACCCTCGGCTCCCAGCAAGTTTTCACCAAGGTGGTAGGACCCAGCGATCCATTTCACCCCTTTGCATACCTTGTTTATTCGTGTAGACTGCCTTCCAGATAATCAATATGCACTTGCTTAGCATTTCTTCCATTGGGTTATTATGGAATCAAACTAATCAAGAATTCTAGACTTTGACAGGTTCTTCTTATTTGCTTTCATGTTACTATAGACAACTATGCCTAGGGTCTTGAAGTTCTATCACACCACATGTAGTCACTTACATGTATGCTTACTTGGCATATGTGACTCTTTAGGTATTTACAACACCACCGGTCACTACATGATAAAAGTGTGAAAATTAATCGTAAGAAGAAGTTTATATTAGTTCAGGTTTGCTCTGTGTGGATGTATTGTTCTGTTCCAGTGATGTTCTGTGACTAAATCTGAAGGGAAAAGATATCACCTATGGGGTCAAAGCCTGTTCCCCAATGGTATCTGCTGAAGCTTTTGCAAGAGGCATATATACCCCTCGGGTCCCAGCAAGTTTTCACCAAGGTGGTAGGGCCCAGCGATCCATTTCGTGCCTTTGCATAACTTGTTTATTCGTGTAGCCTGCCTTCCAGATAATCAATATGCACTTGCTTAGCAGTTTTTCCATTGGGTTATTATGGAATCAAACTAATCAAGAGTTCTAGACTTTGACAGGTTCTTCTTATTTGCTTTCATATTACTATAGACAACTATGCCTAGGGTCTTGAAGTTCTATCACACCAAATGTAGTCACTTACATGTATGCTTACTCTTTAGGTGTTTACAACATCACCGGTCACTACAAGATAAAAGTGTGAAATTAATCGTAAGAAGAAGTTTATATTAGTTCAAGTTTGCTCTGTGTGGATGTATTGTTCTGTTCCAGTGATGTTGTGTGACTAAATCTGAAGGGAAAATATATCACCTATGGGGTCAAAGCCTGTTCCCCAATGGTATCTGCTCAAGCTTTTGCAAGAGGCATATATACCCCTCGGGTCCCAGCAAGTTTTCACCAAGGTGATAGGACCCAGCGATCCATTTTGCCCCTTTGCATAACTTGTTTATTCGTGTAGCCTGCCTTCCAGATAATCAATATGCACTTGCTTAGCAGTTTTTCCATTGGGTTATTATGGAATCAAACTAATCAAGAGTTCTAGACTTTGACAGGTTCTTCTTATTTGCTTTCATGTTACTATAGACAACTTTGCCTAGGGTCTTGAAGTTCTATCACACCACATGTAGTCACTTACATGTATGCTTACTTGGCATATGTAATTCTTTAGGTATTTACAACACCATTGTTCACTATATGATAAAAGTAAGAAAATTAATCGTAAGAAGAAGTTTATATTAGTTCAAGTTTGCTCTCTGTGTATGTATTGTTCTGTTCCAGTCATGTTCTCTGACTAAATCTGAAGGGAAAAGATATCAACTATCGGGTCAAAGCCTGTTCCCCAATGGTATCTGCTGAAGCTGTTGCAAGAGGCATATATAACCCTCGGGTCACAGCAAGTTTTCACCAAGGTGGTAAGGCCCAGCGATCCATTTCGCCCCTTTGCTTACCTTGTTTATTCGTGTAGCCAGCCGTCCAGATAATCAATATGCACTTGCTTAGCATTTCTTCCATTGGGTTATTATGGAATCAAACTAATCAAGAATTCTAGACTTTGACAGGTTCTTCTTATTTGCTTTCATGTTACTATAGACAACTATGCCTAGGGTCTTGAAGTTCTATCACACCACATGTAGTCACTTACATGTATGCTTACTTGGCATATGTAACTCTTTAGGTATTTACAACACCACTGGTCACTACATGATAAAAGTGTGAAAATTAATCGTAAGAAGAAGTTTATATTAGTTCAAGTTTGCTCAGTGTGGATGTATTGTTCTTTTCCAGTGATGTTCTGTGATTAAATCTGAAGGGAAAAGATATCACCTATGGGGTCAAAGCCTGTTCCCCAGTGTTACCTGCTGAAGCTTTTGCAAGAGGCATATATACCCCTCGGGTCCCAACAAGTTTTCACCAAGGTGGTAGGACCCAGCGATCCAATTCGCCCCTTTGCATGCCTTGTTTATTCGTGTAGCCAGCCCTCCAGATAATCAATATGCACTTGCTTAGCAGTTTTTCCATTGGGTTATTATGGAATCAAACGAATCAAGAGTTCTAGACTTTGACAGGTTCTTCTTATTTGCTTTAATGTTACTATAGACAACTATGCCTAGGGTCTTGAAGTTCTATCACACCAAATGTAGTCACTTACATGTATGCTTACTCTTTAGGTGTTTACAACATCACCGGTCACTACAAGATAAAAGTGTGAAATTAATCGTAAGAAGAAGTTTATATTAGTTCAAGTTTGCTCTGTGTGGATGTATTGTTCTGTTCCAGTGATGTTGTGTGACTAAATCTGAAGGGAAAATATATCACCTATGGGGTCAAAGCCTGTTCCCCAATGGTATCTGCTCAAGCTTTTGCAAGAGGCATATATACGCCTCGGGTCCCAGCAAGTTTTCACCAAGGTGATAGGACCCAGCGATCCATTTTGCCCCTTTGCATAACTTGTTTATTCGTGTAGCCTGCCTTCCAGATAATCAATATGCACTTGCTTAGCAGTTTTTCCATTGGGTTATTATGGAATCAAACTAATCAAGAGTTCTAGACTTTGACAGGTTCTTCTTATTTGCTTTCATGTTACTATAGACAACTATGCCTAGGGTCTTGAAGTTCTATCACACCAAATGTAGTCACTTACATGTATGCTTACTCTTTAGGTGTTTACAACATCACCGGTCACTACAAGATAAAAGTGTGAAATTAATCGTAAGAAGAAGTTTATATTAGTTCAAGTTTGCTCTGTGTGGATGTATTGTTCTGTTCCAGTGATGTTGTGTGACTAAATCTGAAGGGAAAATATATCACCTATGGGGTCAAAGCCTGTTCCCCAATGGTATCTGTTCAAGCTTTTGCAAGAGGCATATATACCCCTCGGGTCCCAGCAAGTTTTCACCAAGGTTATAGGACCCAGCGATCCATTTTGCCCCTTTGCATAACTTGTTTATTCGTGTAGCCTGCCTTCCAGATAATCAATGTGCACTTGCTTAGCAGTTTTTCCATTGGGTTATTATGGAATCAAACTAATCAAGAGTTCTAGACTTTGACAGGTTCTTCTTATTTGCTTTCATGTTACTATAGACAACTTTGCCTAGGGTCTTGAAGTTCTATCACACCACATGTAGTCACTTACATGTATGCTTACTTGGCATATGTAATTCTTTAGGTATTTACAACACCATTGTTCACTATATGATAAAAGTAAGAAAATTAATCGTAAGAAGAAGTTTATATTAGTTCAAGTTTGCTCTCTGTGTATGTATTGTTCTGTTCCAGTCATGTTCTCTGACTAAATCTGAAGGGTAAAGATATCAACTATGGGGTCAAAGCCTGTTCCCCAATGGTATCTGCTGAAGCTGTTGCAAGAGGCATATATAACCCTCGGGTCACAGCAAGTTTTCACCAAGGTGGTAAGGCCCAGCGATCCATTTCGCCCCTTTGCTTACCTTGTTTATTCGTGTAGCCAGCCGTCCAGATAATCAATATGCACTTGCTTAGCATTTCTTCCATTGGGTTATTATGGAATCAAACTAATCAAGAATTCTAGACTTTGACAGGTTCTTCTTATTTGCTTTCATGTTACTATAGACAACTATGCCTAGGGTCTTGAAGTTCTATCACACCACATGTAGTCACTTACATGTATGCTTACTTGGCATATGTAACTCTTTAGGTATTTACAACGCCACTGGTCACTATATGCTAAAAGTGTGAAAATTAATCGTAAGAAGAAGTTTATATTAGTTCAAGTTTGCTCTGTGTGGATGTATTGTTCTGTTCCAGTGATGTTCTGTGACTAAATCTGAAGGGAAAAGATATCACCTATGGGGTCAAAGCCATTTCCCCAATGGTATCTGCTGAAGCTTTTGCAAGAGGCATATATACCCCTCGGGTCCCAGCAAGTTTTCACCAAGGTGGTAGGACCCAGCGATCCATTTTGCCCCTTTGCATACCTTGTTTATTCGTGAAGCCTGCCTTCCAGAAAATCAATATGCACTTGCTTAGCAGTTTTTCCATTGGGTTATTATGGAATCAAACTAATCAAGAGTTCTAGACTTTGACAGGTTCTTCTTATTTGCTTTCATGTTACTATAGACAACTATGCCTAGGGTCTTGAAGTTCTATCACACCACATGTAGTCACTTACATGTGTGCTTACTTGGCATATGTAATTCTTTAGGTATTTACAACACCACCGGTCACTACATGATAAAATTGTGAAAATTAATCGTAAGAAAAAGTTTATATTAGTTCAAGTTTGCTCTGTGTGGATGTATTGTTCTGTTCCAGTGATGTTCTGTGACTAAATCTGAAGGGAAAAGATATCACCTATGGGGTCAAAGCCATTTCCCCAATGGTATCTGCTGAAGCTTTTGCAAGAGGCATATATACCCCTCGGGTCCCAGCAAGTTTTCACCAAGGTGGTAGGACCCAGCGATCCATTTTGCCCCTTTGCATACCTTGTTTATTCGTGAAGCCTGCCTTCCAGATAATCAATATGCACTTGCTTAGCAGTTTTTCCATTGGGTTATTATGGAATCAAACTAATCAAGAGTTCTAGACTTTGACAGGTTCTTCTTATTTGCTTTCATGTTACTATAGACAACTATGCCTAGGGTCTTGAAGTTCTATCACACCACATGTAGTCACTTACATGTATGCTTACTTGGCATATGTAATTCTTTAGGTATTTACAACACCACCGGTCACTACATGATAAAATTGTGAAAATTAATCGTAAGAAAAAGTTTATATTAGTTCAAGTTTGCTCTGTGTGGATGTATTGTTCTGTTCCAGTGATGATGTGTGACTAAATCTGAAGGGAAAATATATCACCTATGGGGTCAAAGCCTGTTCCCCAATGGTAACTGCTCAAGCTTTTGCAAGAGGCATATATACCCCTCGGGTCCCAGCAAGTTTTCACCAAGGTGGTAGGACCCAGCGATCTATTTTGCCCCTTTGCATAACTTGTTTATTCGTGTAGCCTGCCTTCCAGATAATCAATATGCACTTGCTTAAGCAGTTTTTCCATTGGGTTATTATGGAATCAAACTAATCAAGAGTTCTAGACTTTGACAGGTTCTTCTTATTTGCCTTCATGTTACTATAGACAACTATGCCTAGGGTCTTGAAGTTCTATCACACCACATGTAGTCACGTACATGTATGCTTACTTGGCATATGTAATTCTTTAGGTATTTACAACACCATTGTTCACTATATGATAAAAGTGAGAAAATTAATAGTAAGAAGAAGTTTATATTAGTTCAAGTTTGCTCTCTGTGTATGTATTGTTCTGTTCCAGTCATGTTCTGTGACTAAATCTGAAGGGAAAAGATATCACCTATGGGGTCAAAGCCTGTTCCCCAGTGGTATCTGCTGAAGCTTTTGCAAGAGACATATATACCCCTCGGGTCCCAGCAAGTTTTCACCAAGGTGGTAGGGCCCAGCGATCCATTTCGTGGCTTTGCATAACTTGTTTATTCGTGTAGCCTGCCTTCCAGATAATCAATATGCACTTGCTTAGCAGTTTTTCCATTGGGTTATTATGGAATCAAACTAATCAAGAGTTCTAGACTTTGACAGGTTTTTCTTATTTGCTTTCATGTTACTATAGACAACTATGCCTAGGGTCTTGAAGTTCTATCACACCACATGTAGTCACTTACATGTATGCTTACTCTTTAGGTGTTTACAACATCACCGGTCAGGGCTGGACTGGTAATCTGGCATACCGGGCAAATGCCCGGTGGGCCGACGTGCTTTTTGGGCCGATAAATCTCATACTTTTTTTTTTCTTTTAACGGCCCATAAAACTTGTACATCGGCGGCCCATTCGTTTTGTTTTGTTTAAATTGATGGTGCTGGGTTAGTGCCGGTGTAATGCATTGGTCAAAAAAAAGTAAGCGTTAGTTTTTTTTCCCACTGACAGACCGGCTTATGAAACCCGTAGATCAGCGGCCCATTGGTTGTTTTCTTGATTGATTTCTTGACACTGGGCTGGCCCAATCACACCTCCCCCTTTGGGCTTTGAGTGAGCGTGCAGTGTCAAGTGTGTATCTGTCAAAATAGTCTGAGAGATGGAGAAGAAACGCAAGGAATGTACAGGAATGTAAAAAAGACGCGTTTTTATCCATGTTTTCCGCCAAAATAAAAGCTTGATGCAGTTTCCGTCAAAATAAAAGATCATGTGCTTATCTCTTTCAAGTTTAGAAATGAGTACAAAACTAATTATGAAAGTTTTCTTTATTTTTCAGTGCATTTGTTTTGCAATATATGGCTATTACTGTCATTGGTTTAATATTATAACTATTATTATGTAGTAGTGTAATATAGACAGACACTGTTACTAAAAGAGGTATGATTTTTTATTTGTTTAATTTGCACACTTAATATGGGTTGGAGCCTTTTAATTTTGAACTCTCAAACTGCACCAGATTAATGAATTTAACATTAAAATGCACAAATTTTTCTTAGGGGGGGCATGCCCCCAAACCCCCCTAGAGGGACAGAGGTCCGCCCACCACAGTTTTACCAAGATCCTGTGGGAAACATTGGTATTGCTATGCCAATGCAGCTTATAGCTTGTTTTTTGGATGCATCACTGTGGAGTATAGTTCAATTGTATTAATAAATTACAATTTTGTACTTATTTAATCTGTTAACTCGTTCCTACTCACTCATTACATGGCATTAGTGGTTTTAATGAAAAGGAGTTGAACAAAAACATATTTAAGGGCGTGCAAAGATGGGTGGTGTTTATGGTCATATGTAGTGGGCCAGTCTGGGCCAAAATGCCAGGGCCGATTTTCTGTCCCAGTCCAGCCCTGTCACCGGTCACTACATGATAAAAGTGTGAAAATTAATCGTAAGAAGAAGTTTATATTAGTTCAAGTTTGCTTTGTGTGGATGTATTGTTCTGTTCCAGTCATGTTCTCTGACTAAATCTGAAGTTAAAATATATCACCTATGGGGTCAATGCCTGTTCCCCAATGGTATCTGCTGAAGCTTTTGCAAGAGGCATATATAACCCTCGGGTCCCAGCAAGTTTTCACCAAGGTGGTAAGGCCCAGCGATCCATTTCGCCCCTTTGCTTACCTTGTTTATTCGTGTAGCCAGCCCTCCAGATAATCAATATGCACTTGCTTAGCATTTCTTCCATTGGGTTATTATGGAATCAAGCTAATCAAGAATTCTAGACTTTGACAGGTTCTTCTTATTTGCTTTCATGTTACTATAGACAACTATGCCTAGGGTCTTGAAGTTCTATCACACCACATGTAGTCACTTACATGTATGCTTACTTGGCATATGTAACTCTTTAGGTATTTACAACACCACTGGTCACTATATGCTAAAAGTGTGAAAATTAATCGTAGGAAGAAGTTTATATTAGTTCAAGTTTGCTCTGTGTGGATGTATTGTTCTGTTCCAGTAATGTTCTGTGACTAAATCTGAAGGGAAAAGATATCACCTATGGGGTCAAAGCCATTTCCCCAATGGTATCTGCTGAAGCTTTTGCAAGAGGCATATATACCCCTCGGGTCCCAGCAAGTTTTCACCAAGGTGGTAGGACCCAGCGATCCATTTTGCCCCTTTGCATACCTTGTTTATTCGTGAAGCCTGCCTTCCAGATAATCAGTATGCACTTGCTTAGCAGTTTTTCCATTGGGTTGTTATGGAATCAAACTAATCAAGAGTTCTAGACTTTGACAGGTTCTTCTTATTTGCTTTCATGTTACTATAGACAACTATGCCTAGGGTCTTGAAGTTCTATCACACCACATGTAGTCACTTACATGTATGCTTACTTGGCATATGTAACTCTTTAGGTATTTACAACACCACTGGTCACTACATGATAAAAGTGTGAAAATTAATCGTAAGAAGAAGTTTATATTAGTTCAAGTTTGCTCAGTGTGGATGTATTGTTCTTTTCCAGTGATGTTCTGTGATTAAATCTGAAGGGAAAAGATATCACCTATGGGGTCAAAGCCTGTTCCCCAGTGTTACCTGCTGAAGCTTTTGCAAGAGGCATATATACCCCTCGGGTCCCAACAAGTTTTCACCAAGGTGGTAGGACCCAGCGATCCAATTCGCCCCTTTGCATGCCTTGTTTATTCGTGTAGCCAGCCCTCCAGATAATCAATATGCACTTGCTTAGCAGTTTTTCCATTGGGTTATTATGGAATCAAACGAATCAAGAGTTCTAGACTTTGACAGGTTCTTCTTATTTGCTTTAATGTTACTATAGACAACTATGCCTAGGGTCTTGAAGTTCTATCACACCAAATGTAGTCACTTACATGTATGCTTACTCTTTAGGTGTTTACAACATCACCGGTCACTACAAGATAAAAGTGTGAAAATTAATCGTAAGAAGAAGTTTATATTAGTTCAAGTTTGCTCTGTGTGGATGTATTGTTCTGTTCCAGTCATGTTCTCTGACTAAATCTGAAGGGAAAATATATCACCTATGGGGTCAATGCCTGTTCCCCAATGGTATCTGCTGAAGCTTTTGCAAGAGGCCTATATAACCCTCGGCTCCCAGCAAGTTTTCACCAAGGTGGTAGGACCCAGCGATCCATTTCACCCCTTTGCATACCTTGTTTATTCGTGTAGACTGCCTTCCAGATAATCAATATGCACTTGCTTAGCATTTCTTCCATTGGGTTATTATGGAATCAAACTAATCAAGAATTCTAGACTTTGACAGGTTCTTCTTATTTGCTTTCATGTTACTATAGACAACTATGCCTAGGGTCTTGAAGTTCTATCACACCACATGTAGTCACTTACATGTATGCTTACTTGGCATATGTGACTCTTTAGGTATTTACAACACCACCGGTCACTACATGATAAAAGTGTGAAAATTAATCGTAAGAAGAAGTTTATATTAGTTCAGGTTTGCTCTGTGTGGATGTATTGTTCTGTTCCAGTGATGTTCTGTGACTAAATCTGAAGGGAAAAGATATCACCTATGGGGTCAAAGCCTGTTCCCCAATGGTATCTGCTGAAGCTTTTGCAAGAGGCATATATACCCCTCGGGTCCCAGCAAGTTTTCACCAAGGTGGTAGGGCCCAGCGATCCATTTCGTGCCTTTGCATAACTTGTTTATTCGTGTAGCCTGCCTTCCAGATAATCAATATGCACTTGCTTAGCAGTTTTTCCATTGGGTTATTATGGAATCAAACTAATCAAGAGTTCTAGACTTTGACAGGTTCTTCTTATTTGCTTTCATATTACTATAGACAACTATGCCTAGGGTCTTGAAGTTCTATCACACCAAATGTAGTCACTTACATGTATGCTTACTCTTTAGGTGTTTACAACATCACCGGTCACTACAAGATAAAAGTGTGAAATTAATCGTAAGAAGAAGTTTATATTAGTTCAAGTTTGCTCTGTGTGGATGTATTGTTCTGTTCCAGTGATGTTGTGTGACTAAATCTGAAGGGAAAATATATCACCTATGGGGTCAAAGCCTGTTCCCCAATGGTATCTGCTCAAGCTTTTGCAAGAGGCATATATACCCCTCGGGTCCCAGCAAGTTTTCACCAAGGTGATAGGACCCAGCGATCCATTTTGCCCCTTTGCATAACTTGTTTATTCGTGTAGCCTGCCTTCCAGATAATCAATATGCACTTGCTTAGCAGTTTTTCCATTGGGTTATTATGGAATCAAACTAATCAAGAGTTCTAGACTTTGACAGGTTCTTCTTATTTGCTTTCATGTTACTATAGACAACTTTGCCTAGGGTCTTGAAGTTCTATCACACCACATGTAGTCACTTACATGTATGCTTACTTGGCATATGTAATTCTTTAGGTATTTACAACACCATTGTTCACTATATGATAAAAGTAAGAAAATTAATCGTAAGAAGAAGTTTATATTAGTTCAAGTTTGCTCTCTGTGTATGTATTGTTCTGTTCCAGTCATGTTCTCTGACTAAATCTGAAGGGAAAAGATATCAACTATCGGGTCAAAGCCTGTTCCCCAATGGTATCTGCTGAAGCTGTTGCAAGAGGCATATATAACCCTCGGGTCACAGCAAGTTTTCACCAAGGTGGTAAGGCCCAGCGATCCATTTCGCCCCTTTGCTTACCTTGTTTATTCGTGTAGCCAGCCGTCCAGATAATCAATATGCACTTGCTTAGCATTTCTTCCATTGGGTTATTATGGAATCAAACTAATCAAGAATTCTAGACTTTGACAGGTTCTTCTTATTTGCTTTCATGTTACTATAGACAACTATGCCTAGGGTCTTGAAGTTCTATCACACCACATGTAGTCACTTACATGTATGCTTACTTGGCATATGTAACTCTTTAGGTATTTACAACACCACTGGTCACTACATGATAAAAGTGTGAAAATTAATCGTAAGAAGAAGTTTATATTAGTTCAAGTTTGCTCAGTGTGGATGTATTGTTCTTTTCCAGTGATGTTCTGTGATTAAATCTGAAGGGAAAAGATATCACCTATGGGGTCAAAGCCTGTTCCCCAGTGTTACCTGCTGAAGCTTTTGCAAGAGGCATATATACCCCTCGGGTCCCAACAAGTTTTCACCAAGGTGGTAGGACCCAGCGATCCAATTCGCCCCTTTGCATGCCTTGTTTATTCGTGTAGCCAGCCCTCCAGATAATCAATATGCACTTGCTTAGCAGTTTTTCCATTGGGTTATTATGGAATCAAACGAATCAAGAGTTCTAGACTTTGACAGGTTCTTCTTATTTGCTTTAATGTTACTATAGACAACTATGCCTAGGGTCTTGAAGTTCTATCACACCAAATGTAGTCACTTACATGTATGCTTACTCTTTAGGTGTTTACAACATCACCGGTCACTACAAGATAAAAGTGTGAAATTAATCGTAAGAAGAAGTTTATATTAGTTCAAGTTTGCTCTGTGTGGATGTATTGTTCTGTTCCAGTGATGTTGTGTGACTAAATCTGAAGGGAAAATATATCACCTATGGGGTCAAAGCCTGTTCCCCAATGGTATCTGCTCAAGCTTTTGCAAGAGGCATATATACGCCTCGGGTCCCAGCAAGTTTTCACCAAGGTGATAGGACCCAGCGATCCATTTTGCCCCTTTGCATAACTTGTTTATTCGTGTAGCCTGCCTTCCAGATAATCAATATGCACTTGCTTAGCAGTTTTTCCATTGGGTTATTATGGAATCAAACTAATCAAGAGTTCTAGACTTTGACAGGTTCTTCTTATTTGCTTTCATGTTACTATAGACAACTATGCCTAGGGTCTTGAAGTTCTATCACACCAAATGTAGTCACTTACATGTATGCTTACTCTTTAGGTGTTTACAACATCACCGGTCACTACAAGATAAAAGTGTGAAATTAATCGTAAGAAGAAGTTTATATAGTTCAAGTTTGCTCTGTGTGGATGTATTGTTCTGTTCCAGTGATGTTGTGTGACTAAATCTGAAGGGAAAATATATCACCTATGGGGTCAAAGCCTGTTCCCCAATGGTATCTGTTCAAGCTTTTGCAAGAGGCATATATACCCCTCGGGTCCCAGCAAGTTTTCACCAAGGTTATAGGACCCAGCGATCCATTTTGCCCCTTTGCATAACTTGTTTATTCGTGTAGCCTGCCTTCCAGATAATCAATGTGCACTTGCTTAGCAGTTTTTCCATTGGGTTATTATGGAATCAAACTAATCAAGAGTTCTAGACTTTGACAGGTTCTTCTTATTTGCTTTCATGTTACTATAGACAACTTTGCCTAGGGTCTTGAAGTTCTATCACACCACATGTAGTCACTTACATGTATGCTTACTTGGCATATGTAATTCTTTAGGTATTTACAACACCATTGTTCACTATATGATAAAAGTAAGAAAATTAATCGTAAGAAGAAGTTTATATTAGTTCAAGTTTGCTCTCTGTGTATGTATTGTTCTGTTCCAGTCATGTTCTCTGACTAAATCTGAAGGGTAAAGATATCAACTATGGGGTCAAAGCCTGTTCCCCAATGGTATCTGCTGAAGCTGTTGCAAGAGGCATATATAACCCTCGGGTCACAGCAAGTTTTCACCAAGGTGGTAAGGCCCAGCGATCCATTTCGCCCCTTTGCTTACCTTGTTTATTCGTGTAGCCAGCCGTCCAGATAATCAATATGCACTTGCTTAGCATTTCTTCCATTGGGTTATTATGGAATCAAACTAATCAAGAATTCTAGACTTTGACAGGTTCTTCTTATTTGCTTTCATGTTACTATAGACAACTATGCCTAGGGTCTTGAAGTTCTATCACACCACATGTAGTCACTTACATGTATGCTTACTTGGCATATGTAACTCTTTAGGTATTTACAACGCCACTGGTCACTATATGCTAAAAGTGTGAAAATTAATCGTAAGAAGAAGTTTATATTAGTTCAAGTTTGCTCTGTGTGGATGTATTGTTCTGTTCCAGTGATGTTCTGTGACTAAATCTGAAGGGAAAAGATATCACCTATGGGGTCAAAGCCATTTCCCCAATGGTATCTGCTGAAGCTTTTGCAAGAGGCATATATACCCCTCGGGTCCCAGCAAGTTTTCACCAAGGTGGTAGGACCCAGCGATCCATTTTGCCCCTTTGCATACCTTGTTTATTCGTGAAGCCTGCCTTCCAGAAAATCAATATGCACTTGCTTAGCAGTTTTTCCATTGGGTTATTATGGAATCAAACTAATCAAGAGTTCTAGACTTTGACAGGTTCTTCTTATTTGCTTTCATGTTACTATAGACAACTATGCCTAGGGTCTTGAAGTTCTATCACACCACATGTAGTCACTTACATGTGTGCTTACTTGGCATATGTAATTCTTTAGGTATTTACAACACCACCGGTCACTACATGATAAAATTGTGAAAATTAATCGTAAGAAAAAGTTTATATTAGTTCAAGTTTGCTCTGTGTGGATGTATTGTTCTGTTCCAGTGATGTTCTGTGACTAAATCTGAAGGGAAAAGATATCACCTATGGGGTCAAAGCCATTTCCCCAATGGTATCTGCTGAAGCTTTTGCAAGAGGCATATATACCCCTCGGGTCCCAGCAAGTTTTCACCAAGGTGGTAGGACCCAGCGATCCATTTTGCCCCTTTGCATACCTTGTTTATTCGTGAAGCCTGCCTTCCAGATAATCAATATGCACTTGCTTAGCAGTTTTTCCATTGGGTTTTTATGGAATCAAACTAATCAAGAGTTCTAGACTTTGACAGGTTCTTCTTATTTGCTTTCATGTTACTATAGACAACTATGCCTAGGGTCTTGAAGTTCTATCACACCACATGTAGTCACTTACATGTATGCTTACTTGGCATATGTAATTCTTTAGGTATTTACAACACCACCGGTCACTACATGATAAAATTGTGAAAATTAATCGTAAGAAAAAGTTTATATTAGTTCAAGTTTGCTCTGTGTGGATGTATTGTTCTGTTCCAGTGATGATGTGTGACTAAATCTGAAGGGAAAATATATCACCTATGGGGTCAAAGCCTGTTCCCCAATGGTAACTGCTCAAGCTTTTGCAAGAGGCATATATACCCCTCGGGTCCCAGCAAGTTTTCACCAAGGTGGTAGGACCCAGCGATCTATTTTGCCCCTTTGCATAACTTGTTTATTCGTGTAGCCTGCCTTCCAGATAATCAATATGCACTTGCTTAAGCAGTTTTTCCATTGGGTTATTATGGAATCAAACTAATCAAGAGTTCTAGACTTTGACAGGTTCTTCTTATTTGCCTTCATGTTACTATAGACAACTATGCCTAGGGTCTTGAAGTTCTATCACACCACATGTAGTCACGTACATGTATGCTTACTTGGCATATGTAATTCTTTAGGTATTTACAACACCATTGTTCACTATATGATAAAAGTGAGAAAATTAATAGTAAGAAGAAGTTTATATTAGTTCAAGTTTGCTCTCTGTGTATGTATTGTTCTGTTCCAGTCATGTTCTGTGACTAAATCTGAAGGGAAAAGATATCACCTATGGGGTCAAAGCCTGTTCCCCAGTGGTATCTGCTGAAGCTTTTGCAAGAGACATATATACCCCTCGGGTCCCAGCAAGTTTTCACCAAGGTGGTAGGGCCCAGCGATCCATTTCGTGGCTTTGCATAACTTGTTTATTCGTGTAGCCTGCCTTCCAGATAATCAATATGCACTTGCTTAGCAGTTTTTCCATTGGGTTATTATGGAATCAAACTAATCAAGAGTTCTAGACTTTGACAGGTTTTTCTTATTTGCTTTCATGTTACTATAGACAACTATGCCTAGGGTCTTGAAGTTCTATCACACCACATGTAGTCACTTACATGTATGCTTACTCTTTAGGTGTTTACAACATCACCGGTCAGGGCTGGACTGGTAATCTGGCATACCGGGCAAATGCCCGGTGGGCCGACGTGCTTTTTGGGCCGATAAATCTCATACTTTTTTTTTTCTTTTAACGGCCCATAAAACTTGTACATCGGCGGCCCATTCGTTTTGTTTTGTTTAAATTGATGGTGCTGGGTTAGTGCCGGTGTAATGCATTGGTCAAAAAAAAGTAAGCGTTAGTTTTTTTTCCCACTGACAGACCGGCTTATGAAACCCGTAGATCAGCGGCCCATTGGTTGTTTTCTTGATTGATTTCTTGACACTGGGCTGGCCCAATCACACCTCCCCCTTTGGGCTTTGAGTGAGCGTGCAGTGTCAAGTGTGTATCTGTCAAAATAGTCTGAGAGATGGAGAAGAAACGCAAGGAATGTACAGGAATGTAAAAAAGACGCGTTTTTATCCATGTTTTCCGCCAAAATAAAAGCTTGATGCAGTTTCCGTCAAAATAAAAGATCATGTGCTTATCTCTTTCAAGTTTAGAAATGAGTACAAAACTAATTATGAAAGTTTTCTTTATTTTTCAGTGCATTTGTTTTGCAATATATGGCTATTACTGTCATTGGTTTAATATTATAACTATTATTATGTAGTAGTGTAATATAGACAGACACTGTTACTAAAAGAGGTATGATTTTTTATTTGTTTAATTTGCACACTTAATATGGGTTGGAGCCTTTTAATTTTGAACTCTCAAACTGCACCAGATTAATGAATTTAACATTAAAATGCACAAATTTTTCTTAGGGGGGGCATGCCCCCAAACCCCCCTAGAGGGACAGAGGTCCGCCCACCACAGTTTTACCAAGATCCTGTGGGAAACATTGGTATTGCTATGCCAATGCAGCTTATAGCTTGTTTTTTGGATGCATCACTGTGGAGTATAGTTCAATTGTATTAATAAATTACAATTTTGTACTTATTTAATCTGTTAACTCGTTCCTACTCACTCATTACATGGCATTAGTGGTTTTAATGAAAAGGAGTTGAACAAAAACATATTTAAGGGCGTGCAAAGATGGGTGGTGTTTATGGTCATATGTAGTGGGCCAGTCTGGGCCAAAATGCCAGGGCCGATTTTCTGTCCCAGTCCAGCCCTGTCACCGGTCACTACATGATAAAAGTGTGAAAATTAATCGTAAGAAGAAGTTTATATTAGTTCAAGTTTGCTTTGTGTGGATGTATTGTTCTGTTCCAGTCATGTTCTCTGACTAAATCTGAAGTTAAAATATATCACCTATGGGGTCAATGCCTGTTCCCCAATGGTATCTGCTGAAGCTTTTGCAAGAGGCATATATAACCCTCGGGTCCCAGCAAGTTTTCACCAAGGTGGTAAGGCCCAGCGATCCATTTCGCCCCTTTGCTTACCTTGTTTATTCGTGTAGCCAGCCCTCCAGATAATCAATATGCACTTGCTTAGCATTTCTTCCATTGGGTTATTATGGAATCAAGCTAATCAAGAATTCTAGACTTTGACAGGTTCTTCTTATTTGCTTTCATGTTACTATAGACAACTATGCCTAGGGTCTTGAAGTTCTATCACACCACATGTAGTCACTTACATGTATGCTTACTTGGCATATGTAACTCTTTAGGTATTTACAACACCACTGGTCACTATATGCTAAAAGTGTGAAAATTAATCGTAGGAAGAAGTTTATATTAGTTCAAGTTTGCTCTGTGTGGATGTATTGTTCTGTTCCAGTGATGTTCTGTGACTAAATCTGAAGGGAAAAGATATCACATATGGGGTCAAAGCCATTTCCCCAATGGTATCTGCTGAAGCTTTTGCAAGAGGCATATATACCCCTCGGGTCCCAGCAAGTTTTCACCAAGGTGGTAGGACCCAGCGATCCATTTTGCCCCTTTGCATACCTTGTTTATTCGTGAAGCCTGCCTTCCAGATAATCAATATGCACTTGCTTAGCAGTTTTTCCATTGGGTTATTATGGAATCAAACTAATCAAGAGTTCTAGACTTTGACAGGTTCTTCTTATTTGCTTTCATGTTACTATAGACAACTATGCCTAGGGTCTTGAAGTTCTATCACACCACATGTAGTCACTTACATGTATGCTTACTTGGCATATGTAACTCTTTAGGTATTTACAACACCACTGGTCACTACATGATAAAAGTGTGAAAATTAATCGTAAGAAGAAGTTTATATTAGTTCAAGTTTGCTCAGTGTGGATGTATTGTTCTTTTCCAGTGATGTTCTGTGATTAAATCTGAAGGGAAAAGATATCACCTATGGGGTCAAAGCCTGTTCCCCAGTGTTAACTGCTGAAGCTTTTGCAAGAGGCATATATACCCCTCGGGTCCCAACAAGTTTTCACCAAGGTGGTAGGACCCAGCGATCCAATTCGCCCCTTTGCATGCCTTGTTTATTCGTGTAGCCAGCCCTCCAGATAATCAATATGCACTTGCTTAGCAGTTTTTCCATTGGGTTATTATGGAATCAAACTAATCAAGAGTTCTAGACTTTGACAGGTTCTTCTTATTTGCTTTCATGTTACTATAGACAACTATGCCTAGGGTCTTGAAGTTCTATCACACCAAATGTAGTCACTTACATGTATGCTTACTCTTTAGGTGTTTACAACATCACCGGTCACTACAAGATAAAAGTGTGAAAATTAATCGTAAGAAGAAGTTTATATTAGTTCAAGTTTGCTCTGTGTGGATGTATTGTTCTGTTCCAGTCATGTTCTCTGACTAAATCTGAAGGGAAAATATATCACCTATGGGGTCAAAGCCTGTTCCCCAATGGTATCTGCTCAAGCTTTTGCAAGAGGCATATATACCCCTCGGGTCCCAGCAAGTTTTCACCAAGGTGATAGGACCCAGCGATCCATTTTGCCCCTTTGCATAACTTGTTTATTCGTGTAGCCTGCCTTCCAGATAATCAATATGCACTTGCTTAGCAGTTTTTCCATTGGGTTATTATGGAATCAAACTAATCAAGAGTTCTAGACTTTGACAGGTTCTTCTTATTTGCTTTCATGTTACTATAGACAACTTTGCCTAGGGTCTTGAAGTTCTATCACACCACATGTAGTCACTTACATGTATGCTTACTTGGCATATGTAATTCTTTAGGTATTTACAACACCATTGTTCACTATATGATAAAATTAAGAAAATTAATCGTAAGAAGAAGTTTATATTAGTTCAAGTTTGCTCTCTGTGTATGTATTGTTCTGTTCCAGTCATGTTCTCTGACTAAATCTGAAGGGAAAAGATATCAACTATGGGTTCAAAGCCTGTTCCCCAATGGTATCTGCTGAAGCTGTTGCAAGAGGCATATATAACCCTCGGGTCACAGCAAGTTTTCACCAAGGTGGTAAGGCCCAGCGATCCATTTCGCCCCTTTGCTTACCTTGTTTATTCGTGTAGCCAGCCGTCCAGATAATCAATATGCACTTGCTTAGCATTTCTTCCATTGGGTTATTATGGAATCAAACTAATCAAGAATTCTAGACTTTGACAGGTTCTTCTTATTTGCTTTCATGTTACTATAGACAACTATGCCTAGGGTCTTGAAGTTCTATCACACCACATGTAGTCACTTACATGTATGCTTACTTGGCATATGTAACTCTTTAGGTATTTACAACGCCACTGGTCACTATATGCTAAAAGTGTGAAAATTAATCGTAAGAAGAAGTTTATATTAGTTCAAGTTTGCTCTGTGTGGATGTATTGTTCTGTTCCAGTGATGTTCTGTGACTAAATCTGAAGGGAAAAGATATCACCTATGGGGTCAAAGCCATTTCCCCAATGGTATCTGCTGAAGCTTTTGCAAGAGGCATATATACCCCTCGGGTCCCAGCAAGTTTTCACCAAGGTGGTAGGACCCAGCGATCCATTTTGCCCCTTTGCATACCTTGTTTATTCGTGAAGCCTGCCTTCCAGATAATCAGTATGCACTTGCTTAGCAGTTTTTCCATTGGGTTGTTATGGAATCAAACTAATCAAGAGTTCTAGACTTTGACAGGTTCTTCTTATTTGCTTTCATGTTACTATAGACAACTATGCCTAGGGTCTTGAAGTTCTATCACACCACATGTAGTCACTTACATG
This sequence comes from Scardinius erythrophthalmus, assembly GCF_964197995.2. NCBI lineage: Eukaryota > Metazoa > Chordata > Actinopteri > Cypriniformes > Leuciscidae > Scardinius > Scardinius erythrophthalmus. The sequence continues at coordinate 31,027,910 of NC_138237.1, read as the reverse complement.
TATGCTTACTTGGCATATGTAACTCTTTAGGTATTTACAACACCACTGGTCACTACATGATAAAAGTGTGAAAATTAATCGTAAGAAGAAGTTTATATTAGTTCAAGTTTGCTCAGTGTGGATGTATTGTTCTTTTCCAGTGATGTTCTGTGATTAAATCTGAAGGGAAAAGATATCACCTATGGGGTCAAAGCCTGTTCCCCAGTGTTACCTGCTGAAGCTTTTGCAAGAGGCATATATACCCCTCGGGTCCCAACAAGTTTTCACCAAGGTGGTAGGACCCAGCGATCCAATTCGCCCCTTTGCATGCCTTGTTTATTCGTGTAGCCAGCCCTCCAGATAATCAATATGCACTTGCTTAGCAGTTTTTCCATTGGGTAATTATGGAATCAAACGAATCAAGAGTTCTAGACTTTGACAGGTTCTTCTTATTTGCTTTCATGTTACTATAGACAACTATGCCTAGGGTCTTGAAGTTCTATCACACCAAATGTAGTCACTTACATGTATGCTTACTCTTTAGGTGTTTACAACATCACCGGTCACTACAAGATAAAAGTGTGAAATTAATCGTAAGAAGAAGTTTATATTAGTTCAAGTTTGCTCTGTGTGGATGTATTGTTCTGTTCCAGTGATGTTGTGTGACTAAATCTGAAGGGAAAATATATCACCTATGGGGTCAAAGCCTGTTCCCCAATGGTATCTGCTCAAGCTTTTGCAAGAGGCATATATACGCCTCGGGTCCCAGCAAGTTTTCACCAAGGTGATAGGACCCAGCGATCCATTTTGCCCCTTTGCATAACTTGTTTATTCGTGTAGCCTGCCTTCCAGATAATCAATATGCACTTGCTTAGCAGTTTTTCCATTGGGTTATTATGGAATCAAACTAATCAAGAGTTCTAGACTTTGACAGGTTCTTCTTATTTGCTTTCATGTTACTATAGACAACTATGCCTAGGGTCTTGAAGTTCTATCACACCAAATGTAGTCACTTACATGTATGCTTACTCTTTAGGTGTTTACAACATCACCGGTCACTACAAGATAAAAGTGTGAAAGTAATCTTAAGAAGAAGTTTATATTAGTTCAAGTTTGCTCTGTGTGGATGTATTGTTCTGTTCCAGTGATGTTGTGTGACTAAATCTGAAGGGAAAATATATCACCTATGGGGTCAAAGCCTGTTCCCCAATGGTATCTGCTCAAGCTTTTGCAAGAGGCATATATACCCCTCGGGTCCCAGCAAGTTTTCACCAAGGTTATAGGACCCAGCGATCCATTTTGCCCCTTTGCATAACTTGTTTATTCGTGTAGCCTGCCTTCCAGATAATCAATATGCACTTGCTTAGCAGTTTTTCCATTGGGTTATTATGGAATCAAACTAATCAAGAGTTCTAGACTTTGACAGGTTCTTCTTATTTGCTTTCATGTTACTATAGACAACTTTGCCTAGGGTCTTGAAGTTCTATCACACCACATGTAGTCACTTACATGTATGCTTACTTGGCATATGTAATTCTTTAGGTATTTACAACACCATTGTTCACTATATGATAAAAGTAAGAAAATTAATCGTAAGAAGAAGTTTATATTAGTTCAAGTTTGCTCTCTGTGTATGTATTGTTCTGTTCCAGTCATGTTCTCTGACTAAATCTGAAGGGTAAAGATATCAACTATGGGGTCAAAGCCTGTTCCCCAATGGTATCTGCTGAAGCTGTTGCAAGAGGCATATATAACCCTCGGGTCACAGCAAGTTTTCACCAAGGTGGTAAGGCCCAGCGATCCATTTCGCCCCTTTGCTTACCTTGTTTATTCGTGTAGCCAGCCGTCCAGATAATCAATATGCACTTGCTTAGCATTTCTTCCATTGGGTTATTATGGAATCAAACTAATCAAGAATTCTAGACTTTGACAGGTTCTTCTTATTTGCTTTCATGTTACTATAGACAACTATGCCTAGGGTCTTGAAGTTCTATCACACCACATGTAGTCACTTACATGTATGCTTACTTGGCATATGTAATTCTTTAGGTATTTACAACACCACCGGTCACTACATGATAAAATTGTGAAAATTAATCGTAAGAAAAAGTTTATATTAGTTCAAGTTTGCTCTGTGTGGATGTATTGTTCTGTTCCAGTGATGATGTGTGACTAAATCTGAAGGGAAAATATATCACCTATGGGGTCAAAGCCTGTTCCCCAATGGTAACTGCTCAAGCTTTTGCAAGAGGCATATATACCCCTCGGGTCCCAGCAAGTTTTCACCAAGGTGGTAGGACCCAGCGATCTATTTTGCCCCTTTGCATAACTTGTTTATTCGTGTAGCCTGCCTTCCAGATAATCAATATGCACTTGCTTAAGCAGTTTTTCCATTGGGTTATTATGGAATCAAACTAATCAAGAGTTCTAGACTTTGACAGGTTCTTCTTATTTGCCTTCATGTTACTATAGACAACTATGCCTAGGGTCTTGAAGTTCTATCACACCACATGTAGTCACGTACATGTATGCTTACTTGGCATATGTAATTCTTTAGGTATTTACAACACCATTGTTCACTATATGACAAAAGTGAGAAAATTAATAGTAAGAAGAAGTTTATATTAGTTCAAGTTTGCTCTCTGTGTATGTATTGTTCTGTTCCAGTCATGTTCTGTGACTAAATCTGAAGGGAAAAGATATCACCTATGGGGTCAAAGCCTGTTCCCCAGTGGTATCTGCTGAAGCTTTTGCAAGAGACATATATACCCCTCGGGTCCCAGCAAGTTTTCACCAAGGTGGTAGGGCCCAGCGATCCATTTCGTGGCTTTGCATAACTTGTTTATTCGTGTAGCCTGCCTTCCAGATAATCAATATGCACTTGCTTAGCAGTTTTTCCATTGGGTTATTATGGAATCAAACTAATCAAGAGTTCTAGACTTTGACAGGTTTTTCTTATTTGCTTTCATGTTACTATAGACAACTATGCCTAGGGTCTTGAAGTTCTATCACACCACATGTAGTCACTTACATGTATGCTTACTCTTTAGGTGTTTACAACATCACCGGTCAGGGCTGGACTGGTAATCTGGCATACCGGGAAAATGCCCGGTGGGCCGACGTGCTTTTTGGGCCGATAAATCTCATACTTTTTTTTTTCTTTTAACGGCCCATAAAACTTGTACATCGGCGGCCCATTCGTTTTGTTTTGTTTAAATTGATGGTGCTGGGTTAGTGCCGGTGTAATGCATTGGTCAAAAAAAAGTAAGCGTTAGTTTTTTTTCCCACTGACAGACCGGCTTATGAAACCCGTAGATCAGCGGCCCATGGGTTGTTTTCTTGATTGATTTCTTGACACTGGGCTGGCCCAATCACACCTCCCCCTTTGGGCTTTGAGTGAGCGTGCAGTGTCAAGTGTGTATCTGTCAAAATAGTCTGAGAGATGGAGAAGAAACGCAAGGAATGTACAGGAATGTAAAAAAGACGCGTTTTTATCCATGTTTTCCGCCAAAATAAAAGCTTGATGCAGTTTCCGTCAAAATAAAAGATCATGTGCTTATCTCTTTCAAGTTTAGAAATGAGTACAAAACTAATTATGAAAGTTTTCTTTATTTTTCAGTGCATTTGTTTTGCAATATATGGCTATTACTGTCATTGGTTTAATATTATAACTATTATTATGTAGTAGTGTAATATAGACAGACACTGTTACTAAAAGAGGTATGATTTTTTCTTTGTTTAATTTGCACACTTAATATGGGTTGGAGCCTTTTAATTTTGAACTCTCAAACTGCACCAGATTAATGAATTTAACATTAAAATGCACAAATTTTTCTTAGGGGGGGCATGCCCCCAAACCCCCCTAGAGGGACAGAGGTCCCCCCACCACAGTTTTACCAAGATCCTGTGGGAAACATTGGTATTGCTATGCCAATGCAGCTTATAGCTTGTTTTTTGGATGCATCACTGTGGAGTATAGTTCAATTGTATTAATAAATTACAATTTTGTACTTATTTAATCTGTTAACTCGTTCCTACTCACTCATTACATGGCATTAGTGGTTTTAATGAAAAGGAGTTGAACAAAAACATATTTAAGGGCGTGCAAAGATGGGTGGTGTTTATGGTCATATGTAGTGGGCCAGTCTGGGCCAAAATGCCAGGGCCGATTTTCTGTCCCAGTCCAGCCCTGTCACCGGTCACTACATGATAAAAGTGTGAAAATTAATCGTAAGAAGAAGTTTATATTAGTTCAAGTTTGCTTTGTGTGGATGTATTGTTCTGTTCCAGTCATGTTCTCTGACTAAATCTGAAGTTAAAATATATCACCTATGGGGTCAATGCCTGTTCCCCAATGGTATCTGCTGAAGCTTTTGCAAGAGGCATATATAACCCTCGGGTCCCAGCAAGTTTTCACCAAGGTGGTAAGGCCCAGCGATCCATTTCGCCCCTTTGCTTACCTTGTTTATTCGTGTAGCCAGCCCTCCAGATAATCAATATGCACTTGCTTAGCATTTCTTCCATTGGGTTATTATGGAATCAAGCTAATCAAGAATTCTAGACTTTGACAGGTTCTTCTTATTTGCTTTCATGTTACTATAGACAACTATGCCTAGGGTCTTGAAGTTCTATCACACCACATGTAGTCACTTACATGTATGCTTACTTGGCATATGTAACTCTTTAGGTATTTACAACACCACTGGTCACTATATGCTAAAAGTGTGAAAATTAATCGTAGGAAGAAGTTTATATTAGTTCAAGTTTGCTCTGTGTGGATGTATTGTTCTGTTCCAGTAATGTTCTGTGACTAAATCTGAAGGGAAAAGATATCACCTATGGGGTCAAAGCCATTTCCCCAATGGTATCTGCTGAAGCTTTTGCAAGAGGCATATATACCCCTCGGGTCCCAGCAAGTTTTCACCAAGGTGGTAGGACCCAGCGATCCATTTTGCCCCTTTGCATACCTTGTTTATTCGTGAAGCCTGCCTTCCAGATAATCAGTATGCACTTGCTTAGCAGTTTTTCCATTGGGTTGTTATGGAATCAAACTAATCAAGAGTTCTAGACTTTGACAGGTTCTTCTTATTTGCTTTCATGTTACTATAGACAACTATGCCTAGGGTCTTGAAGTTCTATCACACCACATGTAGTCACTTACATGTATGCTTACTTGGCATATGTAACTCTTTAGGTATTTACAACACCACTGGTCTACATGATAAAAGTGTGAAAATTAATCGTAAGAAGAAGTTTATATTAGTTCAAGTTTGCTCAGTGTGGATGTATTGTTCTTTTCCAGTGATGTTCTGTGATTAAATCTGAAGGGAAAAGATATCACCTATGGGGTCAAAGCCTGTTCCCCAGTGTTACCTGCTGAAGCTTTTGCAAGAGGCATATATACCCCTCGGGTCCCAACAAGTTTTCACCAAGGTGGTAGGACCCAGCGATCCAATTCGCCCCTTTGCATGCCTTGTTTATTCGTGTAGCCAGCCCTCCAGATAATCAATATGCACTTGCTTAGCAGTTTTTCCATTGGGTTATTATGGAATCAAACGAATCAAGAGTTCTAGACTTTGACAGGTTCTTCTTATTTGCTTTAATGTTACTATAGACAACTATGCCTAGGGTCTTGAAGTTCTATCACACCAAATGTAGTCACTTACATGTATGCTTACTCTTTAGGTGTTTACAACATCACCGGTCACTACAAGATAAAAGTGTGAAAATTAATCGTAAGAAGAAGTTTATATTAGTTCAAGTTTGCTCTGTGTGGATGTATTGTTCTGTTCCAGTCATGTTCTCTGACTAAATCTGAAGGGAAAATATATCACCTATGGGGTCAATGCCTGTTCCCCAATGGTATCTGCTGAAGCTTTTGCAAGAGGCCTATATAACCCTCGGCTCCCAGCAAGTTTTCACCAAGGTGGTAGGACCCAGCGATCCATTTCACCCCTTTGCATACCTTGTTTATTCGTGTAGACTGCCTTCCAGATAATCAATATGCACTTGCTTAGCATTTCTTCCATTGGGTTATTATGGAATCAAACTAATCAAGAATTCTAGACTTTGACAGGTTCTTCTTATTTGCTTTCATGTTACTATAGACAACTATGCCTAGGGTCTTGAAGTTCTATCACACCACATGTAGTCACTTACATGTATGCTTACTTGGCATATGTAACTCTTTAGGTATTTACAACACCACCGGTCACTACATGATAAAAGTGTGAAAATTAATCGTAAGAAGAAGTTTATATTAGTTCAGGTTTGCTCTGTGTGGATGTATTGTTCTGTTCCAGTGATGTTCTGTGACTAAATCTGAAGGGAAAAGATATCACCTATGGGGTCAAAGCCTGTTCCCCAATGGTATCTGCTGAAGCTTTTGCAAGAGGCATATATACCCCTCGGGTCCCAGCAAGTTTTCACCAAGGTGGTAGGGCCCAGCGATCCATTTCGTGCCTTTGCATAACTTGTTTATTCGTGTAGCCTGCCTTCCAGATAATCAATATGCACTTGCTTAGCAGTTTTTCCATTGGGTTATTATGGAATCAAACTAATCAAGAGTTCTAGACTTTGACAGGTTCTTCTTATTTGCTTTCATGTTACTATAGACAACTATGCCTAGGGTCTTGAAGTTCTATCACACCAAATGTAGTCACTTACATGTATGCTTACTCTTTAGGTGTTTACAACATCACCGGTCACTACAAGATAAAAGTGTGAAATTAATCGTAAGAAGAAGTTTATATTAGTTCAAGTTTGCTCTGTGTGGATGTATTGTTCTGTTCCAGTGATGTTGTGTGACTAAATCTGAAGGGAAAATATATCACCTATGGGGTCAAAGCCTGTTCCCCAATGGTATCTGCTCAAGCTTTTGCAAGAGGCATATATACCCCTCGGGTCCCAGCAAGTTTTCACCAAGGTGATAGGACCCAGCGATCCATTTTGCCCCTTTGCATAACTTGTTTATTCGTGTAGCCTGCCTTCCAGATAATCAATATGCACTTGCTTAGCAGTTTTTCCATTGGGTTATTATGGAATCAAACTAATCAAGAGTTCTAGACTTTGACAGGTTCTTCTTATTTGCTTTCATGTTACTATAGACAACTTTGCCTAGGGTCTTGAAGTTCTATCACACCACATGTAGTCACTTACATGTATGCTTACTTGGCATATGTAATTCTTTAGGTATTTACAACACCATTGTTCACTATATGATAAAAGTAAGAAAATTAATCGTAAGAAGAAGTTTATATTAGTTCAAGTTTGCTCTCTGTGTATGTATTGTTCTGTTCCAGTCATGTTCTCTGACTAAATCTGAAGGGAAAAGATATCAACTATGGGGTCAAAGCCTGTTCCCCAATGGTATCTGCTGAAGCTGTTGCAAGAGGCATATATAACCCTCGGGTCACAGCAAGTTTTCACCAAGGTGGTAAGGCCCAGCGATCCATTTCGCCCCTTTGCTTACCTTGTTTATTCGTGTAGCCAGCCGTCCAGATAATCAATATGCACTTGCTTAGCATTTCTTCCATTGGGTTATTATGGAATCAAACTAATCAAGAATTCTAGACTTTGACAGGTTCTTCTTATTTGCTTTCATGTTACTATAGACAACTATGCCTAGGGTCTTGAAGTTCTATCACACCACATGTAGTCACTTACATGTATGCTTACTTGGCATATGTAACTCTTTAGGTATTTACAGCGCCACTGGTCACTATATGCTAAAAGTGTGAAAATTAATCGTAAGAAGAAGTTTATATTAGTTCAAGTTTGCTCTGTGTGGATGTATTGTTCTGTTCCAGTGATGTTCTGTGACTAAATCTGAAGGGAAAAGATATCACCTATGGGGTCAAAGCCATTTCCCCAATGGTATCTGCTGAAGCTTTTGCAAGAGGCATATATACCCCTCGGGTCCCAGCAAGTTTTCACCAAGGTGGTAGGACCCAGCGATCCATTTTGCCCCTTTGCATACCTTGTTTATTCGTGAAGCCTGCCTTCCAGATAATCAATATGCACTTGCTTAGCAGTTTTTCCATTGGGTTATTATGGAATCAAACTAATCAAGAGTTCTAGACTTTGACAGGTTCTTCTTATTTGCTTTCATGTTACTATAGACAACTATGCCTAGGGTCTTGAAGTTCTATCACACCACATGTAGTCACTTACATGTATGCTTACTTGGCATATGTAATTCTTTAGGTATTTACAACACCACCGGTCACTACATGATAAAATTGTGAAAATTAATCGTAAGAAAAAGTTTATATTAGTTCAAGTTTGCTCTGTGTGGATGTATTGTTCTGTTCCAGTCATGTTCTCTGACTAAATCTGAAGGGAAAAGATATCACCTATGGGGTCAAAGCCTGTTCCCCAATGGTAACTGCTCAAGCTTTTGCAAGAGGCATATATACCCCTCGGGTCCCAGCAAGTTTTCACCAAGGTGGTAGGACCCAGCGATCTATTTTGCCCCTTTGCATAACTTGTTTATTCGTGTAGCCTGCCTTCCAGATAATCAATATGCACTTGCTTAGCAGTTTTTCCATTGGGTTATTATGGAATCAAACTAATCAAGAGTTCTAGACTTTGACAGGTTCTTCTTATTTGCTTTCATGTTACTATAGACAACTATGCCTAGGGTCTTGAAGTTCTATCACACCACATGTAGTCACGTACATGTATGCTTACTTGGCATATGTAATTCTTTAGGTATTTACAACACCATTGTTCACTATATGATAAAAGTGAGAAAATTAATCGTAAGAAGAAGTTTATATTAGTTCAAGTTTGCTCTCTGTGTATGTATTGTTCTGTTCCAGTCATGTTCTGTGACTAAATCTGAAGGGAAAAGATATCACCTGTGGGGTCAAAGCCTGTTCCCCAGTGGTATCTGCTGAAGCTTTTGCAAGAGACATATATACCCCTCGGGTCCCAGCAAGTTTTCACCAAGGTGGTAGGGCCCAGCGATCCATTTCGTGGCTTTGCATAACTTGTTTATTCGTGTAGCCTACCTTCCAGATAATCAATATGCACTTGCTTAGCAGTTTTTCCATTGGGTTATTATGGAATCAAACTAATCAAGAGTTCTAGACTTTGACAGGTTTTTCTTATTTGCTTTCATGTTACTATAGACAACTATGCCTAGGGTCTTGAAGTTCTATCACACCACATGTAGTCACTTACATGTATGCTTACTCTTTAGGTGTTTACAACATCACCGGTCAGGGCTGGACTGGTAATCTGGCATACCGGGCAAATGCCCGGTGGGCCGACGTGCTTTTTGGGCCGATAAATCTCATACTTTTTTTTTTCTTTTAACGGCCCATAAAACTTGTACATCGGCGGCCCATTCGTTTTGTTTTGTTTAACCCATAAGAACCCGTGGTGACGTGGGTGTCACAAACACTGGTGATTATATGGAAAGGTCTTTTTAAAGCATTATCCCTTACTTTCAACCCAGGAAGTCCCTAAGTGACATTTAAGGAACATCCAGGTTCAGTCATGTGACAATCTGTGCATTTTTGTTGCCATGGTAACATTTCCAAAATGGTGGCCTGTCTGGTGTGCACATGTTGCAGTGTCAGCAATTTTTAAAAACGCTTGTTTTTGTTACTAAAGGTATGTTTCAACCCATGCAACAATTCTAATGTTTTAATAACATATCCTAGATTACACTTGACCTGATTTTAAAACATATCTTGTACAAATTGATATAAAACAAGTTATGGAAATGTTGTGGTGACATATGTGTCACATCGGGCTGTTAACCTTAAAACAGTAGGTGAAATTTTGATGTGACGTATGTGTCACATTAAGAAAAATGGTAATGAGCTGCTCAAATAATTTAGCTGATTCAATCATTTTAGTGTTATATATAATTATGCTGCTTAATTAAAAGCATATTTTAACATATAAATGTAAAATTATACTAAATAAATGTAAAATTAATAACATTGTTAAATAAACATTTTTTTTGCATACCTGTAACTAAAACAGGTATGCAACATATGGTATAAAACAGGTATAACATATGTTGATATCATATGTTGGTTCTATTTTAAGGTTATTTTATCTTTTTTGTAGTGAGAATAACATGAATAGATTCAGGAAACATCTTGATCTTCAGAATGTACTGAAGATTATCCAGGGAGACGACAGCGAGTATGAGGGATGTGACAGTGATTCGGATGAAGACTTTGATGACCCTGATTTCACTCCTGCCAAGAAAGACATGGAGGAAGATGAATCAAGTGAATCTGATTCAGATAGCGGATCCAGTGATTTAGATTTAGAAGCTGCACAACCAAACATAAACTCTGGGAAGCAAAATACAACCAGCCAGGGTAAAAAAACATTTTCTTGGAGAAAGAAACATTTTGAAACCCCTGAGTGCACATTCAAAGGGCCGAGCGTCACACCTCCAGAAAATCTTCAAACGCCCCTGGAGTATTTCAGAAAGTTTATAACATCAGAAATGCTTGAGTTACTAAAGGAACAAACTAATTTGTACAGTGTGCAAAAATCTGGAACTCAAAAAGAATGTTAACACCACTGTTAAAGAAATGGAAATTCTCATTGGTATCTATCTGCGCATGGGTCTGCATCAAATGCCAGGAAATCGTGCATACTGGGAAAATGACACAAGGTGTCCCATGGTGGCTGACAACATGTCACGCAACCGTTTTCAGACCTTGCTAGCATGTCTACATTTCACTGACAACAATGATTTGTCAAATCGGCAAGCAGGGGATAAGTGTTGGAAGATCCGTTCATGGCTTGATATGTTTCGCAAACAATGCCTGGCTATCACCCCGGAGGAGCACAACTCTATTGATGAGCAAATGGTGCCCTTCAGAGGGACACACAGCCCAATAAGGCAGTACGTGAAGGGCAAACCCCACCCTTGGGGGTTAAAAATTTGGGCCCGCTGCTCCTCCTCTGGAATCTTATGTGATTTTGCGGTCTATCAAGGTGGCACTGGGAAAAAAACACCACTTGGCATAGGAGGTGACGTTGTGGTTGAGCTGTGTGAAAGTCTCCCATCAAATCAAAACTACAAAGTTTTTGCAGACAATTTTTTTTCCTCTCCAGCACTGATTGTCGAGCTTCTTTCGCGACAGATCTACTTTGTAGGAACACTCCGTTGCAATCGTTTGGCTGGTTGTCAGCTTGAAGATGAGAAAAGTCTTGCCAAGCGAGGCAGAGGATCTGTTGAAACCATGGTGGAGAAGGAGGAAAGGATGGTCATTGTCAGGTGGTACGACAACAAAGCTGTTACCCTGATCTCCTCCTACTGCGCAGTTGAGCCTCAAGATAAAGCTCGTCGCTGGAGCAAATCAGACAAAGCTTTTGTGGAGGTCAACAGGCCACACATTGTGAAGGAGTACAACACATTCATGGGGGGAATAGACCTCCTTGATGCATGTGTTGCAAGGTACAAATACCACATGAGATCACGTCGGTGGTACATCTACCTGTTCTGGCAAACCATCATGTTGGGCCTTGTTAATGCATGGTTGATCTACCGCCGTGACTGCAAACAACTTGGTGTCCAAAAGCCATTGAAGCAGAGGAGCTTCCAGGCAGAGGTTGCCACTAGCCTAATTCTTGTGCAAGCACAAAGAGGTCGGCCAACAATTCACCGCACGTCTTCACCACCACCACCACGACCCAAGAGAGTTCGTGTTGGAGTACCAGATGATGTGCGCACTGACCAGGTTGCACATTGGCCTGCAAAATGTGACACGCGTGGCCGTTGCAAATTCTGCAAAGTCCTTGCAACCACCACTGTCTGTGAGAAATGTGATGTGCGGCTTTGCTTCACTGAGGACAGAAATTGCTTCAAAAACTTCCATCTGCCCTAAATTGCCAAAAAAGTAAGAAAAGTGATAATGGTTTGATCAGAGTGAACAAGTTTTTTTTTCACTGAGCATTGTATTGTTTGTTTGTTTACAGTTTTATTGCACAATATACAAATTTTTGCAATGTTATTGCACTACATGCATGTTCAACATGTTTACCTCCATGTTTACCTCCAGTGTGAGGTAGTTATTTATTTTTATTCAGTTTGCACATTTTCGAGTTGAGAAAAAATAATCTACAAATGTATTTCTGGTAAAACCGTATACTTGAAAAGGTAAAATTTTGCAATGTTATTGCACTACATGCATGTTCAACATGTTGACCTCCAGTGTGAGGTAGTTATTTATTTTTATTCAGTTTGCACATTTTCGAGTTGTGAAAAAATTATCTAAAACTTTATTTCTGGTTAAACCGTATACCTGAAAAGGTAGAATTTTGATATGTTACAAAAGAGGAGTTGTAAAATTGAATGGTCACAGTTATGTGGTTTTGAAATATGTGGCAAAGCAAATAAAGTGCAAAAACTGTATTACTTCTGAAAAAGTTTTTTTTTTTTTATCTTCCCAGAAAAGTTCTAATTTTGAAAATAACGTGGAAAAGAAAATAAATAGAAAAAAATTTTATTTAGCAAGAAAACTGACAAAATGTTTTTTTTTTTCAAATGAGAAATAAAAGCCCAATGTGACATATATGTAACATTAAAAATTTATCATAAACGCCCAATGTGACATATATGTAACATTACAGATCTTTGACAAGGAGGGGTTGTATTTAAAAAACAACTGCAGAAACATGTTTTATGTGGTCCATTTAGTCTGTTTTATATGCCCCATAATTTTCCTATAAGGGGAAATTGGTCCGGGTTCTTATGGGTTAAATTGATGGTGCTGGGTTAGTGCCGGTGTAATGAATTGGTCAAAAAAAAGTAAGCGTTAGGTTTTTTTCCCACTGACAGACCGGCTTATGAAACCCGTAGATCAGCGGCCCATTGGTTGTTTTCTTGATTGATTTCTTGACACTGGGCTGGCCCAATCACACCTCCCCCTTTGGGCTTTGAGTGAGCGTGCAGTGTCAAGTGTGTATCTGTCAAAATAGTCTGAGAGATGGAGAAGAAACGCAAGGAATGTACAGGAATGTAAAAAAGACGCGTTTTTATCCGTTTTCCGCCAAAATAAAAGCTTGATGCAGTTTCCGTCAAAATAAAAGATCATATGTGCTTATCTCTTTCAAGTTTAGAAATGAGTACAAAACTAATTATGAAAGTTTTCTTTATTTTTCAGTGCATTTGTTTTGCAATATATGGCTATTACTGTCATTGGTTTAATATTATAACTATTATTATGTAGTAGTGTAATATAGACAGACACTGTTACTAAAAGAGGTATGATTTTTTATTTGTTTAATTTGCACACTTAATATGGGTTGGAGCCTTTTAATTTTGAACTCTCAAACTGCACCAGATTAATGAATTTAACATTAAAATGCACACATTTTTCTTAGGGGGGGCATGCCCCCAAACCCCCCTAGAGGGACAGAGGTCCGCCCACCACAGTTTTACCAAGATCCTGTGGGAAACATTGGTATTGCTATGCCAATGCAGCTTATAGCTTGTTTTTTGGATGCATCACTGTGGAGTATAGTTCAATTGTATTAATAAATTACAATTTTGTACTTATTTAATCTGTTAACTCGTTCCTACTCACTCATTATATGGCATTAGTGGTTTTAATGAAAAGGAGTTGAACAAAAACATATTTAAGGGCGTGCAAAGATGGGTGGTGTTTATGGTCATATGTAGTGGGCCAGTCTGGGCCAAAATGCCAGGGCCGATTTTCTGTCCCAGTCCAGCCCTGTCACCGGTCACTACATGATAAAAGTGTGAAAATTAATCGTAAGAAGAAGTTTATATTAGTTCAAGTTTGCTTGTGTGGATGTATTGTTCTGTTCCAGTCATGTTCTCTGACTAAATCTGAAGTTAAAATATATCACCTATGGGGTCAATGCCTGTTCCCCAATGGTATCTGCTGAAGCTTTTGCAAGAGGCATATATAACCCTCGGGTCCCAGCAAGTTTTCACCAAGGTGGTAAGGCCCAGCGATCCATTTCGCCCCTTTGCTTACCTTGTTTATTCGTGTAGCCAGCCCTCCAGATAATCAATATGCACTTGCTTAGCATTTCTTCCATTGGGTTATTATGGAATCAAGCTAATCAAGAATTCTAGACTTTGACAGGTTCTTCTTATTTGCTTTCATGTTACTATAGACAACTATGCCTAGGGTCTTGAAGTTCTATCACACCACATGTAGTCACTTACATGTATGCTTACTTGGCATATGTAACTCTTTAGGTATTTACAACACCACTGGTCACTATATGCTAAAAGTGTGAAAATTAATCGTAGGAAGAAGTTTATATTAGTTCAAGTTTGCTCTGTGTGGATGTATTGTTCTGTTCCAGTGATGTTCTGTGACTAAATCTGAAGGGAAAAGATATCACCTATGGGGTCAAAGCCATTTCCCCAATGGTATCTGCTGAAGCTTTTGCAAGAGGCATATATACCCCTCGGGTCCCAGCAAGTTTTCACCAAGGTGGTAGGACCCAGCGATCCATTTTGCCCCTTTGCATACCTTGTTTATTCGTGAAGCCTGCCTTCCAGATAATCAATATGCACTTGCTTAGCAGTTTTTCCATTGGGTTATTATGGAATCAAACTAATCAAGAGTTCTAGACTTTGACAGGTTCTTCTTATTTGCTTTCATGTTACTATAGACAACTATGCCTAGGGTCTTGAAGTTCTATCACACCACATGTAGTCACTTACATGTATGCTTACTTGGCATATGTAACTCTTTAGGTATTTACAACACCACTGGTCACTACATGATAAAAGTGTGAAAATTAATCGTAAGAAGAAGTTTATATTAGTTCAAGTTTGCTCAGTGTGGATGTATTGTTCTTTTCCAGTGATGTTCTGTGATTAAATCTGAAGGGAAAAGATATCACCTATGGGGTCAAAGCCTGTTCCCCAGTGTTACCTGCTGAAGCTTTTGCAAGAGGCATATATACCCCTCGGGTCCCAACAAGTTTTCACCAAGGTGGTAGGACCCAGCGATCCAATTCGCCCCTTTGCATGCCTTGTTTATTCGTGTAGCCAGCCCTCCAGATAATCAATATGCACTTGCTTAGCAGTTTTTCCATTGGGTTATTATGGAATCAAACTAATCAAGAGTTCTAGACTTTGACAGGTTCTTCTTATTTGCTTTCATGTTACTATAGACAACTATGCCTAGGGTCTTGAAGTTCTATCACACCAAATGTAGTCACTTACATGTATGCTTACTCTTTAGGTGTTTACAACATCACCGGTCACTACAAGATAAAAGTGTGAAAATTAATCGTAAGAAGAAGTTTATATTACTTCAAGTTTGCTCTGTGTGGATGTATTGTTCTGTTCCAGTCATGTTCTCTGACTAAATCTGAAGGGAAAATATATCACCTATGGGGTCAAAGCCTGTTCCCCAATGGTATCTGCTCAAGCTTTTGCAAGAGGCATATATACCCCTCGGGTCCCAGCAAGTTTTCACCAAGGTGATAGGACCCAGCGATCCATTTTGCCCCTTTGCATAACTTGTTTATTCGTGTAGCCTGCCTTCCAGATAATCAATATGCACTTGCTTAGCAGTTTTTCCATTGGGTTATTATGGAATCAAACTAATCAAGAGTTCTAGACTTTGACAGGTTCTTCTTATTTGCTTTCATGTTACTATAGACAACTTTGCCTAGGGTCTTGAAGTTCTATCACACCACATGTAGTCACTTACATGTATGCTTACTTGGCATATGTAATTCTTTAGGTATTTACAACACCATTGTTCACTATATGATAAAATTAAGAAAATTAATCGTAAGAAGAAGTTTATATTAGTTCAAGTTTGCTCTCTGTGTATGTATTGTTCTGTTCCAGTCATGTTCTCTGACTAAATCTGAAGGGAAAAGATATCAACTATGGGGTCAAAGCCTGTTCCCCAATGGTATCTGCTGAAGCTGTTGCAAGAGGCATATATAACCCTCGGGTCACAGCAAGTTTTCACCAAGGTGGTAAGGCCCAGCGATCCATTTCGCCCCTTTGCTTACCTTGTTTATTCGTGTAGCCAGCCGTCCAGATAATCAATATGCACTTGCTTAGCATTTCTTCCATTGGGTTATTATGGAATCAAACTAATCAAGAATTCTAGACTTTGACAGGTTCTTCTTATTTGCTTTCATGTTACTATAGACAACTATGCCTAGGGTCTTGAAGTTCTATCACACCACATGTAGTCACTTACATGTATGCTTACTTGGCATATGTAACTCTTTAGGTATTTACAACGCCACTGGTCACTATATGCTAAAAGTGTGAAAATTAATCGTAAGAAGAAGTTTATATTAGTTCAAGTTTGCTCTGTGTGGATGTATTGTTCTGTTCCAGTGATGTTCTGTGACTAAATCTGAAGGGAAAAGATATCACCTATGGGGTCAAAGCCATTTCCCCAATGGTATCTGCTGAAGCTTTTGCAAGAGGCATATATACCCCTCGGGTCCCAGCAAGTTTTCACCAAGGTGGTAGGACCCAGCGATCCATTTTGCCCCTTTGCATAACTTGTTTATTCGTGTAGCCTGCCTTCCAGATAATCAATATGCACTTGCTTAGCAGTTTTTCCATTGGGTTATTATGGAATCAAACTAATCAAGAGTTCTAGACTTTGACAGGTTCTTCTTATTTGCTTTCATGTTACTATAGACAACTATGCCTAGGGTCTTGAAGTTCTATCACACCACATGTAGTCACGTACATGTATGCTTACTTGGCATATGTAATTCTTTAGGTATTTACAACACCATTGTTCACTATATGATAAAAGTGAGAAAATTAATCGTAAGAAGAAGTTTATATTAGTTCAAGTTTGCTCTCTGTGTATGTATTGTTCTGTTCCAGTCATGTTCTGTGACTAAATCTGAAGGGAAAAGATATCACCTATGGGGTCAAAGCCTGTTCCCCAGTGGTATCTGCTGAAACTTTTTCAAGAGACATATATACCCCTCGGGTCCCAGCAAGTTTTCACCAAGGTGGTAGGGCCCAGCGATCCATTTCGTGACTTTGCATAACTTGTTTATTCGTGTAGCCTGCCTTCCAGATAATCAATATGCACTTGCTTAGCAGTTTTTCCATTGGGTTATTATGGAATCAAACTAATCAAGAGTTCTAGACTTTGACAGGTTTTTCTTATTTGCTTTCATGTTACTATAGACAACTATGCCTAGGGTCTTGAAGTTCTATCACACCACATGTAGTCACTTACATGTATGCTTACTCTTTAGGTGTTTACAACATCACCGGTCAGGGCTGGACTGGTAATCTGGCATACCGGGCAAATGCCCGGTGGGCCGACGTGCTTTTTGGGCCGATAAATCTCATACTTTTTTTTTTCTTTTAACGGCCCATAAAACTTGTACATCGGCGGCCCATTCGTTTTGTTTTGTTTAAATTGATGGTGCTGGGTTAGTGCCGGTGTAATGCATTGGTCAAAAAAAAGTAAGCGTTAGTTTTTTTTCCCACTGACAGACCGGCTTATGAAACCTGTAGATCAGCGGCCCATTGGTTGTTTTCCTGATTGATTTCTTGACACTGGGCTGGCCCAATCACACCTCCCCCTTTGGGCTTTGAGTGAGCGTGCAGTGTCAAGTGTGTATCTGTCAAAATAGTCTGAGAGATGGAGAAGAAACGCAAGGAATGTACAGGAATGTAAAAAAGACGCGTTTTTATCCATGTTTTCCGCCAAAATAAAAGCTTGATGCAGTTTCCGTCAAAATAAAAGATCATGTGCTTATCTCTTTCAAGTTTAGAAATGAGTACAAAACTAATTATGAAAGTTTTCTTTATTTTTCAGTGCATTTGTTTTGCAATATATGGCTATTACTGTCATTGTTTTAATATTATAACTATTATTATGTAGTAGTGTAATATAGACAGACACTGTTACTAAAAGAGGTATGATTTTTTATTTGTTTAATTTGCACACTTAATATGGGTTGGAGCCTTTTAATTTTGAACTCTCAAACTGCACCAGATTAATGAATTTAACATTAAAATGCACACATTTTTCTTAGGGGGGGCATGCCCCCAAACCCCCCTAGAGGGACAGAGGTCCGCCCACCACAGTTTTACCAAGATCCTGTGGGAAACATTGGTATTGCTATGCCAATGCAGCTTATAGCTTGTTTTTTGGATGCATCACTGTGGAGTATAGTTCAATTGTATTAATAAATTACAATTTTGTACTTATTTAATCTGTTAACTCGTTCCTACTCACTCATTACATGGCATTAGTGGTTTTAATGAAAAGGAGTTGAACAAAAACATATTTAAGGGCGTGCAAAGATGGGTGGTGTTTATGGTCATATGTAGTGGGCCAGTCTGGGCCAAAATGCCAGGGCCGATTTTCTGTCCCAGTCCAGCCCTGTCACCGGTCACTACATGATAAAAGTGTGAAAATTAATCGTAAGAAGAAGTTTATATTAGTTCAAGTTTGCTTGTGTGGATGTATTGTTCTGTTCCAGTCATGTTCTCTGACTAAATCTGAAGTTAAAATATATCACCTATGGGGTCAATGCCTGTTCCCCAATGGTATCTGCTGAAGCTTTTGCAAGAGGCATATATAACCCTCGGGTCCCAGCAAGTTTTCACCAAGGTGGTAAGGCCCAGCGATCCATTTCGCCCCTTTGCTTACCTTGTTTATTCGTGTAGCCAGCCCTCCAGATAATCAATATGCACTTGCTTAGCATTTCTTCCATTGGGTTATTATGGAATCAAGCTAATCAAGAATTCTAGACTTTGACAGGTTCTTCTTATTTGCTTTCATGTTACTATAGACAACTATGCCTAGGGTCTTGAAGTTCTATCACACCACATGTAGTCACTTACATGTATGCTTACTTGGCATATGTAACTCTTTAGGTATTTACAACACCACTGGTCACTATATGCTAAAAGTGTGAAAATTAATCGTAGGAAGAAGTTTATATTAGTTCAAGTTTGCTCTGTGTGGATGTATTGTTCTGTTCCAGTGATGTTCTGTGACTAAATCTGAAGGGAAAAGATATCACCTATGGGGTCAAAGCCATTTCCCCAATGGTATCTGCTGAAGCTTTTGCAAGAGGCATATATACCCCTCGGGTCCCAGCAAGTTTTCACCAAGGTGGTAGGACCCAGCGATCCATTTTGCCCCTTTGCATACCTTGTTTATTCGTGAAGCCTGCCTTCCAGATAATCAATATGCACTTGCTTAGCAGTTTTTCCATTGGGTTATTATGGAATCAAACTAATCAAGAGTTCTAGACTTTGACAGGTTCTTCTTATTTGCTTTCATGTTACTATAGACAACTATGCCTAGGGTCTTGAAGTTCTATCACACCACATGTAGTCACTTACATGTATGCTTACTTGGCATATGTAACTCTTTAGGTATTTACAACACCACTGGTCACTACATGATAAAAGTGTGAAAATTAATCGTAAGAAGAAGTTTATATTAGTTCAAGTTTGCTCAGTGTGGATGTATTGTTCTTTTCCAGTGATGTTCTGTGATTAAATCTGAAGGGAAAAGATATCACCTATGGGGTCAAAGCCTGTTCCCCAGTGTTACCTGCTGAAGCTTTTGCAAGAGGCATATATACCCCTCGGGTCCCAACAAGTTTTCACCAAGGTGGTAGGACCCAGCGATCCAATTCGCCCCTTTGCATGCCTTGTTTATTCGTGTAGCCAGCCCTCCAGATAATCAATATGCACTTGCTTAGCAGTTTTTCCATTGGGTTATTATGGAATCAAACTAATCAAGAGTTCTAGACTTTGACAGGTTCTTCTTATTTGCTTTCATGTTACTATAGACAACTATGCCTAGGGTCTTGAAGTTCTATCACACCAAATGTAGTCACTTACATGTATGCTTACTCTTTAGGTGTTTACAACATCACCGGTCACTACAAGATAAAAGTGTGAAAATTAATCGTAAGAAGAAGTTTATATTACTTCAAGTTTGCTCTGTGTGGATGTATTGTTCTGTTCCAGTCATGTTCTCTGACTAAATCTGAAGGGAAAATATATCACCTATGGGGTCAAAGCCTGTTCCCCAATGGTATCTGCTCAAGCTTTTGCAAGAGGCATATATACCCCTCGGGTCCCAGCAAGTTTTCACCAAGGTGATAGGACCCAGCGATCCATTTTGCCCCTTTGCATAACTTGTTTATTCGTGTAGCCTGCCTTCCAGATAATCAATATGCACTTGCTTAGCAGTTTTTCCATTGGGTTATTATGGAATCAAACTAATCAAGAGTTCTAGACTTTGACAGGTTCTTCTTATTTGCTTTCATGTTACTATAGACAACTTTGCCTAGGGTCTTGAAGTTCTATCACACCACATGTAGTCACTTACATGTATGCTTACTTGGCATATGTAATTCTTTAGGTATTTACAACACCATTGTTCACTATATGATAAAATTAAGAAAATTAATCGTAAGAAGAAGTTTATATTAGTTCAAGTTTGCTCTCTGTGTATGTATTGTTCTGTTCCAGTCATGTTCTCTGACTAAATCTGAAGGGAAAAGATATCAACTATGGGGTCAAAGCCTGTTCCCCAATGGTATCTGCTGAAGCTGTTGCAAGAGGCATATATAACCCTCGGGTCACAGCAAGTTTTCACCAAGGTGGTAAGGCCCAGCGATCCATTTCGCCCCTTTGCTTACCTTGTTTATTCGTGTAGCCAGCCGTCCAGATAATCAATATGCACTTGCTTAGCATTTCTTCCATTGGGTTATTATGGAATCAAACTAATCAAGAATTCTAGACTTTGACAGGTTCTTCTTATTTGCTTTCATGTTACTATAGACAACTATGCCTAGGGTCTTGAAGTTCTATCACACCACATGTAGTCACTTACATGTATGCTTACTTGGCATATGTAACTCTTTAGGTATTTACAACGCCACTGGTCACTATATGCTAAAAGTGTGAAAATTAATCGTAAGAAGAAGTTTATATTAGTTCAAGTTTGCTCTGTGTGGATGTATTGTTCTGTTCCAGTGATGTTCTGTGACTAAATCTGAAGGGAAAAGATATCACCTATGGGGTCAAAGCCATTTCCCCAATGGTATCTGCTGAAGCTTTTGCAAGAGGCATATATACCCCTCGGGTCCCAGCAAGTTTTCACCAAGGTGGTAGGACCCAGCGATCCATTTTGCCCCTTTGCATAACTTGTTTATTCGTGTAGCCTGCCTTCCAGATAATCAATATGCACTTGCTTAGCAGTTTTTCCATTGGGTTATTATGGAATCAAACTAATCAAGAGTTCTAGACTTTGACAGGTTCTTCTTATTTGCTTTCATGTTACTATAGACAACTATGCCTAGGGTCTTGAAGTTCTATCACACCACATGTAGTCACGTACATGTATGCTTACTTGGCATATGTAATTCTTTAGGTATTTACAACACCATTGTTCACTATATGATAAAAGTGAGAAAATTAATCGTAAGAAGAAGTTTATATTAGTTCAAGTTTGCTCTCTGTGTATGTATTGTTCTGTTCCAGTCATGTTCTGTGACTAAATCTGAAGGGAAAAGATATCACCTATGGGGTCAAAGCCTGTTCCCCAGTGGTATCTGCTGAAACTTTTTCAAGAGACATATATACCCCTCGGGTCCCAGCAAGTTTTCACCAAGGTGGTAGGGCCCAGCGATCCATTTCGTGACTTTGCATAACTTGTTTATTCGTGTAGCCTGCCTTCCAGATAATCAATATGCACTTGCTTAGCAGTTTTTCCATTGGGTTATTATGGAATCAAACTAATCAAGAGTTCTAGACTTTGACAGGTTTTTCTTATTTGCTTTCATGTTACTATAGACAACTATGCCTAGGGTCTTGAAGTTCTATCACACCACATGTAGTCACTTACATGTATGCTTACTCTTTAGGTGTTTACAACATCACCGGTCAGGGCTGGACTGGTAATCTGGCATACCGGGCAAATGCCCGGTGGGCCGACGTGCTTTTTGGGCCGATAAATCTCATACTTTTTTTTTTCTTTTAACGGCCCATAAAACTTGTACATCGGCGGCCCATTCGTTTTGTTTTGTTTAAATTGATGGTGCTGGGTTAGTGCCGGTGTAATGCATTGGTCAAAAAAAAGTAAGCGTTAGTTTTTTTTCCCACTGACAGACCGGCTTATGAAACCTGTAGATCAGCGGCCCATTGGTTGTTTTCCTGATTGATTTCTTGACACTGGGCTGGCCCAATCACACCTCCCCCTTTGGGCTTTGAGTGAGCGTGCAGTGTCAAGTGTGTATCTGTCAAAATAGTCTGAGAGATGGAGAAGAAACGCAAGGAATGTACAGGAATGTAAAAAAGACGCGTTTTTATCCATGTTTTCCGCCAAAATAAAAGCTTGATGCAGTTTCCGTCAAAATAAAAGATCATGTGCTTATCTCTTTCAAGTTTAGAAATGAGTACAAAACTAATTATGAAAGTTTTCTTTATTTTTCAGTGCATTTGTTTTGCAATATATGGCTATTACTGTCATTGTTTTAATATTATAACTATTATTATGTAGTAGTGTAATATAGACAGACACTGTTACTAAAAGAGGTATGATTTTTTATTTGTTTAATTTGCACACTTAATATGGGTTGGAGCCTTTTAATTTTGAACTCTCAAACTGCACCAGATTAATGAATTTAACATTAAAATGCACACATTTTTCTTAGGGGGGGCATGCCCCCAAACCCCCCTAGAGGGACAGAGGTCCGCCCACCACAGTTTTACCAAGATCCTGTGGGAAACATTGGTATTGCTATGCCAATGCAGCTTATAGCTTGTTTTTTGGATGCATCACTGTGGAGTATAGTTCAATTGTATTAATAAATTACAATTTTGTACTTATTTAATCTGTTAACTCGTTCCTACTCACTCATTACATGGCATTAGTGGTTTTAATGAAAAGGAGTTGAACAAAAACATATTTAAGGGCGTGCAAAGATGGGTGGTGTTTATGGTCATATGTAGTGGGCCAGTCTGGGCCAAAATGCCAGGGCCGATTTTCTGTCCCAGTCCAGCCCTGTCACCGGTCACTACATGATAAAAGTGTGAAAATTAATCGTAAGAAGAAGTTTATATTAGTTCAAGTTTGCTTGTGTGGATGTATTGTTCTGTTCCAGTCATGTTCTCTGACTAAATCTGAAGTTAAAATATATCACCTATGGGGTCAATGCCTGTTCCCCAATGGTATCTGCTGAAGCTTTTGCAAGAGGCATATATAACCCTCGGGTCCCAGCAAGTTTTCACCAAGGTGGTAAGGCCCAGCGATCCATTTCGCCCCTTTGCTTACCTTGTTTATTCGTGTAGCCAGCCCTCCAGATAATCAATATGCACTTGCTTAGCATTTCTTCCATTGGGTTATTATGGAATCAAGCTAATCAAGAATTCTAGACTTTGACAGGTTCTTCTTATTTGCTTTCATGTTACTATAGACAACTATGCCTAGGGTCTTGAAGTTCTATCACACCACATGCAGTCACTTACATGTATGCTTACTTGGCATATGTAACTCTTTAGGTATTTACAACACCACTGGTCACTATATGCTAAAAGTGTGAAAATTAATCGTAGGAAGAAGTTTATATTAGTTCAAGTTTGCTCTGTGTGGATGTATTGTTCTGTTCCAGTGATGTTCTGTGACTAAATCTGAAGGGAAAAGATATCACCTATGGGGTCAAAGCCATTTCCCCAATGGTATCTGCTGAAGCTTTTGCAAGAGGCATATATACCCCTCGGGTCCCAGCAAGTTTTCACCAAGGTGGTAGGACCCAGCGATCCATTTTGCCCCTTTGCATACCTTGTTTATTCGTGAAGCCTGCCTTCCAGATAATCAATATGCACTTGCTTAGCAGTTTTTCCATTGGGTTATTATGGAATCAAACTAATCAAGAGTTCTAGACTTTGACAGGTTCTTCTTATTTGCTTTCATGTTACTATAGACAACTATGCCTAGGGTCTTGAAGTTCTATCACACCACATGTAGTCACTTACATGTATGCTTACTTGGCATATGTAACTCTTTAGGTATTTACAACACCACTGGTCACTACATGATAAAAGTGTGAAAATTAATCGTAAGAAGAAGTTTATATTAGTTCAAGTTTGCTCAGTGTGGATGTATTGTTCTTTTCCAGTGATGTTCTGTGATTAAATCTGAAGGGAAAAGATATCACCTATGGGGTCAAAGCCTGTTCCCCAGTGTTACCTGCTGAAGCTTTTGCAAGAGGCATATATACCCCTCGGGTCCCAACAAGTTTTCACCAAGGTGGTAGGACCCAGCGATCCAATTCGCCCCTTTGCATGCCTTGTTTATTCGTGTAGCCAGCCCTCCAGATAATCAATATGCACTTGCTTAGCAGTTTTTCCATTGGGTTATTATGGAATCAAACTAATCAAGAGTTCTAGACTTTGACAGGTTCTTCTTATTTGCTTTCATGTTACTATAGACAACTATGCCTAGGGTCTTGAAGTTCTATCACACCAAATGTAGTCACTTACATGTATGCTTACTCTTTAGGTGTTTACAACATCACCGGTCACTACAAGATAAAAGTGTGAAAATTAATCGTAAGAAGAAGTTTATATTACTTCAAGTTTGCTCTGTGTGGATGTATTGTTCTGTTCCAGTCATGTTCTCTGACTAAATCTGAAGGGAAAATATATCACCTATGGGGTCAAAGCCTGTTCCCCAATGGTATCTGCTCAAGCTTTTGCAAGAGGCATATATACCCCTCGGGTCCCAGCAAGTTTTCACCAAGGTGATAGGACCCAGCGATCCATTTTGCCCCTTTGCATAACTTGTTTATTCGTGTAGCCTGCCTTCCAGATAATCAATATGCACTTGCTTAGCAGTTTTTCCATTGGGTTATTATGGAATCAAACTAATCAAGAGTTCTAGACTTTGACAGGTTCTTCTTATTTGCTTTCATGTTACTATAGACAACTTTGCCTAGGGTCTTGAAGTTCTATCACACCACATGTAGTCACTTACATGTATGCTTACTTGGCATATGTAATTCTTTAGGTATTTACAACACCATTGTTCACTATATGATAAAATTAAGAAAATTAATCGTAAGAAGAAGTTTATATTAGTTCAAGTTTGCTCTCTGTGTATGTATTGTTCTGTTCCAGTCATGTTCTCTGACTAAATCTGAAGGGAAAAGATATCAACTATGGGGTCAAAGCCTGTTCCCCAATGGTATCTGCTGAAGCTGTTGCAAGAGGCATATATAACCCTCGGGTCACAGCAAGTTTTCACCAAGGTGGTAAGGCCCAGCGATCCATTTCGCCCCTTTGCTTACCTTGTTTATTCGTGTAGCCAGCCGTCCAGATAATCAATATGCACTTGCTTAGCATTTCTTCCATTGGGTTATTATGGAATCAAACTAATCAAGAATTCTAGACTTTGACAGGTTCTTCTTATTTGCTTTCATGTTACTATAGACAACTATGCCTAGGGTCTTGAAGTTCTATCACACCACATGTAGTCACTTACATGTATGCTTACTTGGCATATGTAACTCTTTAGGTATTTACAACGCCACTGGTCACTATATGCTAAAAGTGTGAAAATTAATCGTAAGAAGAAGTTTATATTAGTTCAAGTTTGCTCTGTGTGGATGTATTGTTCTGTTCCAGTGATGTTCTGTGACTAAATCTGAAGGGAAAAGATATCACCTATGGGGTCAAAGCCATTTCCCCAATGGTATCTGCTGAAGCTTTTGCAAGAGGCATATATACCCCTCGGGTCCCAGCAAGTTTTCACCAAGGTGGTAGGACCCAGCGATCCATTTTGCCCCTTTGCATAACTTGTTTATTCGTGTAGCCTGCCTTCCAGATAATCAATATGCACTTGCTTAGCAGTTTTTCCATTGGGTTATTATGGAATCAAACTAATCAAGAGTTCTAGACTTTGACAGGTTCTTCTTATTTGCTTTCATGTTACTATAGACAACTATGCCTAGGGTCTTGAAGTTCTATCACACCACATGTAGTCACGTACATGTATGCTTACTTGGCATATGTAATTCTTTAGGTATTTAGAACACCATTGTTCACTATATGATAAAAGTGAGAAAATTAATCGTAAGAAGAAGTTTATATTAGTTCAAGTTTGCTCTCTGTGTATGTATTGTTCTGTTCCAGTCATGTTCTGTGACTAAATCTGAAGGGAAAAGATATCACCTATGGGGTCAAAGCCTGTTCCCCAGTGGTATCTGCTGAAGCTTTTTCAAGAGACATATATACCCCTCGGGTCCCAGCAAGTTTTCACCAAGGTGGTAGGGCCCAGCGATCCATTTCGTGACTTTGCATAACTTGTTTATTCGTGTAGCCTGCCTTCCAGATAATCAATATGCACTTGCTTAGCAGTTTTTCCATTGGGTTATTATGGAATCAAACTAATCAAGAGTTCTAGACTTTGACAGGTTTTTCTTATTTGCTTTCATGTTACTATAGACAACTATGCCTAGGGTCTTGAAGTTCTATCACACCACATGTAGTCACTTACATGTATGCTTACTCTTTAGGTGTTTACAACATCACCGGTCAGGGCTGGACTGGTAATCTGGCATACCGGGCAAATGCCCGGTGGGCCGACGTGCTTTTTGGGCCGATAAATCTCATACTTTTTTTTTTCTTTTAACGGCCCATAAAACTTGTACATCGGCGGCCCATTCGTTTTGTTTTGTTTAAATTGATGGTGCTGGGTTAGTGCCGGTGTAATGCATTGGTCAAAAAAAAGTAAGCGTTAGTTTTTTTTCCCACTGACAGACCGGCTTATGAAACCTGTAGATCAGCGGCCCATTGGTTGTTTTCCTGATTGATTTCTTGACACTGGGCTGGCCCAATCACACCTCCCCCTTTGGGCTTTGAGTGAGCGTGCAGTGTCAAGTGTGTATCTGTCAAAATAGTCTGAGAGATGGAGAAGAAACGCAAGGAATGTACAGGAATGTAAAAAAGACGCGTTTTTATCCATGTTTTCCGCCAAAATAAAAGCTTGATGCAGTTTCCGTCAAAATAAAAGATCATGTGCTTATCTCTTTCAAGTTTAGAAATGAGTACAAAACTAATTATGAAAGTTTTCTTTATTTTTCAGTGCATTTGTTTTGCAATATATGGCTATTACTGTCATTGTTTTAATATTATAACTATTATTATGTAGTAGTGTAATATAGACAGACACTGTTACTAAAAGAGGTATGATTTTTTATTTGTTTAATTTGCACACTTAATATGGGTTGGAGCCTTTTAATTTTGAACTCTCAAACTGCACCAGATTAATGAATTTAACATTAAAATGCACAAATTTTTCTTAGGGGGGGCATGCCCCCAAACCCCCCTAGAGGGACAGAGGTCCGCCCACCACAGTTTTACCAAGATCCTGTGGGAAACATTGGTATTGCTATGCCAATGCAGCTTATAGCTTGTTTTTTGGATGCATCACTGTGGAGTATAGTTCAATTGTATTAATAAATTACAATTTTGTACTTATTTAATCTGTTAACTCGTTCCTACTCACTCATTACATGGCATTAGTGGTTTTAATGAAAAGGAGTTGAACAAAAACATATTTAAGGGCGTGCAAAGATGGGTGGTGTTTATGGTCATATGTAGTGGGCCAGTCTGGGCCAAAATGCCAGGGCCGATTTTCTGTCCCAGTCCAGCCCTGTCACCGGTCACTACATGATAAAAGTGTGAAAATTAATCATAAGAAGAAGTTTATATTAGTTCAAGTTTGCTTTGTGTGGATGTATTGTTCTGTTCCAGTCATGTTCTCTGACTAAATCTGAAGTTAAAATATATCACCTATGGGGTCAATGCCTGTTCCCCAATGGTATCTGCTGAAGCTTTTGCAAGAGGCATATATAACCCTCGGGTCCCAGCAAGTTTTCACCAAGGTGGTAAGGCCCAGCGATCCATTTCGCCCCTTTGCTTACCTTGTTTATTCGTGTAGCCAGCCCTCCAGATAATCAATATGCACTTGCTTAGCATTTCTTCCATTGGGTTATTATGGAATCAAGCTAATCAAGAATTCTAGACTTTGACAGGTTCTTCTTATTTGCTTTCATGTTACTATAGACAACTATGCCTAGGGTCTTGAAGTTCTATCACACCACATGTAGTCACTTACATGTATGCTTACTTGGCATATGTAACTCTTTAGGTATTTACAACACCACTGGTCACTATATGCTAAAAGTGTGAAAATTAATCGTAGGAAGAAGTTTATATTAGTTCAAGTTTGCTCTGTGTGGATGTATTGTTCTGTTCCAGTGATGTTCTGTGACTAAATCTGAAGGGAAAAGATATCACCTATGGGGTCAAAGCCATTTCCCCAATGGTATCTGCTGAAGCTTTTGCAAGAGGCATATATACCCCTCGGGTCCCAGCAAGTTTTCACCAAGGTGGTAGGACCCAGCGATCCATTTTGCCCCTTTGCATACCTTGTTTATTCGTGAAGCCTGCCTTCCAGATAATCAATATGCACTTGCTTAGCAGTTTTTCCATTGGGTTATTATGGAATCAAACTAATCAAGAGTTCTAGACTTTGACAGGTTCTTCTTATTTGCTTTCATGTTACTATAGACAACTATGCCTAGGGTCTTGAAGTTCTATCACACCACATGTAGTCACTTACATGTATGCTTACTTGGCATATGTAACTCTTTAGGTATTTACAACACCACTGGTCACTACATGATAAAAGTGTGAAAATTAATCGTAAGAAGAAGTTTATATTAGTTCAAGTTTGCTCAGTGTGGATGTATTGTTCTTTTCCAGTGATGTTCTGTGATTAAATCTGAAGGGAAAAGATATCACTTATGGGGTCAAAGCCTGTTCCCCAGTGTTACCTGCTGAAGCTTTTGCAAGAGGCATATATACCCCTCGGGTCCCAACAAGTTTTCACCAAGGTGGTAGGACCCAGCGATCCATTTCACCCCTTTGCATACCTTGTTTATTCGTGTAGACTGCCTTCCAGATAATCAATATGCACTTGCTTAGCATTTCTTCCATTGGGTTATTATGGAATCAAACTAATCAAGAATTCTAGACTTTGACAGGTTCTTCTTATTTGCTTACACCACATGTAGTCACTTACATGTATGCTTACTTGGCATATGTAACTCTTTAGGTATTTACAACACCACCGGTCACTACATGATAAAAGTGTGAAAATTAATCGTAAGAAGAAGTTTATATTAGTTCAGGTTTGCTCTGTGTGGATGTATTGTTCTGTTCCAGTGATGTTCTGTGACTAAATCTGAAGGGAAAAGATATCACCTATGGGGTCAAAGCCTGTTCCCCAATGGTATCTGCTGAAGCTTTTGCAAGAGGCATATATACCCCTCGGGTCCCAGCAAGTTTTCACCAAGGTGGTAGGGCCCAGCGATCCATTTCGTGCCTTTGCATAACTTGTTTATTCGTGTAGCCTGCCTTCCAGATAATCAATATGCACTTGCTTAGCAGTTTTTCCATTGGGTTATTATGGAATCAAACTAATCAAGAGTTCTAGACTTTGACAGGTTCTTCTTATTTGCTTTCATGTTACTATAGACAACTATGTCTAGGGTCTTGAAGTTCTATCACACCAAATGTAGTCACTTACATGTATGCTTACTCTTTAGGTGTTTACAACATCACCGGTCACTACAAGATAAAAGTGTGAAATTAATCGTAAGAAGAAGTTTATATTAGTTCAAGTTTGCTCTGTGTGGATGTATTGTTCTGTTCCAGTGATGTTGTGTGACTAAATCTGAAGGGAAAATATATCACCTATGGGGTCAAAGGCTGTTCCCCAATGGTATCTGCTCAAGCTTTTGCAAGAGGCATATATACGCCTCGGGTCCCAGCAAGTTTTCACCAAGGTGATAGGACCCAGCGATCCATTTTGCCCCTTTGCATAACTTGTTTATTCGTGTAGCCTGCCTTCCAGATAATCAATATGCACTTGCTTAGCAGTTTTTCCATTGGGTTATTATGGAATCAAACTAATCAAGAGTTCTAGACTTTGACAGGTTCTTCTTATTTGCTTTCATGTTACTATAGACAACTATGCCTAGGGTCTTGAAGTTCTATCACACCAAATGTAGTCACTTACATGTATGCTTACTCTTTAGGTGTTTACAACATCACCGGTCACTACAAGATAAAAGTGTGAAATTAATCGTAAGAAGAAGTTTATATTAGTTCAAGTTTGCTCTGTGTGGATGTATTGTTCTGTTCCAGTGATGTTGTGTGACTAAATCTGAAGGGAAAATATATCACCTATGGGGTCAAAGCCTGTTCCCCAATGGTATCTGCCAAAGCTTTTGCAAGAGGCATATATACCCCTCGGGTCCCAGCAAGTTTTCACCAAGGTTATAGGACCCAGCGATCCATTTTGCCCCTTTGCATAACTTGTTTATTCGTGTAGCCTGCCTTCCAGATAATCAATATGCACTTGCTTAGCAGTTTTTCCATTGGGTTATTATGGAATCAAACTAATCAAGAGTTCTAGACTTTGACAGGTTCTTCTTATTTGCTTTCATGTTACTATAGACAACTATGCCTAGGGTCTTGAAGTTCTATCACACCACATGTAGTCACTTACATGTATGCTTACTTGGCATATGTAACTCTTTAGGTATTTACAACACCACTGGTCACTACATGATAAAAGTGTGAAAATTAATCGTAAGAAGAAGTTTATGTTAGTTCAAGTTTGCTCTGTGTGGATGTATTGTTCTTTTCCAGTGATGTTCTGTGATTAAATCTGAAGGGAAAAGATATCACCTATGGGGTCAAAGCCTGTTCCCCAGTGTTACCTGCTGAAGCTTTTGCAAGAGGCATATATACCCCTCGGGTCCCAACAAGTTTTCACCAAGGTGGTAGGACCCAGCGATCCAATTCGCCCCTTTGCATGCCTTGTTTATTCGTGTAGCCAGCCCTCCAGATAATCAATATGCACTTGCTTAGCAGTTTTTCCATTGGGTTATTATGGAATCAAACTAATCAAGAGTTCTAGACTTTGACAGGTTCTTCTTATTTGCTTTCATGTTACTATAGACAACTATGCCTAGGGTCTTGAAGTTCTATCACACCAAATGTAGTCACTTACATGTATGCTTACTCTTTAGGTGTTTACAACATCACCGGTCACTACAAGATAAAAGTGTGAAAATTAATCGTAAGAAGAAGTTTATATTAGTTCAAGTTTGCTCTGTGTGGATGTATTGTTCTGTTCCAGTCATGTTCTCTGACTAAATCTGAAGGGAAAATATATCACCTATGGGGTCAAAGCCTGTTCCCCAATGGTATCTGCTCAAGCTTTTGCAAGAGGCATATATACCCCTCGGGTCCCAGCAAGTTTTCACCAAGGTGATAGGACCCAGCGATCCATTTTGCCCCTTTGCATAACTTGTTTATTCGTGTAGCCTGCCTTCCAGATAATCAATATGCACTTGCTTAGCAGTTTTTCCATTGGGTTATTATGGAATCAAACTAATCAAGAGTTCTAGACTTTGACAGGTTCTTCTTATTTGCTTTCATGTTACTATAGACAACTTTGCCTAGGGTCTTGAAGTTCTATCACACCACATGTAGTCACTTACATGTATGCTTACTTGGCATATGTAATTCTTTAGGTATTTACAACACCATTGTTCACTATATGATAAAAGTAAGAAAATTAATCGTAAGAAGAAGTTTATATTAGTTCAAGTTTGCTCTCTGTGTATGTATTGTTCTGTTCCAGTCATGTTCTCTGACTAAATCTGAAGGGAAAAGATATCAACTATGGGGTCAAAGCCTGTTCCCCAATGGTATCTGCTGAAGCTGTTGCAAGAGGCATATATAACCCTCGGGTCACAGCAAGTTTTCACCAAGGTGGTAAGGCCCAGCGATCCATTTCGCCCCTTTGCTTACCTTGTTTATTCGTGTAGCCAGCCGTCCAGATAATCAATATGCACTTGCTTAGCATTTCTTCCATTGGGTTATTATGGAATCAAACTAATCAAGAATTCTAGACTTTGACATGTTCTTCTTATTTGCTTTCATGTTACTATAGACAACTATGCCTAGGGTCTTGAAGTTCTATCACACCACATGTAGTCACTTACATGTATGCTTACTTGGCATATGTAACTCTTTAGGTATTTACAACGCCACTGGTCACTATATGCTAAAAGTGTGAAAATTAATCGTAAAAAGAAGTTTATATTAGTTCAAGTTTGCTCCGTGTGGATGTATTGTTCTGTTCCAGTGATGTTCTGTGACTAAATCTGAAGGGAAAATATATCACCTATGGGGTCAAAGCCATTTCCCCAATGGTATCTGCTGAAGCTTTTGCAAGAGGCATATATACCCCTCGGGTCCCAGCAAGTTTTCACCAAGGTGGTAGGACCCAGCGATCCATTTTGCCCCTTTGCATAACTTGTTTATTCGTGTAGCCTGCCTTCCAGATAATCAATATGCACTTGCTTAGCAGTTTTTCCATTGGGTTATTATGGAATCAAACTAATCAAGAGTTCTAGACTTTGACAGGTTCTTCTTATTTGCTTTCATGTTACTATAGACAACTATGCCTAGGGTCTTGAAGTTCTATCACACCACATGTAGTCACGTACATGTATGCTTACTTGGCATATGTAATTCTTTAGGTATTTACAACACCATTGTTCACTATATGATAAAAGTGAGAAAATTAATCGTAAGAAGAAGTTTATATTAGTTCAAGTTTGCTCTCTGTGTATGTATTGTTCTGTTCCAGTCATGTTCTGTGACTAAATCTGAAGGGAAAAGATATCACCTATGGGGTCAAAGCCTGTTCCCCAGTGGTATCTGCTGAAGCTTTTTCAAGAGACATATATACCCCTCGGGTCCCAGCAAGTTTTCACCAAGGTGGTAGGGCCCAGCGATCCATTTCGTGACTTTGCATAACTTGTTTATTCGTGTAGCCTGCCTTCCAGATAATCAATATGCACTTGCTTAGCAGTTTTTCCATTGGGTTATTATGGAATCAAACTAATCAAGAGTTCTAGACTTTGACAGGTTTTTCTTATTTGCTTTCATGTTACTATAGACAACTATGCCTAGGGTCTTGAAGTTCTATCACACCACATGTAGTCACTTACATGTATGCTTACTCTTTAGGTGTTTACAACATCACCGGTCAGGGCTGGACTGGTAATCTGGCATACCGGGCAAATGCCCGGTGGGCCGACGTGCTTTTTGGGCCGATAAATCTCATACTTTTTTTTTTCTTTTAACGGCCCATAAAACTTGTACATCGGCGGCCCATTCGTTTTGTTTTGTTTAAATTGATGGTGCTGGGTTAGTGCCGGTGTAATGCATTGGTCAAAAAAAAGTAAGCGTTAGTTTTTTTTCCCACTGACAGACCGGCTTATGAAACCCGTAGATCAGCGGCCCATTGGTTGTTTTCCTGATTGATTTCTTGACACTGGGCTGGCCCAATCACACCTCCCCCTTTGGGCTTTGAGTGAGCGTGCAGTGTCAAGTGTGTATCTGTCAAAATAGTCTGAGAGATGGAGAAGAAATGCAAGGAATGTACAGGAATGTAAAAAAGACGCGTTTTTATCCATGTTTTCCGCCAAAATAAAAGCTTGATGCAGTTTCCGTCAAAATAAAAGATCATGTGCTTATCTCTTTCAAGTTTAGAAATGAGTACAAAACTAATTATGAAAGTTTTCTTTATTTTTCAGTGCATTTGTTTTGCAATATATGGCTATTACTGTCATTGGTTTAATATTATAACTATTATTATGTAGTAGTGTAATATAGACAGACACTGTTACTAAAAGAGGTATGATTTTTTCTTTGTTTAATTTGCACACTTAATATGGGTTGGAGCCTTTTAATTTTGAACTCTCAAACTGCACCAGATTAATGAATTTAACATTAAAATGCACAAATTTTTCTTAGGGGGGGCATGCCCCCAAACCCCCCTAGAGGGACAGAGGTCCGCCCACCACAGTTTTACCAAGATCCTGTGGGAAACATTGGTATTGCTATGCCAATGCAGCTTATAGCTTGTTTTTTGGATGCATCACTGTGGAGTATAGTTCAATTGTATTAATAAATTACAATTTTGTACTTATTTAATCTGTTAACTCGTTCCTACTCACTCATTACATGGCATTAGTGGTTTTAATGAAAAGGAGTTGAACAAAAACATATTTAAGGGCGTGCAAAGATGGGTGGTGTTTATGGTCATATGTAGTGGGCCAGTCTGGGCCAAAATGCCAGGGCCGATTTTCTGTCCCAGTCCAGCCCTGTCACCGGTCACTACATGATAAAAGTGTGAAAATTAATCGTAAGAAGAAGTTTATATTAGTTCAAGTTTGCTTTGTGTGGATGTATTGTTCTGTTCCAGTCATGTTCTCTGACTAAATCTGAAGTTAAAATATATCACCTATGGGGTCAATGCCTGTTCCCCAATGGTATCTGCTGAAGCTTTTGCAAGAGGCATATATAACCCTCGGGTCCCAGCAAGTTTTCACCAAGGTGGTAAGGCCCAGCGATCCATTTCGCCCCTTTGCTTACCTTGTTTATTCGTGTAGCCAGCCCTCCAGATAATCAATATGCACTTGCTTAGCATTTCTTCCATTGGGTTATTATGGAATCAAGCTAATCAAGAATTCTAGACTTTGACAGGTTCTTCTTATTTGCTTTCATGTTACTATAGACAACTATGTCTAGGGTCTTGAAGTTCTATCACACCAAATGTAGTCACTTACATGTATGCTTACTCTTTAGGTGTTTACAACATCACCGGTCACTACAAGATAAAAGTGTGAAATTAATCGTAAGAAGAAGTTTATATTAGTTCAAGTTTGCTCTGTGTGGATGTATTGTTCTGTTCCAGTGATGTTGTGTGACTAAATCTGAAGGGAAAATATATCACCTATGGGGTCAAAGCCATTTCCCCAATGGTATCTGCTCAAGCTTTTGCAAGAGGCATATATACGCCTCGGGTCCCAGCAAGTTTTCACCAAGGTGATAGGATCCAGCGATCCATTTTGCCCCTTTGCATAACTTGTTTATTCGTGTAGCCTGCCTTCCAGATAATCAATATGCACTTGCTTAGCAGTTTTTCCATTGGGTTATTATGGAATCAAACTAATCAAGAGTTCTAGACTTTGACAGGTTCTTCTTATTTGCTTTCATGTTACTATAGACAACTATGCCTAGGGTCTTGAAGTTCTATCACACCAAATGTAGTCACTTACATGTATGCTTACTCTTTAGGTGTTTACAACATCACCGGTCACTACAAGATAAAAGTGTGAAATTAATCGTAAGAAGAAGTTTATATTAGTTCAAGTTTGCTCTGTGTGGATGTATTGTTCTGTTCCAGTGATGTTGTGTGACTAAATCTGAAGGGAAAATATATCACCTATGGGGTCAAAGCCTGTTCCCCAATGGTATCTGCTCAAGCTTTTGCAAGAGGCATATATACCCCTCGGGTCCCAGCAAGTTTTCACCAAGGTTATAGGACCCAGAGATCCATTTTACCCCTTTGCATAACTTGTTTATTCGTGTAGCCTGCCTTCCAGATAATCAATATGCACTTGCTTAGCAGTTTTTCCATTGGGTTATTATGGAATCAAACTAATCAAGAGTTCTAGACTTTGACAGGTTCTTCTTATTTGCTTTCATGTTACTATAGACAACTTTGCCTAGGGTCTTGAAGTTCTATCACACCACATGTAGTCACTTACATGTATGCTTACTTGGCATATGTAATTCTTTAGGTATTTACAACACCATTGTTCACTATATGATAAAAGTAAGAAAATTAATCGTAAGAAGAAGTTTATATTAGTTCAAGTTTGCTCTCTGTGTATGTATTTTTCTGTTCCAGTCATGTTCTCTGACTAAATCTGAAGGGTAAAGATATCAACTATGGGGTCAAAGCCTGTTCCCCAATGGTATCTGCTGAAGCTGTTGCAAGAGGCATATATAACCCTCGGGTCACAGCAAGTTTTCACCAAGGTGGTAAGGCCCAGCGATCCATTTCGCCCCTTTGCTTACCTTGTTTATTCGTGTAGCCAGCCGTCCAGATAATCAATATGCACTTGCTTAGCATTTCTTCCATTGGGTTATTATGGAATCAAACTAATCAAGAATTCTAGACTTTGACAGGTTCTTCTTATTTGCTTTCATGTTACTATAGACAACTATGCCTAGGGTCTTGAAGTTCTATCACACCACATGTAGTCACTTACATGTATGCTTACTTGGCATATGTAAAACTTTAGGTATTTACAATGCCACTGGTCACTATATGCTAAAAGTGTGAAAATTAATCGTAAGAAGAAGTTTATATTAGTTCAAGTTTGCTCAGTGTGGATGTATTGTTCTTTTCCAGTGATGTTCTGTGATTAAATCTGAAGGGAAAAGATATCACCTATGGGGTCAAAGCCTGTTCCCCAGTGTTACCTGCTGAAGCTTTTGCAAGAGGCATATATACCCCTCGGGTCCCAACAAGTTTTCACCAAGGTGGTAGGACCCAGCGATCCATTTTGCCCCTTTGCATACCTTGTTTATTCGTGAAGCCTGCCTTCCAGATAATCAATATGCACTTGCTTAGCAGTTTTTCCATTGGGTTATTATGGAATCAAACTAATCAAGAGTTCTAGACTTTGACAGGTTCTTCTTATTTGCTTTCATGTTACTATAGACAACTATGCCTAGGGTCTTGAAGTTCTATCACACCACATGTAGTCACGTACATGTATGCTTACTTGGCATATGTAATTCTTTAGGTATTTAGAACACCATTGTTCACTATATGATAAAAGTGAGAAAATTAATCGTAAGAAGAAGTTTATATTAGTTCAAGTTTGCTCTCTGTGTATGTATTGTTCTGTTCCAGTCATGTTCTGTGACTAAATCTGAAGGGAAAAGATATCACCTATGGGGTCAAAGCCTGTTCCCCAATGGTATCTGCTGAAGCTGTTGCAAGAGGCATATATAACCCTCGGGTCACAGCAAGTTTTCACCAAGGTGGTAAGGCCCAGCGATCCATTTCGCCCCTTTGCTTACCTTGTTTATTCGTGTAGCCAGCCGTCCAGATAATCAATATGCACTTGCTTAGCATTTCTTCCATTGGGTTATTATGGAATCAAACTAATCAAGAATTCTAGACTTTGACAGGTTCTTCTTATTTGCTTTCATGTTACTATAGACAACTATGCCTAGGGTCTTGAAGTTCTATCACACCACATGTAGTCACTTACATGTATGCTTACTTGGCATATGTAACTCTTTAGGTATTTACAACGCCACTGGTCACTATATGCTAAAAGTGTGAAAATTAATCGTAAGAAGAAGTTTATATTAGTTCAAGTTTGCTCAGTGTGGATGTATTGTTCTTTTCCAGTGATGTTCTGTGATTAAATCTGAAGGGAAAAGATATCACCTATGGGGTCAAAGCCTGTTCCCCAGTGTTACCTGCTGAAGCTTTTGCAAGAGGCATATATACCCCTCGGGTCCCAACAAGTTTTCACCAAGGTGGTAGGACCCAGCAATCCAATTCGCCCCTTTGCATGCCTTGTTTATTCGTGTAGCCAGCCCTCCAGATAATCAATATGCACTTGCTTAGCAGTTTTTCCATTGGGTTATTATGGAATCAAACGAATCAAGAGTTCTAGACTTTGACAGGTTCTTCTTATTTGCTTTAATGTTACTATAGACAACTATGCCTAGGGTCTTGAAGTTCTATCACACCAAATGTAGTCACTTACATGTATGCTTACTCTTTAGGTGTTTACAACATCACCGGTCACTACAAGATAAAAGTGTGAAAATTAATCGTAAGAAGAAGTTTATATTAGTTCAAGTTTGCTCTGTGTGGATGTATTGTTCTGTTCCAGTCATGTTCTCTGACTAAATCTGAAGGGAAAATATATCACCTATGGGGTCAAAGCCTGTTCCCCAATGGTATCTGCTGAAGCTGTTGCAAGAGGCATATATAACCCTCGGGTCACAGCAAGTTTTCACCAAGGTGGTAAGGCCCAGCGATCCATTTCGCCCATTTGCTTACCTTGTTTATTCGTGTAGCCAGCCGTCCAGATAATCAATACGCACTTGCTTAGCATTTCTTCCATTGGGTTATTATGGAATCAAACTAATCAAGAATTCTAGACTTTGACAGGTTCTTCTTATTTGCTTTCATGTTACTATAGACAACTATGCCTAGGGTCTTGAAGTTCTATCACACCACATGTAGTCACTTACATGTATGCTTACTTGGCATATGTAACTCTTTAGGTATTTACAACACCACCGGTCACTACATGATAAAAGTGTGAAAATTAATCGTAAGAAGAAGTTTATATTAGTTCAGGTTTGCTCTGTGTGGATGTATTGTTCTGTTCCAGTGATGTTCTGTGACTAAATCTGAAGGGAAAAGATATCACCTATGGGGTCAAAGCCTGTTCCCCAATGGTATCTGCTGAAGCTTTTGCAAGAGGCATATATACCCCTCGGGTCCCAGCAAGTTTTCACCAAGGTGGTAGGGCCCAGCGATCCATTTCGTGCCTTTGCATAAACTAATCAAGAGTTCTAGACTTTGACAGGTTCTTCTTATTTGCTTTCATGTTACTATAGACAACTATGTCTAGGGTCTTGAAGTTCTATCACACCAAATGTAGTCACTTACATGTACAGTATGCTTACTCTTTAGGTGTTTACAACATCACCGGTCACTACAAGATAAAAGTGTGAAATTAATCGTAAGAAGAAGTTTATATTAGTTCAAGTTTGCTCTGTGTGGATGTATTGTTCTGTTCCAGTGATGTTGTGTGACTAAATCTGAAGTGAAAATATATCACCTATGGGGTCAAAGCCTGTTCCCCAATGGGATCTGCTCAAGCTTTTGCAAGAGGCATATATACGCCTCGGGTCCCAGCAAGTTTTCACCAAGGTGATAGGACCCAGCGATCCATTTTGCCCCTTTGCATAACTTGTTTATTCGTGTAGCCTGCCTTCCAGATAATCAATATGCACTTGCTTAGCAGTTTTTCCATTGGGTTATTATGGAATCAAACTAATCAAGAGTTCTAGACTTTGACAGGTTCTTCTTATTTGCTTTCATGTTACTATAGACAACTATGCCTAGGGTCTTGAAGTTCTATCACACCAAATGTAGTCACTTACATGTATGCTTACTCTTTAGGTGTTTACAACATCACCGGTCACTACAAGATAAAAGTGTGAAATTAATCGTAAGAAGAAGTTTATATTAGTTCAAGTTTGCTCTGTGTGGATGTATTGTTCTGTTCCAGTGATGTTGTGTGACTAAATCTGAAGGGAAAATATATCACCTATGGGGTCAAAGCCTGTTCCCCAATGGTATCTGCTCAAGCTTTTGCAAGAGGCATATATACCCCTCGGGTCCCAGCAAGTTTTCACCAAGGTTATAGGACCCAGCGATCCATTTTGCCCCTTTGCATAACTTGTTTATTCGTGTAGCCTGCCTTCCAGATAATCAATATGCACTTGCTTAGCAGTTTTTCCATTGGGTTATTATGGAATCAAACTAATCAAGAGTTCTAGACTTTGACAGGTTCTTCTTATTTGCTTTCATGTTACTATAGACAACTTTGCCTAGGGTCTTGAAGTTCTATCACACCACATGTAGTCACTTACATGTATGCTTACTTGGCATATGTAATTCTTTAGGTATTTACAACACCATTGTTCACTATATGATAAAAGTAAGAAAATTAATCGTAAGAAGAAGTTTATATTAGTTCAAGTTTGCTCTCTGTGTATGTATTGTTCTGTTCCAGTC
Organism: Scardinius erythrophthalmus; assembly: GCF_964197995.2. NCBI lineage: Eukaryota > Metazoa > Chordata > Actinopteri > Cypriniformes > Leuciscidae > Scardinius > Scardinius erythrophthalmus. The sequence goes on along the minus strand of NC_138237.1, from coordinate 30,988,134 downwards.
ATGTTCTCTGACTAAATCTGAAGGGTAAAGATATCAACTATGGGGTCAAAGCCTGTTCCCCAATGGTATCTGCTGAAGCTGTTGCAAGAGGCATATATAACCCTCGGGTCACAGCAAGTTTTCACCAAGGTGGTAAGGCCCAGCGATCCATTTCGCCCCTTTGCTTACCTTGTTTATTCGTGTAGCCAGCCGTCCAGATAATCAATATGCACTTGCTTAGCATTTCTTCCATTGGGTTATTATGGAATCAAACTAATCAAGAATTCTAGACTTTGACAGGTTCTTCTTATTTGCTTTCATGTTACTATAGACAACTATGCCTAGGGTCTTGAAGTTCTATCACACCACATGTAGTCACTTACATGTATGCTTACTTGGCATATGTAAAACTTTAGGTATTTACAACGCCACTGGTCACTATATGCTAAAAGTGTGAAAATTAATCGTAAGAAGAAGTTTATATTAGTTCAAGTTTGCTCAGTGTGGATGTATTGTTCTTTTCCAGTGATGTTCTGTGATTAAATCTGAAGGGAAAAGATATCACCTATGGGGTCAAAGCCTGTTCCCCAGTGTTACCTGCTGAAGCTTTTGCAAGAAGCATATATACCCCTCGGGTCCCAACAAGTTTTCACCAAGGTGGTAGGACCCAGCGATCCATTTTGCCCCTTTGCATACCTTGTTTATTCGTGAAGCCTGCCTTCCAGATAATCAATATGCACTTGCTTAGCAGTTTTTCCATTGGGTTATTATGGAATCAAACTAATCAAGAGTTCTAGACTTTGACAGGTTCTTCTTATTTGCTTTCATGTTACTATAGACAACTATGCCTAGGGTCTTGAAGTTCTATCACACCACATGTAGTCACTTACATGTATGCTTACTTGGCATATGTAATTCTTTAGGTATTTACAACACCACCGGTCACTACATGATAAAATTGTGAAAATTAATCGTAAGAAAAAGTTTATATTAGTTCAAGTTTGCTCTGTGTGGATGTATTGTTCTGTTCCAGTGATGTTGTGTGACTAAATCTGAAGGGAAAAGATATCACCTATGGGGTCAAAGCCTGTTCCCCAATGGTAACTGCTCAAGCTTTTGCAAGAGGCATATATACCCCTCGGGTCCCAGCAAGTTTTCACCAAGGTGGTAGGACCCAGCGATCTATTTTGCCCCTTTGCATAACTTGTTTATTCGTGTAGCCTGCCTTCCAGATAATCAATATGCACTTGCTTAGCAGTTTTTCCATTGGGTTATTATGGAATCAAACTAATCAAGAGTTCTAGACTTTGACAGGTTCTTCTTATTTGCTTTCATGTTACTATAGACAACTATGCCTAGGGTCTTGAAGTTCTATCACACCACATGTAGTCACGTACATGTATGCTTACTTGGCATATGTAATTCTTTAGGTATTTAGAACACCATTGTTCACTATATGATAAAAGTGAGAAAATTAATCGTAAGAAGAAGTTTATATTAGTTCAAGTTTGCTCTCTGTGTATGTATTGTTCTGTTCCAGTGATGTTCTGTGACTAAATCTGAAGGGAAAAGATATCACCTATGGGGTCAAAGCCTGTTCCTCAGTGGTATCTGCTGAAGCTTTTGCAAGAGACATATATACCCCTCGGGTCCCAGCAAGTTTTCACCAAGGTGGTAGGGCCCAGCGATCCATTTCGTGGCTTTGCATAACTTGTTTATTCGTGTAGCCTGCCTTCCAGATAATCAATATGCACTTGCTTAGCAGTTTTTCCATTGGGTTATTATGGAATCAAACTAATCAAGAGTGCTAGACTTTGACAGGTTCTTCTTATTTGCTTTCATGTTACTATAGACAACTATGCCTAGGTTCTTGAAGTTCTATCACACCACATGTAGTCACTTACATGTATGCTTACTTGGCATATGTAACTCTTTAGGTATTTACAACACCACTGGTCACTACATGATAAAAGTGTGAAAATTAATCGTAAGAAGAAGTTTATATTAGTTCAAGTTTGCTCAGTGTGGATGTATTGTTCTTTTCCAGTGATGTTCTTTGATTAAATCTGAAGGGAAAAGATATCACCTATGGGGTCAAAGCCTGTTCCCCAGTGTTACCTGCTGAAGCTTTTGCAAGAGGCATATATACCCCTCGGGTCCCAACAAGTTTTCACCAAGGTGGTAGGACCCAGCGATCCAATTCGCCCCTTTGCATGCCTTGTTTATTCGTGTAGCCAGCCCTCCAGATAATCAATATGCACTTGCTTAGCAGTTTTTCCATTGGGTTATTATGGAATCAAACGAATCAAGAGTTCTAGACTTTGACAGGTTCTTCTTATTTGCTTTAATGTTACTATAGACAACTATGCCTAGGGTCTTGAAGTTCTATCACACCAAATGTAGTCACTTACATGTATGCTTACTCTTTAGGTGTTTACAACATCACCGGTCACTACAAGATAAAAGTGTGAAATTAATCGTAAGAAGAAGTTTATATTAGATCAAGTTTGCTCTGTGTGGATGTATTGTTCTGTTCCAGTGATGTTGTGTGACTAAATCTGAAGGGAAAATATATCACCTATGGGGTCAAAGCCTGTTCCTCAATGGTATCTGCTCAAGCTTTTGCAAGAGGCATATATACCCCTCGGGTCCCAGCAAGTTTTCACCAAGGTGATAGGACCCAGCGATCCATTTTGCCCCTTTGCATAACTTGTTTATTCGTGTAGCCTGCCTTCCAGATAATCAATATGCACTTGCTTAGCAGTTTTTCCATTGGGTTATTATGGAATCAAACTAATCAAGAGTTCTAGACTTTGACAGGTTCTTCTTATTTGCTTTCATGTTACTATAGACAACTTTGCCTAGGGTCTTGAAGTTCTATCACACCACATGTAGTCACTTACATGTATGCTTACTTGGCATATGTAATTCTTTAGGTATTTACAACACCATTGTTCACTATATGATAAAAGTAAGAAAATTAATCGTAAGAAGAAGTTTATATTAGTTCAAGTTTGCTCTCTGTGTATGTATTGTTCTGTTCCAGTCATGTTCTCTGACTAAATCTGAAGGGAAAAGATATCAACTATGGGGTCAAAGCCTGTTCCCCAATGGTATCTGCTGAAGCTGTTGCAAGAGGCATATATAACCCTCGGGTCACAGCAAGTTTTCACCAAGGTGGTAAGGCCCAGCGATCCATTTCGCCCATTTGCTTACCTTGTTTATTCGTGTAGCCAGCCGTCCAGATAATCAATACGCACTTGCTTAGCATTTCTTCCATTGGGTTATTATGGAATCAAACTAATCAAGAATTCTAGACTTTGACAGGTTCTTCTTATTTGCTTTCATGTTACTATAGACAACTATGCCTAGGGTCTTGAAGTTCTATCACACCACATGTAGTCACTTACATGTATGCTTACTTGGCATATGTAACTCTTTAGGTATTTACAACACCACCGGTCACTACATGATAAAAGTGTGAAAATTAATCGTAAGAAGAAGTTTATATTAGTTCAGGTTTGCTCTGTGTGGATGTATTGTTCTGTTCCAGTGATGTTCTGTGACTAAATCTGAAGGGAAAAGATATCACCTATGGGGTCAAAGCCTGTTCCCCAATGGTATCTGCTGAAGCTTTTGCAAGAGGCATATATACCCCTCGGGTCCCAGCAAGTTTTCACCAAGGTGGTAGGACCCAGCGATCCATTTTGCCCCTTTGCATACCTTGTTTATTCGTGAAGCCTGCCTTCCAGATAATCAATATGCACTTGCTTAGCAGTTTTTCCATTGGGTTATTATGGAATCAAACTAATCAAGAGTTCTAGACTTTGACAGGTTCTTCTTATTTGCTTTCATGTTACTATAGACAACTATGCCTAGGGTCTTGAAGTTCTATCACACCACATGTAGTCACTTACATGTATGCTTACTTGGCATATGTAATTCTTTAGGTATTTACAACACCACCGGTCACTACATGATAAAATTGTGAAAATTAATCGTAAGAAAAAGTTTATATTAGTTCAAGTTTGCTCTGTGTGGATGTATTGTTCTGTTCCAGTGATGATGTGTGACTAAATCTGAAGGGAAAAGATATCACCTATGGGGTCAAAGCCTGTTCCCCAGTGTTACCTGCTGAAGCTTTTGCAAGAGGCATATATACCCCTCGGGTCCCAACAAGTTTTCACCAAGGTGGTAGGACCCAGCGATCCAATTCGCCCCTTTGCATGCCTTGTTTATTCGTGTAGCCAGCCCTCCAGATAATCAATATGCACTTGCTTAGCAGTTTTTCCATTGGGTTATTATGGAATCAAACGAATCAAGAGTTCTAGACTTTGACAGGTTCTTCTTATTTGCTTTAATGTTACTATAGACAACTATGCCTAGGGTCTTGAAGTTCTATCACACCAAATGTAGTCACTTACATGTATGCTTACTCTTTAGGTGTTTACAACATCACCGGTCACTACAAGATAAAAGTGTGAAAATTAATCGTAAGAAGAAGTTTATATTAGTTCAAGTTTGCTCTGTGTGGATGTATTGTTCTGTTCCAGTCATGTTCTCTGACTAAATCTGAAGGGAAAATATATCACCTATGGGGTCAAAGCCTGTTCCCCAATGGTATCTGCTGAAGCTTTTGCAAGAGGCCTATATAACCCTCGGCTCCCAGCAAGTTTTCACCAAGGTGGTAGGACCCAGCGATCCATTTCACCCCTTTGCATACCTTGTTTATTCGTGTAGACTGCCTTCCAGATAATCAATATGCACTTGCTTAGCATTTCTTCCATTGGGTTATTATGGAATCAAACTAATCAAGAATTCTAGACTTTGACAGGTTCTTCTTATTTGCTTTCATGTTACTATAGACAACTATGCCTAGGGTCTTGAAGTTCTATCACACCACATGTAGTCACTTACATGTATGCTTACTTGGCATATGTAACTCTTTAGGTATTTACAACACCACCGGTCACTACATGATAAAAGTGTGAAAATTAATCGTAAGAAGAAGTTTATATTAGTTCAGGTTTGCTCTGTGTGGATGTATTGTTCTGTTCCAGTGATGTTCTCTGACTAAATCTGAAGGGAAAAGATATCACCTATGGGGTCAAAGCCTGTTCCCCAATGGTATCTGCTGAAGCTTTTGCAAGAGGCATATATACCCCTCGGGTCCCAGCAAGTTTTCACCAAGGTGGTAGGGCCCAGCGATCCATTTCGTGCCTTTGCATAACTTGTTTATTCGTGTAGCCTGCCTTCCAGATAATCAATATGCACTTGCTTAGCAGTTTTTCCATTGGGTTATTATGGAATCAAACTAATCAAGAGTTCTAGACTTTGACAGGTTCTTCTTATTTGCTTTCATGTTACTATAGACAACTATGCCTAGGGTCTTGAAGTTCTATCACACCAAATGTAGTCACTTACATGTATGCTTACTCTTTAGGTGTTTACAACATCACCGGTCACTACAAGATAAAAGTGTGAAATTAATCGTAAGAAGAAGTTTATATTAGTTCAAGTTTGCTCTGTGTGGATGTATTGTTCTGTTCCAGTGATGTTGTGTGACTAAATCTGAAGGGAAAATATATCACCTATGGGGTCAAAGCCTGTTCCCCAATGGTATCTGCTCAAGCTTTTGCAAGAGGCATATATACCCCTCGGGTCCCAGCAAGTTTTCACCAAGGTGATAGGACCCAGCGATCCATTTTGCCCCTTTGCATAACTTGTTTATTCGTGTAGCCTGCCTTCCAGATAATCAATATGCACTTGCTTAGCAGTTTTTCCATTGGGTTATTATGGAATCAAACTAATCAAGAGTTCTAGACTTTGACAGGTTCTTCTTATTTGCTTTCATGTTACTATAGACAACTTTGCCTAGGGTCTTGAAGTTCTATCACACCACATGTAGTCACTTACACGTATGCTTACTTGGCATATGTAATTCTTTAGGTATTTACAACACCATTGTTCACTATATGATAAAAGTAAGAAAATTAATCGTAAGAAGAAGTTTATATTAGTTCAAGTTTGCTCTCTGTGTATGTATTGTTCTGTTCCAGTCATGTTCTCTGACTAAATCTGAAGGGAAAAGATATCAACTATGGGGTCAAAGCCTGTTCCCCAATGGTATCTGCTGAAGCTGTTGCAAGAGGCATATATAACCCTCGGGTCACAGCAAGTTTTCACCAAGGTGGTAAGGCCCAGCGATCCATTTCGCCCCTTTGCTTACCTTGTTTATTCGTGTAGCCAGCCGTCCAGATAATCAATATGCACTTGCTTAGCATTTCTTCCATTGGGTTATTATGGAATCAAACTAATCAAGAATTCTAGACTTTGACAGGTTCTTCTTATTTGCTTTCATGTTACTATAGACAACTATGCCTAGGGTCTTGAAGTTCTATCACACCACATGTAGTCACTTACATGTATGCTTACTTGGCATATGTAACTCTTTAGGTATTTACAACGCCACTGGTCACTATATGCTAAAAGTGTGAAAATTAATCGTAAGAAGAAGTTTATATTAGTTCAAGTTTGCTCTGTGTGGATGTATTGTTCTGTTCCAGTGATGTTCTGTGACTAAATCTGAAGGGAAAAGATATCACCTATGGGGTCAAAGCCATTTCCCCAATGGTATCTGCTGAAGCTTTTGCAAGAGGCATATATACCCCTCGGGTCCCAGCAAGTTTTCACCAAGGTGGTAGGACCCAGCGATCCATTTTGCCCCTTTGCATACCTTGTTTATTCGTGAAGCCTGCCTTCCAGATAATCAATATGCACTTGCTTAGCAGTTTTTCCATTGGGTTATTATGGAATCAAACTAATCAAGAGTTCTAGACTTTGACAGGTTCTTCTTATTTGCTTTCATGTTACTATAGACAACTATGCCTAGGGTCTTGAAGTTCTATCACACCACATGTAGTCACTTACATGTATGCTTACTTGGCATATGTAACTCTTTAGGTATTTACAACACCACTGGTCACTACATGATAAAAGTGTGAAAATTAATCGTAAGAAGAAGTTTATATTAGTTCAAGTTTGCTCAGTGTGGATGTATTGTTCTTTTCCAGTGATGTTCTGTGATTAAATCTGAAGGGAAAAGATATCACCTATGGGGTCAAAGCCTGTTCCCCAGTGTTACCTGCTGAAGCTTTTGCAAGAGGCATATATACCCCTCGGGTCCCAACAAGTTTTCACCAAGGTGGTAGGACCCAGCGATCCAATTCGCCCCTTTGCATGCCTTGTTTATTCGTGTAGCCAGCCCTCCAGATAATCAATATGCACTTGCTTAGCAGTTTTTCCATTGGGTTATTATGGAATCAAACGAATCAAGAGTTCTAGACTTTGACAGGTTCTTCTTATTTGCTTTAATGTTACTATAGACAACTATGCCTAGGGTCTTGAAGTTCTATCACACCAAATGTAGTCACTTACATGTATGCTTACTCTTTAGGTGTTTACAACATCACCGGTCACTACAAGATAAAAGTGTGAAAATTAATCGTAAGAAGAAGTTTATATTAGTTCAAGTTTGCTCTGTGTGGATGTATTGTTCTGTTCCAGTCATGTTCTCTGACTAAATCTGAAGGGAAAATATATCACCTATGGGGTCAAAGCCTGTTCCCCAATGGTATCTGCTGAAGCTTTTGCAAGAGGCCTATATAGCCCTCGGCTCCCAGCAAGTTTTCACCAAGGTGGTAGGACCCAGCGATCCATTTCACCCCTTTGCATACCTTGTTTATTCGTGTAGACTGCCTTCCAGATAATCAATATGCACTTGCTTAGCATTTCTTCCATTGGGTTATTATGGAATCAAACTAATCAAGAATTCTAGACTTTGACAGGTTCTTCTTATTTGCTTTCATGTTACTATAGACAACTATGCCTAGGGTCTTGAAGTTCTATCACACCACATGTAGTCACTTACATGTATGCTTACTTGGCATATGTAACTCTTTAGGTATTTACAACACCACCGGTCACTACATGATAAAAGTGTGAAAATTAATCGTAAGAAGAAGTTTATATTAGTTCAGGTTTGCTCTGTGTGGATGTATTGTTCTGTTCCAGTGATGTTCTGTGACTAAATCTGAATGGAAAAGATATCACCTATGGGGTCAAAGCCTGTTCCCCAATGGTATCTGCTGAAGCTTTTGCAAGAGGCATATATACCCCTCGGGTCCCAGCAAGTTTTCACCAAGGTGGTAGGGCCCAGCGATCCATTTCGTGCCTTTGCATAACTTGTTTATTCGTGTAGCCTGCCTTCCAGATAATCAATATGCACTTGCTTAGCAGTTTTTCTTCCATTGGGTTATTATGGAATCAAACTAATCAAGAGTTCTAGACTTTGACAGGTTCTTCTTATTTGCTTTCATGTTACTATAGACAACTATGCCTAGGGTCTTGAAGTTCTATAACACCAAATGTAGTCACTTACATGTATGCTTACTCTTTAGGTGTTTACAACATCACCGGTCACTACAAGATAAAAGTGTGAAATTAATCGTAAGAAGAAGTTTATATTACTTCAAGTTTGCTCTGTGTGGATGTATTGTTCTGTTCCAGTGATGTTGTGTGACTAAATCTGAAGGGAAAATATATCACCTATGGGGTCAAAGCCTGTTCCCCAATGGTATCTGCTCAAGCTTTTGCAAGAGGCATATATACCCCTCGGGTCCCAGCAAGTTTTCACCAAGGTGATAGGACCCAGCGATCCATTTTGCCCCTTTGCATAACTTGTTTATTCGTGTAGCCTGCCTTCCAGATAATCAATATGCACTTGCTTAGCAGTTTTTCCATTGGGTTATTATGGAATCAAACTAATCAAGAGTTCTAGACTTTGACAGGTTCTTCATATTTGCTTTCATGTTACTATAGACAACTTTGCCTAGGGTCTTGAAGTTCTATCACACCACATGTAGTCACTTACATGTATGCTTACTTGGCATATGTAATTCTTTAGGTATTTACAACACCATTGTTCACTATATGATAAAAGTAAGAAAATTAATCGTAAGAAGAAGTTTATATTAGCTCAAGTTTGCTCTCTGTGTATGTATTGTTCTGTTCCAGTCATGTTCTCTGACTAAATCTGAAGGGAAAAGATATTAACTATGGGGTCAAAGCCTGTTCCCCAATGGTATCTGCTGAAGCTGTTGCAAGAGGCATATATAACCCTCGGGTCACAGCAAGTTTTCACCAAGGTGGTAAGGCCCAGCGATCCATTTCGCCCCTTTGCTTACCTTGTTTATTCGTGTAGCCAGCCGTCCAGATAATCAATATGCACTTGCTTAGCATTTCTTCCATTGGGTTATTATGGAATCAAACTAATCAAGAATTCTAGACTTTGACAGGTTCTTCTTATTTGCTTTCATGTTACTATAGACAACTATGCCTAGGGTCTTGAAGTTCTATCACACCACATGTAGTCACTTACATGTATGCTTACTTGGCATATGTAACTCTTTAGGTATTTACAACGCCACTGGTCACTATATGCTAAAAGTGTGAAAACTAATCGTAAGAAGAAGTTTATATTAGTTCAAGTTTGCTCTGTGTGGATGTATTGTTCTGTTCCAGTGATGTTCTGTGACTAAATCTGAAGGGAAAAGATATCACCTATGGGGTCAAAGCCATTTCCCCAATGGTATCTGCTGAAGCTTTTGCAAGAGGCATATATACCCCTCGGGTCCCAGCAAGTTTTCACCAAGGTGGTAGGACCCAGCGATCCATTTTGCCCCTTTGCATACCTTGTTTATTCGTGAAGCCTGCCTTCCAGATAATCAATATGCACTTGCTTAGCAGTTTTTCCATTGGGTTATTATGGAATCAAACTAATCAAGAGTTCTAGACTTTGACAGGTTCTTCTTATTTGCTTTCATGTTACTATAGACAACTATGCCTAGGGTCTTGAAGTTCTATCACACCACATGTAGTCACTTACATGTATGCTTACTTGGCATATGTAATTCTTTAGGTATTTACAACACCACCGGTCACTACATGATAAAATTGTGAAAATTAATCGTAAGAAAAAGTTTATATTAGTTTAAGTTTGCTCTGTGTGGATGTATTGTTCTGTTCCAGTGATGATGTGTGACTAAATCTGAAGGGAAAAGATATCACCTATGGGGTCAAAGCCTGTTCCCCAATGGTAACTGCTCAAGCTTTTGCAAGAGGCATATATACCCCTCGGGTCCCAGCAAGTTTTCACCAAGGTGGTAGGACCCAGCGATCTATTTTGCCCCTTTGCATAACTTGTTTATTCGTGTAGCCTGCCTTCCAGATAATCAATATGCACTTGCTTAGCAGTTTTTCCATTGGGTTATTATGGAATCAAACTAATCAAGAGTTCTAGACTTTGACAGGTTCTTCTTATTTGCTTGCATGTTACTATAGACAACTATGCCTAGGGTCTTGAAGTTCTATCACACCACATGTAGTCACGTACATGTATGCTTACTTGGCATATGTAATTCTTTAGGTATTTACAACACCATTGTTCACTATATGATAAAAGTGAGAAAATTAATCGTAAGAAGAAGTTTATATTAGTTCAAGTTTGCTCTCTGTGTATGTATTGTTCTGTTCCAGTCATGTTCTGTGACTAAATCTGAAGGGAAAAGATATCACCTATGGGGTCAAAGCCTGTTCCCCAGTGGTATCTGCTGAAGCTTTTGCAAGAGACATATATACCCCTCGGGTCCCAGCAAGTTTTCACCAAGGTGGTAGGGCCCAGCGATCCATTTCGTGACTTTGCATAACTTGTTTATTCGTGTAGCCTGCCTTCCAGATAATCAATATGCACTTGCTTAGCAGTTTTTCCATTGGGTTATTATTATCAGGAGTGATAAACACAGCAGTTTCAGATCATTCACTCATATATGTCATTAGGAAATGTTTTAAACAGCCAAGATGTCATAAAAATAATTACATTAAAAAAGTCCCAAATTCAAAATTGTCTCAGTTTAATGCTGAATTTGCTGATACTGATTGGAGTAACGAGATGTTTCTGAAGAATCCCGATCATGTTTTGTCAAATTTCCATAGGAGAGTGGAGACAATACGTCAAAAATATACAACTACCTGTAAAATACATATTAAACAAAATACAGTACCTTGGGTAACTTCTGATATTTTACAGCTCCTAAAAAAGAAGGCCTCTTCCTTGAAAGCCTACAGATTATTAAAAACACCTGAAGCTAAGCTTATTTTCACACAGTTTAGAAATAAGTGTAAATTTGAATTATACAAAGCAAAACAGTCTTATTATGAAAATCAAATTAGTCGAACAGTTTCCAACCCAAGAACATTATGGCGAACATTGAAATCTATAACTGGTGAAAAAAAATGTAAAATTAATAATAGTTTGCAAATATCCATAAATGGTACTCTTCTTACTGATCATGATAAAATTGCTAATTCTTTTAATGAGTATTTTATTGCATCTGTACAAGAATTATCTTCTAAATTTACTATTCCTCTGTTTCTCACATCAGTACCAGCATTATCTCAGCAATTCTCTTTTTCTGAAATTGTACAAAATGATATAACTAATATTTTGTGTTCTCTGAATGCTTCTCATGCTTGTGATACAAATAATTTAAACATGACTTTTCTTAAAACTCATGCCAGTACTCTTATACCACTCTTGCATCATTTAGTTAATTTGTGTATTAGACAATCAGTATTTCCTGCCTTGTGGAAAACGGCCCAGATCACCCCGATGTTTAAGTCTGATGATCCAACTAATATTTCGAACTACCGTCCAATTGCAATTCTCCCAACCATTTCCAAGTTGCTTGAAAAAATATTGTACAATCAACTAATTAACCACCTTGAAAATAATAACCTGCTCAGTGATTGCCAGCATGGCTTTCGACCCTTACGGTCAACTATGTCGGCTTTGTTGCTTCTCACTGAGCAAATACGTGCGTCTTTAAACAAGGGTCAGATTACTGGAGTTATATACATAGATTTTCAGAAAGCTTTCGATACAGTCAATCATCAAATTCTGTTAAACAAACTTCTTTCTTTTCATTTGTCATCTTCCGCAATAGATATGTTTACATCATATTTAAGTGACAGATCTCAGACTGTAAGAATCGGCTCAGTAACATCACAGCCACGAGTGTGTTCTATGGGAGTTCCACAGGGCAGTATTTTAGGTCCTTTACTTTTCCTTATGTATATTAATGATCTTCCTTGTGTTTTGAATTTTTCTAGTTCTTTGCTATATGCTGATGACACTGTTATTTTTCTTTCTGGTTCTAATATCGCCACAATTAACTACAGACTTAACACAGATCTGCAGCATTTACATAACTGGCTGCAAGATAACCATTTAACACTTAGGGCCCTATCTTGCACCCAGCGCAATTGACTTTGTACACCGACGCATGTATCATTCCTATTTTGCACCCGCGCAAAGCGCGCTTTTCCCTCCACAGAAGCACGTCGGTTAACTAAGAAATACACTTGCGCTCCCCGGGGCGGTTCAGCGCAAAGAGGAGGCGTGTTCCAGCGCAAACGTTCCCTCATGCTATTTTGCAGGTTTAGAAAACAATTGCGCTACTAACCAGGAAAAATTTGTTTAAAGTCAGTGGCGCGTTGCGCATGTTATTCATATGCTATTTTAAGGGCGCATGCTTGGCCATAATCAATGTAGCGTGTGCACAACGCGAATGCACTTTGATTCTCTCATCTACACATAAGCAGCAGTTTTCATTTTTGCAAATCATACATTATTACGATAGATAGATAGATAGATAGATAGATAGATAGATAGATAGATAGATAGATAGATAGATAGATAGATAGATAGATAGATAGATAGATAGATAGATAGATAGATAGACAGTTTATTATAAAAGCATACATCTAGCTTACACATTTACCCAAATTATCATACGCCTTTTTAACCGAAGTTAATTTGGGTGTGTTTCTCCATCCCCAACGTCCCTGACGAGAATGCCGGTCTCCTTGGCTGTGAACCGCTCCTGGCGCGCGCCAGGCAAATCCGCCGTTACAATAGGAATCCGCTTTAGAACAAACGCGTCTGCTCTTAAAGGGAATGTGAGATGATGCTCTGATTGGTTTATTTCACGTTACGCCCAAACCACACCTATGAATAATGAAGCTACTTCAGACCAACCCATTTTAGATTTGCGCCTGGCGCAAGAGTCATTTATCCCGCCGGGAAAATAGCAACAGCGCCAAGACCCGCCCACAAAGTTACTTGCGCTTTGCGCTTTGACACTTGCGTTTCAGATCGTTAAAATAGGGCCCTTAATGTCAAGAAAACACAATGCATGTATTTCTATTCATCTAGGAGACAGCTATCCATATCCAATCCTATCACTTTTTCTAATCAAACGCTTTCAATTGTATCAGCATATAAGTATTTGGGAGTCTATCTTGACTCACATCTTACTTATCAAGAACATGTTCAAACCCTAACCAGAAAGTTAAACCAAAAGTTATATGTTTATAACAAAATTAGACCATATTTGTTGCTTTCTGTTTCAAAAACCTATCTTCATGCCATCATTCTGTCCACTTTGTCGTATTGTTTACCTGTTTGGTCACTAACAACAAATGAGATTATTGAACCTGTAATAAGAATTTATAATAGAGCTCATAAGATCCATGTCAGGCTTCCAGGCTGGACTCACCACTGTACTGCACTATCTTTGTGTAATGCCTTGACATTTCAGAACTATAAAATAAGCCATGGGATAAACTTGTTTTATCAAATCTCAAATGGACACACTGTAACTGCTCTAAACGAATTGGTTCCGAAACTTAGCTCAAGGTCTGAGCGCACTACGAGATCTTTTACAAATGGACTCTTGCCTTTACCGGCTTTTAGAAACTGTTATGGTCAGAGATCTTTTTTTCATGTGCTCACTAAAACCTGGAATGAGATCCCACAGCACATCAGAACTATCACATCAAGAAGACTATTTAAAATAACATTTGCTCGCCATTTAATGGACAGGTATAGCTGTGACCATTGAGACGGCTCTATAGCCCCTCTTGTTGTCCAATATCTTGGTTTGTGTGTCTGTTGTTGTCTCTAGCTGTTTAGTGTGTGAACTTTGTTGTGTCTGTGGTTTATATGTTCTGCAGAGCAGGAACCTGCTGAAAATCAGTTTTATACTGAGCCAGGCCCGATTGTCCTTAATCTTTTCCTGTTTTAAAAATATAAATAAATAAATAAATAAATTATGGAATCAAACTAATCAAGAGTTCTAGACTTTGACAGGTTTTTCTTATTTGCTTTCATGTTACTATAGACAACTATGCCTAGGGTCTTGAAGTTCTATCACACCACATGTAGTCACTTACATGTATGCTTACTCTTTAGGTGTTTACAACATCACCGGTCAGGGCTGGACTGGTAATCTGGCATACCGGGCAAATGCCCGGTGGGCCGACGTGCTTTTTGGGCCGATAAATCTCATACTTTTTTTTTTCTTTTAACGGCCCATAAAACTTGTACATCGGCGGCCCATTCGTTTTGTTTTGTTTAAATTGATGGTGCTGGGTTAGTGCCGGTGTAATGCATTGGTCAAAAAAAAGTAAGCGTTAGTTTTTTTTCCCACTGACAGACCGGCTTATGAAACCCGTAGATCAGCGGCCCATTGGTTGTTTTCTTGATTGATTTCTTGACACTGGGCTGGCCCAATCACACCTCCCCCTTTGGGCTTTGAGTGAGCGTGCAGTGTCAAGTGTGTATCTGTCAAAATAGTCTGAGAGATGGAGAAGAAACGCAAGGAATGTACAGGAATGTAAAAAAGACGCGTTTTTATCCATGTTTTCCGCCAAAATAAAAGCTTGATGCAGTTTCCGTCAAAATAAAAGATCATGTGCTTATCTCTTTCAATTTTAGAAATGAGTACAAAACTAATTATGAAAGTTTTCTTTATTTTTCAGTGCATTTGTTTTGCAATATATGGCTATTACTGTCATTGGTTTAATATTATAACTATTATTATGTAGTAGTGTAATATAGACAGACACTGTTACTAAAAGAGGTATGATTTTTTCTTTGTTTAAATTGCACACTTAATATGGGTTGGAGCCTTTTAATTTTGAACTCTCAAACTGCACCAGATTAATGAATTTAACATTAAAATGCACAAATTTTTCTTAGGGGGGGCATGCCCCCAAACCCCCCTAGAGGGACAGAGGTCCGCCCACCACAGTTTTACCAAGATCCTGTGGGAAACATTGGTATTGCTATGCCAATGCAGCTTATAGCTTGTTTTTTGGATGCATCACTGTGGAGTATAGTTCAATTGTATTAATAAATTACAATTTTGTACTTATTTAATCTGTTAACTCGTTCCTACTCACTCATTACATGGCATTAGTGGTTTTAATGAAAAGGAGTTGAACAAAAACATATTTAAGGGCGTGCAAAGATGGGTGGTGTTTATGGTCATATGTAGTGGGACAGTCTGGGCCAAAATGCCAGGGCCGATTTTCTGTCCCAGTCCAGCCCTGTCACCGGTCACTACATGATAAAAGTGTGAAAATTAATCGTAAGAAGAAGTTTATATTAGTTCAAGTTTGCTTTGTGTGGATGTATTGTTCTGTTCCAGTCATGTTCTCTGACTAAATCTGAAGTTAAAATATATCACCTATGGGGTCAATGCCTGTTCCCCAATGGTATCTGCTGAAGCTTTTGCAAGAGGCATATATAACCCTCGGGTCCCAGCAAGTTTTCACCAAGGTGGTAAGGCCCAGCGATCCATTTCGCCCCTTTGCTTACCTTGTTTATTCGTGTAGCCTGCCTTCCAGATAATCAATATGCACTTGCTTAGCAGTTTTTCCATTGGGTTATTATGGAATCAAGCTAATCAAGAATTCTAGACTTTGACAGGTTCTTCTTATTTGCTTTCATGTTACTATAGACAACTATGCCTAGGGTCTTGAAGTTCTATCACACCACATGTAGTCACTTACATGTATGCTTACTTGGCATATGTAACTCTTTAGGTATTTACAACACCACTGGTCACTATATGCTAAAAGTGTGAAAATTAATCGTAGGAAGAAGTTTATATTAGTTCAAGTTTGCTCTGTGTGGATGTATTGTTCTGTTCCAGTGATGTTCTGTGACTAAATCTGAAGGGAAAAGATATCACATATGGGGTCAAAGCCATTTCCCCAATGGTATCTGCTGAAGCTTTTGCAAGAGGCATATATACCCCTCGGGTCCCAGCAAGTTTTCACCAAGGTGGTAGGACCCAGCGATCCATTTTGCCCCTTTGCATACCTTGTTTATTCGTGAAGCCTGCCTTCCAGATAATCAATATGCACTTGCTTAGCAGTTTTTCCATTGGGTTATTATGGAATCAAACTAATCAAGAGTTCTAGACTTTGACAGGTTCTTCTTATTTGCTTTCATGTTACTATAGACAACTATGCCTAGGGTCTTGAAGTTCTATCACACCACATGTAGTCACTTACATGTATGCTTACTTGGCATATGTAACTCTTTAGGTATTTACAACACCACTGGTCACTACATGATAAAAGTGTGAAAATTAATCGTAAGAAGAAGTTTATATTAGTTCAAGTTTGCTCAGTGTGGATGTATTGTTCTTTTCCAGTGATGTTCTGTGATTAAATCTGAAGGGAAAAGATATCACCTATGGGGTCAAAGCCTGTTCCCCAGTGTTACCTGCTGAAGCTTTTGCAAGAGGCATATATACCCCTCGGGTCCCAACAAGTTTTCACCAAGGTGGTAGGACCCAGCGATCCAATTCGCCCCTTTGCATGCCTTGTTTATTCGTGTAGCCAGCCCTCCAGATAATCAATATGCACTTGCTTAGCAGTTTTTCCATTGGGTTATTATGGAATCAAACTAATCAAGAGTTCTAGACTTTGACAGGTTCTTCTTATTTGCTTTCATGTTACTATAGACAACTATGCCTAGGGTCTTGAAGTTCTATCACACCAAATGTAGTCACTTACATGTATGCTTACTCTTTAGGTGTTTACAACATCACCGGTCACTACAAGATAAAAGTGTGAAAATTAATCGTAAGAAGAATTTTTTATTAGTTCAAGTTTGCTCTGTGTGGATGTATTGTTCTGTTCCAGTCATGTTCTCTGACTAAATCTGAAGGGAAAATATATCACCTATGGGGTCAAAGCCTGTTCCCCAATGGTATCTGCTCAAGCTTTTGCAAGAGGCATATATACCCCTCGGGTCCCAGCAAGTTTTCACCAAGGTGATAGGACCCAGCGATCCATTTTGCCCCTTTGCATAACTTGTTTATTCGTGTAGCCTGCCTTCCAGATAATCAATATGCACTTGCTTAGCAGTTTTTCCATTGGGTTATTATGGAATCAAACTAATCAAGAGTTCTAGACTTTGACAGGTTCTTCTTATTTGCTTTCATGTTACTATAGACAACTTTGCCTAGGGTCTTGAAGTTCTATCACACCACATGTAGTCACTTACATGTATGCTTACTTGGCATATGTAATTCTTTAGGTATTTACAACACCATTGTTCACTATATGATAAAATTAAGAAAATTAATCGTAAGAAGAAGTTTATATTAGTTCAAGTTTGCTCTCTGTGTATGTATTGTTCTGTTCCAGTCATGTTCTCTGACTAAATCTGAAGGGAAAAGATATCAACTATGGGTTCAAAGCCTGTTCCCCAATGGTATCTGCTGAAGCTGTTGCAAGAGGCATATATAACCCTCGGGTCACAGCAAGTTTTCACCAAGGTGGTAAGGCCCAGCGATCCATTTCGCCCCTTTGCTTACCTTGTTTATTCGTGTAGCCAGCCGTCCAGATAATCAATATGCACTTGCTTAGCATTTCTTCCATTGGGTTATTATGGAATCAAACTAATCAAGAATTCTAGACTTTGACAGGTTCTTCTTATTTGCTTTCATGTTACTATAGACAACTATGCCTAGGGTCTTGAAGTTCTATCACACCACATGTAGTCACTTACATGTATGCTTACTTGGCATATGTAACTCTTTAGGTATTTACAACGCCACTGGTCACTATATGCTAAAAGTGTGAAAATTAATCGTAAGAAGAAGTTTATATTAGTTCAAGTTTGCTCTGTGTGGATGTATTGTTCTGTTCCAGTGATGTTCTGTGACTAAATCTGAAGGGAAAAGATATCACCTATGGGGTCAAAGCCATTTCCCCAATGGTATCTGCTGAAGCTTTTGCAAGAGGCATATATACCCCTCGGGTCCCAGCAAGTTTTCACCAAGGTGGTAGGACCCAGCGATCCATTTTGCCCCTTTGCATACCTTGTTTATTCGTGAAGCCTGCCTTCCAGATAATCAGTATGCACTTGCTTAGCAGTTTTTCCATTGGGTTGTTATGGAATCAAACTATTCAAGAGTTCTAGACTTTGACAGGTTCTTCTTATTTGCTTTCATGTTACTATAGACAACTATGCCTAGGGTCTTGAAGTTCTATCACACCACATGTAGTCACTTACATGTATGCTTACTTGGCATATGTAACTCTTTAGGTATTTACAACACCACTGGTCACTACATGATAAAAGTGTGAAAATTAATCGTAAGAAGAAGTTTATATTAGTTCAAGTTTGCTCAGTGTGGATGTATTGTTCTTTTCCAGTGATGTTCTGTGATTAAATCTGAAGGGAAAAGATATCACCTATGGGGTCAAAGCCTGTTCCCCAGTGTTACCTGCTGAAGCTTTTGCAAGAGGCATATATACCCCTCGGGTCCCAACAAGTTTTCACCAAGGTGGTAGGACCCAGCGATCCAATTCGCCCCTTTGCATGCCTTGTTTATTCGTGTAGCCAGCCCTCCAGATAATCAATATGCACTTGCTTAGCAGTTTTTCCATTGGGTAATTATGGAATCAAACGAATCAAGAGTTCTAGACTTTGACAGGTTCTTCTTATTTGCTTTCATGTTACTATAGACAACTATGCCTAGGGTCTTGAAGTTCTATCACACCAAATGTAGTCACTTACATGTATGCTTACTCTTTAGGTGTTTACAACATCACCGGTCACTACAAGATAAAAGTGTGAAATTAATCGTAAGAAGAAGTTTATATTAGTTCAAGTTTGCTCTGTGTGGATGTATTGTTCTGTTCCAGTGATGTTGTGTGACTAAATCTGAAGGGAAAATATATCACCTATGGGGTCAAAGCCTGTTCCCCAATGGTATCTGCTCAAGCTTTTGCAAGAGGCATATATACGCCTCGGGTCCCAGCAAGTTTTCACCAAGGTGATAGGACCCAGCGATCCATTTTGCCCCTTTGCATAACTTGTTTATTCGTGTAGCCTGCCTTCCAGATAATCAATATGCACTTGCTTAGCAGTTTTTCCATTGGGTTATTATGGAATCAAACTAATCAAGAGTTCTAGACTTTGACAGGTTCTTCTTATTTGCTTTCATGTTACTATAGACAACTATGCCTAGGGTCTTGAAGTTCTATCACACCAAATGTAGTCACTTACATGTATGCTTACTCTTTAGGTGTTTACAACATCACCGGTCACTACAAGATAAAAGTGTGAAAGTAATCTTAAGAAGAAGTTTATATTAGTTCAAGTTTGCTCTGTGTGGATGTATTGTTCTGTTCCAGTGATGTTGTGTGACTAAATCTGAAGGGAAAATATATCACCTATGGGGTCAAAGCCTGTTCCCCAATGGTATCTGCTCAAGCTTTTGCAAGAGGCATATATACCCCTCGGGTCCCAGCAAGTTTTCACCAAGGTTATAGGACCCAGCGATCCATTTTGCCCCTTTGCATAACTTGTTTATTCGTGTAGCCTGCCTTCCAGATAATCAATATGCACTTGCTTAGCAGTTTTTCCATTGGGTTATTATGGAATCAAACTAATCAAGAGTTCTAGACTTTGACAGGTTCTTCTTATTTGCTTTCATGTTACTATAGACAACTTTGCCTAGGGTCTTGAAGTTCTATCACACCACATGTAGTCACTTACATGTATGCTTACTTGGCATATGTAATTCTTTAGGTATTTACAACACCATTGTTCACTATATGATAAAAGTAAGAAAATTAATCGTAAGAAGAAGTTTATATTAGTTCAAGTTTGCTCTCTGTGTATGTATTGTTCTGTTCCAGTCATGTTCTCTGACTAAATCTGAAGGGTAAAGATATCAACTATGGGGTCAAAGCCTGTTCCCCAATGGTATCTGCTGAAGCTGTTGCAAGAGGCATATATAACCCTCGGGTCACAGCAAGTTTTCACCAAGGTGGTAAGGCCCAGCGATCCATTTCGCCCCTTTGCTTACCTTGTTTATTCGTGTAGCCAGCCGTCCAGATAATCAATATGCACTTGCTTAGCATTTCTTCCATTGGGTTATTATGGAATCAAACTAATCAAGAATTCTAGACTTTGACAGGTTCTTCTTATTTGCTTTCATGTTACTATAGACAACTATGCCTAGGGTCTTGAAGTTCTATCACACCACATGTAGTCACTTACATGTATGCTTACTTGGCATATGTAACTCTTTAGGTATTTACAACGCCACTGGTCACTATATGCTAAAAGTGTGAAAATTAATCGTAAGAAGAAGTTTATATTAGTTCAAGTTTGCTCTGTGTGGATGTATTGTTCTGTTCCAGTGATGTTCTGTGACTAAATCTGAAGGGAAAAGATATCACCTATGGGGTCAAAGCCATTTCCCCAATGGTATCTGCTCAAGCTTTTGCAAGAGGCATATATACCCCTCGGGTCCCAGCAAGTTTTCACCAAGGTGGTAGGACCCAGCGATCCATTTTGCCCCTTTGCATACCTTGTTTATTCGTGAAGCCTGCCTTCCAGATAATCAATATGCACTTGCTTAGCAGTTTTTCCATTGGGTTATTATGGAATCAAACTAATCAAGAGTTCTAGACTTTGACAGGTTCTTCTTATTTGCTTTCATGTTACTATAGACAACTATGCCTAGGGTCTTGAAGTTCTATCACACCACATGTAGTCACTTACATGTATGCTTACTTGGCATATGTAATTCTTTAGGTATTTACAACACCACCGGTCACTACATGATAAAATTGTGAAAATTAATCGTAAGAAAAAGTTTATATTAGTTCAAGTTTGCTCTGTGTGGATGTATTGTTCTGTTCCAGTGATGATGTGTGACTAAATCTGAAGGGAAAATATATCACCTATGGGGTCAAAGCCTGTTCCCCAATGGTAACTGCTCAAGCTTTTGCAAGAGGCATATATACCCCTCGGGTCCCAGCAAGTTTTCACCAAGGTGGTAGGACCCAGCGATCTATTTTGCCCCTTTGCATAACTTGTTTATTCGTGTAGCCTGCCTTCCAGATAATCAATATGCACTTGCTTAAGCAGTTTTTCCATTGGGTTATTATGGAATCAAACTAATCAAGAGTTCTAGACTTTGACAGGTTCTTCTTATTTGCCTTCATGTTACTATAGACAACTATGCCTAGGGTCTTGAAGTTCTATCACACCACATGTAGTCACGTACATGTATGCTTACTTGGCATATGTAATTCTTTAGGTATTTACAACACCATTGTTCACTATATGACAAAAGTGAGAAAATTAATAGTAAGAAGAAGTTTATATTAGTTCAAGTTTGCTCTCTGTGTATGTATTGTTCTGTTCCAGTCATGTTCTGTGACTAAATCTGAAGGGAAAAGATATCACCTATGGGGTCAAAGCCTGTTCCCCAGTGGTATCTGCTGAAGCTTTTGCAAGAGACATATATACCCCTCGGGTCCCAGCAAGTTTTCACCAAGGTGGTAGGGCCCAGCGATCCATTTCGTGGCTTTGCATAACTTGTTTATTCGTGTAGCCTGCCTTCCAGATAATCAATATGCACTTGCTTAGCAGTTTTTCCATTGGGTTATTATGGAATCAAACTAATCAAGAGTTCTAGACTTTGACAGGTTTTTCTTATTTGCTTTCATGTTACTATAGACAACTATGCCTAGGGTCTTGAAGTTCTATCACACCACATGTAGTCACTTACATGTATGCTTACTCTTTAGGTGTTTACAACATCACCGGTCAGGGCTGGACTGGTAATCTGGCATACCGGGAAAATGCCCGGTGGGCCGACGTGCTTTTTGGGCCGATAAATCTCATACTTTTTTTTTTCTTTTAACGGCCCATAAAACTTGTACATCGGCGGCCCATTCGTTTTGTTTTGTTTAAATTGATGGTGCTGGGTTAGTGCCGGTGTAATGCATTGGTCAAAAAAAAGTAAGCGTTAGTTTTTTTTCCCACTGACAGACCGGCTTATGAAACCCGTAGATCAGCGGCCCATGGGTTGTTTTCTTGATTGATTTCTTGACACTGGGCTGGCCCAATCACACCTCCCCCTTTGGGCTTTGAGTGAGCGTGCAGTGTCAAGTGTGTATCTGTCAAAATAGTCTGAGAGATGGAGAAGAAACGCAAGGAATGTACAGGAATGTAAAAAAGACGCGTTTTTATCCATGTTTTCCGCCAAAATAAAAGCTTGATGCAGTTTCCGTCAAAATAAAAGATCATGTGCTTATCTCTTTCAAGTTTAGAAATGAGTACAAAACTAATTATGAAAGTTTTCTTTATTTTTCAGTGCATTTGTTTTGCAATATATGGCTATTACTGTCATTGGTTTAATATTATAACTATTATTATGTAGTAGTGTAATATAGACAGACACTGTTACTAAAAGAGGTATGATTTTTTCTTTGTTTAATTTGCACACTTAATATGGGTTGGAGCCTTTTAATTTTGAACTCTCAAACTGCACCAGATTAATGAATTTAACATTAAAATGCACAAATTTTTCTTAGGGGGGGCATGCCCCCAAACCCCCCTAGAGGGACAGAGGTCCCCCCACCACAGTTTTACCAAGATCCTGTGGGAAACATTGGTATTGCTATGCCAATGCAGCTTATAGCTTGTTTTTTGGATGCATCACTGTGGAGTATAGTTCAATTGTATTAATAAATTACAATTTTGTACTTATTTAATCTGTTAACTCGTTCCTACTCACTCATTACATGGCATTAGTGGTTTTAATGAAAAGGAGTTGAACAAAAACATATTTAAGGGCGTGCAAAGATGGGTGGTGTTTATGGTCATATGTAGTGGGCCAGTCTGGGCCAAAATGCCAGGGCCGATTTTCTGTCCCAGTCCAGCCCTGTCACCGGTCACTACATGATAAAAGTGTGAAAATTAATCGTAAGAAGAAGTTTATATTAGTTCAAGTTTGCTTTGTGTGGATGTATTGTTCTGTTCCAGTCATGTTCTCTGACTAAATCTGAAGTTAAAATATATCACCTATGGGGTCAATGCCTGTTCCCCAATGGTATCTGCTGAAGCTTTTGCAAGAGGCATATATAACCCTCGGGTCCCAGCAAGTTTTCACCAAGGTGGTAAGGCCCAGCGATCCATTTCGCCCCTTTGCTTACCTTGTTTATTCGTGTAGCCAGCCCTCCAGATAATCAATATGCACTTGCTTAGCATTTCTTCCATTGGGTTATTATGGAATCAAGCTAATCAAGAATTCTAGACTTTGACAGGTTCTTCTTATTTGCTTTCATGTTACTATAGACAACTATGCCTAGGGTCTTGAAGTTCTATCACACCACATGTAGTCACTTACATGTATGCTTACTTGGCATATGTAACTCTTTAGGTATTTACAACACCACTGGTCACTATATGCTAAAAGTGTGAAAATTAATCGTAGGAAGAAGTTTATATTAGTTCAAGTTTGCTCTGTGTGGATGTATTGTTCTGTTCCAGTAATGTTCTGTGACTAAATCTGAAGGGAAAAGATATCACCTATGGGGTCAAAGCCATTTCCCCAATGGTATCTGCTGAAGCTTTTGCAAGAGGCATATATACCCCTCGGGTCCCAGCAAGTTTTCACCAAGGTGGTAGGACCCAGCGATCCATTTTGCCCCTTTGCATACCTTGTTTATTCGTGAAGCCTGCCTTCCAGATAATCAGTATGCACTTGCTTAGCAGTTTTTCCATTGGGTTGTTATGGAATCAAACTAATCAAGAGTTCTAGACTTTGACAGGTTCTTCTTATTTGCTTTCATGTTACTATAGACAACTATGCCTAGGGTCTTGAAGTTCTATCACACCACATGTAGTCACTTACATGTATGCTTACTTGGCATATGTAACTCTTTAGGTATTTACAACACCACTGGTCTACATGATAAAAGTGTGAAAATTAATCGTAAGAAGAAGTTTATATTAGTTCAAGTTTGCTCAGTGTGGATGTATTGTTCTTTTCCAGTGATGTTCTGTGATTAAATCTGAAGGGAAAAGATATCACCTATGGGGTCAAAGCCTGTTCCCCAGTGTTACCTGCTGAAGCTTTTGCAAGAGGCATATATACCCTTCGGGTCCCAACAAGTTTTCACCAAGGTGGTAGGACCCAGCGATCCAATTCGCCCCTTTGCATGCCTTGTTTATTCGTGTAGCCAGCCCTCCAGATAATCAATATGCACTTGCTTAGCAGTTTTTCCATTGGGTTATTATGGAATCAAACGAATCAAGAGTTCTAGACTTTGACAGGTTCTTCTTATTTGCTTTAATGTTACTATAGACAACTATGCCTAGGGTCTTGAAGTTCTATCACACCAAATGTAGTCACTTACATGTATGCTTACTCTTTAGGTGTTTACAACATCACCGGTCACTACAAGATAAAAGTGTGAAAATTAATCGTAAGAAGAAGTTTATATTAGTTCAAGTTTGCTCTGTGTGGATGTATTGTTCTGTTCCAGTCATGTTCTCTGACTAAATCTGAAGGGAAAATATATCACCTATGGGGTCAATGCCTGTTCCCCAATGGTATCTGCTGAAGCTTTTGCAAGAGGCCTATATAACCCTCGGCTCCCAGCAAGTTTTCCCCAAGGTGGTAGGACCCAGCGATCCATTTCACCCCTTTGCATACCTTGTTTATTCGTGTAGACTGCCTTCCAGATAATCAATATGCACTTGCTTAGCATTTCTTCCATTGGGTTATTATGGAATCAAACTAATCAAGAATTCTAGACTTTGACAGGTTCTTCTTATTTGCTTTCATGTTACTATAGACAACTATGCCTAGGGTCTTGAAGTTCTATCACACCACATGTAGTCACTTACATGTATGCTTACTTGGCATATGTAACTCTTTAGGTATTTACAACACCACCGGTCACTACATGATAAAAGTGTGAAAATTAATCGTAAGAAGAAGTTTATATTAGTTCAGGTTTGCTCTGTGTGGATGTATTGTTCTGTTCCAGTGATGTTCTGTGACTAAATCTGAAGGGAAAAGATATCACCTATGGGGTCAAAGCCTGTTCCCCAATGGTATCTGCTGAAGCTTTTGCAAGAGGCATATATACCCCTCGGGTCCCAGCAAGTTTTCACCAAGGTGGTAGGGCCCAGCGATCCATTTCGTGCCTTTGCATAACTTGTTTATTCGTGTAGCCTGCCTTCCAGATAATCAATATGCACTTGCTTAGCAGTTTTTCCATTGGGTTATTATGGAATCAAACTAATCAAGAGTTCTAGACTTTGACAGGTTCTTCTTATTTGCTTTCATGTTACTATAGACAACTATGCCTAGGGTCTTGAAGTTCTATCACACCAAATGTAGTCACTTACATGTATGCTTACTCTTTAGGTGTTTACAACATCACCGGTCACTACAAGATAAAAGTGTGAAATTAATCGTAAGAAGAAGTTTATATTAGTTCAAGTTTGCTCTGTGTGGATGTATTGTTCTGTTCCAGTGATGTTGTGTGACTAAATCTGAAGGGAAAATATATCACCTATGGGGTCAAAGCCTGTTCCCCAATGGTATCTGCTCAAGCTTTTGCAAGAGGCATATATACCCCTCGGGTCCCAGCAAGTTTTCACCAAGGTGATAGGACCCAGCGATCCATTTTGCCCCTTTGCATAACTTGTTTATTCGTGTAGCCTGCCTTCCAGATAATCAATATGCACTTGCTTAGCAGTTTTTCCATTGGGTTATTATGGAATCAAACTAATCAAGAGTTCTAGACTTTGACAGGTTCTTCTTATTTGCTTTCATGTTACTATAGACAACTTTGCCTAGGGTCTTGAAGTTCTATCACACCACATGTAGTCACTTACATGTATGCTTACTTGGCATATGTAATTCTTTAGGTATTTACAACACCATTGTTCACTATATGATAAAAGTAAGAAAATTAATCGTAAGAAGAAGTTTATATTAGTTCAAGTTTGCTCTCTGTGTATGTATTGTTCTGTTCCAGTCATGTTCTCTGACTAAATCTGAAGGGAAAAGATATCAACTATGGGGTCAAAGCCTGTTCCCCAATGGTATCTGCTGAAGCTGTTGCAAGAGGCATATATAACCCTCGGGTCACAGCAAGTTTTCACCAAGGTGGTAAGGCCCAGCGATCCATTTCGCCC
Organism: Scardinius erythrophthalmus; assembly: GCF_964197995.2. Classification (NCBI taxonomy): domain Eukaryota; kingdom Metazoa; phylum Chordata; class Actinopteri; order Cypriniformes; family Leuciscidae; genus Scardinius; species Scardinius erythrophthalmus. Next base: position 30,961,709 of record NC_138237.1, on the reverse strand, counting down.
CTTTGCTTACCTTGTTTATTCGTGTAGCCAGCCGTCCAGATAATCAATATGCACTTGCTTAGCATTTCTTCCATTGGGTTATTATGGAATCAAACTAATCAAGAATTCTAGACTTTGACAGGTTCTTCTTATTTGCTTTCATGTTACTATAGACAACTATGCCTAGGGTCTTGAAGTTCTATCACACCACATGTAGTCACTTACATGTATGCTTACTTGGCATATGTAACTCTTTAGGTATTTACAGCGCCACTGGTCACTATATGCTAAAAGTGTGAAAATTAATCGTAAGAAGAAGTTTATATTAGTTCAAGTTTGCTCTGTGTGGATGTATTGTTCTGTTCCAGTGATGTTCTGTGACTAAATCTGAAGGGAAAAGATATCACCTATGGGGTCAAAGCCATTTCCCCAATGGTATCTGCTGAAGCTTTTGCAAGAGGCATATATACCCCTCGGGTCCCAGCAAGTTTTCACCAAGGTGGTAGGACCCAGCGATCCATTTTGCCCCTTTGCATACCTTGTTTATTCGTGAAGCCTGCCTTCCAGATAATCAATATGCACTTGCTTAGCAGTTTTTCCATTGGGTTATTATGGAATCAAACTAATCAAGAGTTCTAGACTTTGACAGGTTCTTCTTATTTGCTTTCATGTTACTATAGACAACTATGCCTAGGGTCTTGAAGTTCTATCACACCACATGTAGTCACTTACATGTATGCTTACTTGGCATATGTAATTCTTTAGGTATTTACAACACCACCGGTCACTACATGATAAAATTGTGAAAATTAATCGTAAGAAAAAGTTTATATTAGTTCAAGTTTGCTCTGTGTGGATGTATTGTTCTGTTCCAGTCATGTTCTCTGACTAAATCTGAAGGGAAAAGATATCACCTATGGGGTCAAAGCCTGTTCCCCAATGGTAACTGCTCAAGCTTTTGCAAGAGGCATATATACCCCTCGGGTCCCAGCAAGTTTTCACCAAGGTGGTAGGACCCAGCGATCTATTTTGCCCCTTTGCATAACTTGTTTATTCGTGCAGCCTGCCTTCCAGATAATCAATATGCACTTGCTTAGCAGTTTTTCCATTGGGTTATTATGGAATCAAACTAATCAAGAGTTCTAGACTTTGACAGGTTCTTCTTATTTGCTTTCATGTTACTATAGACAACTATGCCTAGGGTCTTGAAGTTCTATCACACCACATGTAGTCACGTACATGTATGCTTACTTGGCATATGTAATTCTTTAGGTATTTACAACACCATTGTTCACTATATGATAAAAGTGAGAAAATTAATCGTAAGAAGAAGTTTATATTAGTTCAAGTTTGCTCTCTGTGTATGTATTGTTCTGTTCCAGTCATGTTCTGTGACTAAATCTGAAGGGAAAAGATATCACCTGTGGGGTCAAAGCCTGTTCCCCAGTGGTATCTGCTGAAGCTTTTGCAAGAGACATATATACCCCTCGGGTCCCAGCAAGTTTTCACCAAGGTGGTAGGGCCCAGCGATCCATTTCGTGGCTTTGCATAACTTGTTTATTCGTGTAGCCTACCTTCCAGATAATCAATATGCACTTGCTTAGCAGTTTTTCCATTGGGTTATTATGGAATCAAACTAATCAAGAGTTCTAGACTTTGACAGGTTTTTCTTATTTGCTTTCATGTTACTATAGACAACTATGACTAGGGTCTTGAAGTTCTATCACACCACATGTAGTCACTTACATGTATGCTTACTCTTTAGGTGTTTACAACATCACCGGTCAGGGCTGGACTGGTAATCTGGCATACCGGGCAAATGCCCGGTGGGCCGACGTGCTTTTTGGGCCGATAAATCTCATACTTTTTTTTTTCTTTTAACGGCCCATAAAACTTGTACATCGGCGGCCCATTCGTTTTTTTTTGTTTAAATTGATGGTGCTGGGTTAGTGCCGGTGTAATGAATTGGTCAAAAAAAAGTAAGCGTTAGGTTTTTTTCCCACTGACAGACCGGCTTATGAAACCCGTAGATCAGCGGCCCATTGGTTGTTTTCTTGATTGATTTCTTGACACTGGGCTGGCCCAATCACACCTCCCCCTTTGGGCTTTGAGTGAGCGTGCAGTGTCAAGTGTGTATCTGTCAAAATAGTCTGAGAGATGGAGAAGAAACGCAAGGAATGTACAGGAATGTAAAAAAGACGCGTTTTTATCCATGTTTTCCGCCAAAATAAAAGCTTGATGCAGTTTCCGTCAAAATAAAAGATCATATGTGCTTATCTCTTTCAAGTTTAGAAATGAGTACAAAACTAATTATGAAAGTTTTCTTTATTTTTCAGTGCATTTGTTTTGCAATATATGGCTATTACTGTCATTGGTTTAATATTATAACTATTATTATGTAGTAGTGTAATATAGACAGACACTGTTACTAAAAGAGGTATGATTTTTTATTTGTTTAATTTGCACACTTAATATGGGTTGGAGCCTTTTAATTTTGAACTCTCAAACTGCACCAGATTAATGAATTTAACATTAAAATGCACACATTTTTCTTAGGGGGGGCATGCCCCCAAACCCCCCTAGAGGGACAGAGGTCCGCCCACCACAGTTTTACCAAGATCCTGTGGGAAACATTGGTATTGCTATGCCAATGCAGCTTATAGCTTGTTTTTTGGATGCATCACTGTGGAGTATAGTTCAATTGTATTAATAAATTACAATTTTGTACTTATTTAATCTGTTAACTCGTTCCTACTCACTCATTACATGGCATTAGTGGTTTTAATGAAAAGGAGTTGAACAAAAACATATTTAAGGGCGTGCAAAGATGGGTGGTGTTTATGGTCATATGTAGTGGGCCAGTCTGGGCCAAAATGCCAGGGCCGATTTTCTGTCCCAGTCCAGCCCTGTCACCGGTCACTACATGATAAAAGTGTGAAAATTAATCGTAAGAAGAAGTTTATATTAGTTCAAGTTTGCTTGTGTGGATGTATTGTTCTGTTCCAGTCATGTTCTGTGACTAAATCTGAAGGGAAAAGATATCACCTATGGGGTCAAAGCCATTTCCCCAATGGTATCTGCTGAAGCTTTTGCAAGAGGCATATATACCCCTCGGGTCCCAGCAAGTTTTCACCAAGGTGGTAGGACCCAGCGATCCATTTTGCCCCTTTGCATACCTTGTTTATTCGTGAAGCCTGCCTTCCAGATAATCAATATGCACTTGCTTAGCAGTTTTTCCATTGGGTTATTATGGAATCAAACTAATCAAGAGTTCTAGACTTTGACAGGTTCTTCTTATTTGCTTTCATGTTACTATAGACAACTATGCCTAGGGTCTTGAAGTTCTATCACACCACATGTAGTCACTTACATGTATGCTTACTTGGCATATGTAACTCTTTAGGTATTTACAACACCACTGGTCACTACATGATAAAAGTGTGAAAATTAATCGTAAGAAGAAGTTTATATTAGTTCAAGTTTGCTCAGTGTGGATGTATTGTTCTTTTCCAGTGATGTTCTGTGATTAAATCTGAAGGGAAAAGATATCACCTATGGGGTCAAAGCCTGTTCCCCAGTGTTACCTGCTGAAGCTTTTGCAAGAGGCATATATACCCCTCGGGTCCCAACAAGTTTTCACCAAGGTGGTAGGACCCAGCGATCCAATTCGCCCCTTTGCATGCCTTGTTTATTCGTGTAGCCAGCCCTCCAGATAATCAATATGCACTTGCTTAGCAGTTTTTCCATTGGGTTATTATGGAATCAAACTAATCAAGAGTTCTAGACTTTGACAGGTTCTTCTTATTTGCTTTCATGTTACTATAGACAACTATGCCTAGGGTCTTGAAGTTCTATCACACCAAATGTAGTCACTTACATGTATGCTTACTCTTTAGGTGTTTACAACATCACCGGTCACTACAAGATAAAAGTGTGAAAATTAATCGTAAGAAGAAGTTTATATTACTTCAAGTTTGCTCTGTGTGGATGTATTGTTCTGTTCCAGTCATGTTCTCTGACTAAATCTGAAGGGAAAATATATCACCTATGGGGTCAAAGCCTGTTCCCCAATGGTATCTGCTCAAGCTTTTGCAAGAGGCATATATACCCCTCGGGTCCCAGCAAGTTTTCACCAAGGTGATAGGACCCAGCGATCCATTTTGCCCCTTTGCATAACTTGTTTATTCGTGTAGCCTGCCTTCCAGATAATCAATATGCACTTGCTTAGCAGTTTTTCCATTGGGTTATTATGGAATCAAACTAATCAAGAGTTCTAGACTTTGACAGGTTCTTCTTATTTGCTTTCATGTTACTATAGACAACTTTGCCTAGGGTCTTGAAGTTCTATCACACCACATGTAGTCACTTACATGTATGCTTACTTGGCATATGTAATTCTTTAGGTATTTACAACACCATTGTTCACTATATGATAAAATTAAGAAAATTAATCGTAAGAAGAAGTTTATATTAGTTCAAGTTTGCTCTCTGTGTATGTATTGTTCTGTTCCAGTCATGTTCTCTGACTAAATCTGAAGGGAAAAGATATCAACTATGGGGTCAAAGCCTGTTCCCCAATGGTATCTGCTGAAGCTGTTGCAAGAGGCATATATAACCCTCGGGTCACAGCAAGTTTTCACCAAGGTGGTAAGGCCCAGCGATCCATTTCGCCCCTTTGCTTACCTTGTTTATTCGTGTAGCCAGCCGTCCAGATAATCAATATGCACTTGCTTAGCATTTCTTCCATTGGGTTATTATGGAATCAAACTAATCAAGAATTCTAGACTTTGACAGGTTCTTCTTATTTGCTTTCATGTTACTATAGACAACTATGCCTAGGGTCTTGAAGTTCTATCACACCACATGTAGTCACTTACATGTATGCTTACTTGGCATATGTAACTCTTTAGGTATTTACAACGCCACTGGTCACTATATGCTAAAAGTGTGAAAATTAATCGTAAGAAGAAGTTTATATTAGTTCAAGTTTGCTCTGTGTGGATGTATTGTTCTGTTCCAGTGATGTTCTGTGACTAAATCTGAAGGGAAAAGATATCACCTATGGGGTCAAAGCCATTTCCCCAATGGTATCTGCTGAAGCTTTTGCAAGAGGCATATATACCCCTCGGGTCCCAGCAAGTTTTCACCAAGGTGGTAGGACCCAGCGATCCATTTTGCCCCTTTGCATAACTTGTTTATTCGTGTAGCCTGCCTTCCAGATAATCAATATGCACTTGCTTAGCAGTTTTTCCATTGGGTTATTATGGAATCAAACTAATCAAGAGTTCTAGACTTTGACAGGTTCTTCTTATTTGCTTTCATGTTACTATAGACAACTATGCCTAGGGTCTTGAAGTTCTATCACACCACATGTAGTCACGTACATGTATGCTTACTTGGCATATGTAATTCTTTAGGTATTTACAACACCATTGTTCACTATATGATAAAAGTGAGAAAATTAATCGTAAGAAGAAGTTTATATTAGTTCAAGTTTGCTCTCTGTGTATGTATTGTTCTGTTCCAGTCATGTTCTGTGACTAAATCTGAAGGGAAAAGATATCACCTATGGGGTCAAAGCCTGTTCCCCAGTGGTATCTGCTGAAGCTTTTTCAAGAGACATATATACCCCTCGGGTCCCAGCAAGTTTTCACCAAGGTGGTAGGGCCCAGCGATCCATTTCGTGACTTTGCATAACTTGTTTATTCGTGTAGCCTGCCTTCCAGATAATCAATATGCACTTGCTTAGCAGTTTTTCCATTGGGTTATTATGGAATCAAACTAATCAAGAGTTCTAGACTTTGACAGGTTTTTCTTATTTGCTTTCATGTTACTATAGACAACTATGCCTAGGGTCTTGAAGTTCTATCACACCACATGTAGTCACTTACATGTATGCTTACTCTTTAGGTGTTTACAACATCACCGGTCAGGGCTGGACTGGTAATCTGGCATACCGGGCAAATGCCCGGTGGGCCGACGTGCTTTTTGGGCCGATAAATCTCATACTTTTTTTTTTCTTTTAACGGCCCATAAAACTTGTACATCGGCGGCCCATTCGTTTTGTTTTGTTTAAATTGATGGTGCTGGGTTAGTGCCGGTGTAATGCATTGGTCAAAAAAAAGTAAGCGTTAGTTTTTTTTCCCACTGACAGACCGGCTTATGAAACCTGTAGATCAGCGGCCCATTGGTTGTTTTCCTGATTGATTTCTTGACACTGGGCTGGCCCAATCACACCTCCCCCTTTGGGCTTTGAGTGAGCGTGCAGTGTCAAGTGTGTATCTGTCAAAATAGTCTGAGAGATGGAGAAGAAACGCAAGGAATGTACAGGAATGTAAAAAAGACGCGTTTTTATCCATGTTTTCCGCCAAAATAAAAGCTTGATGCAGTTTCCGTCAAAATAAAAGATCATGTGCTTATCTCTTTCAAGTTTAGAAATGAGTACAAAACTAATTATGAAAGTTTTCTTTATTTTTCAGTGCATTTGTTTTGCAATATATGGCTATTACTGTCATTGTTTTAATATTATAACTATTATTATGTAGTAGTGTAATATAGACAGACACTGTTACTAAAAGAGGTATGATTTTTTATTTGTTTAATTTGCACACTTAATATGGGTTGGAGCCTTTTAATTTTGAACTCTCAAACTGCACCAGATTAATGAATTTAACATTAAAATGCACAAATTTTTCTTAGGGGGGGCATGCCCCCAAACCCCCCTAGAGGGACAGAGGTCCGCCCACCACAGTTTTACCAAGATCCTGTGGGAAACATTGGTATTGCTATGCCAATGCAGCTTATAGCTTGTTTTTTGGATGCATCACTGTGGAGTATAGTTCAATTGTATTAATAAATTACAATTTTGTACTTATTTAATCTGTTAACTCGTTCCTACTCACTCATTACATGGCATTAGTGGTTTTAATGAAAAGGAGTTGAACAAAAACATATTTAAGGGCGTGCAAAGATGGGTGGTGTTTATGGTCATATGTAGTGGGCCAGTCTGGGCCAAAATGCCAGGGCCGATTTTCTGTCCCAGTCCAGCCCTGTCACCGGTCACTACATGATAAAAGTGTGAAAATTATTCATAAGAAGAAGTTTATATTAGTTCAAGTTTGCTTTGTGTGGATGTATTGTTCTGTTCCAGTCATGTTCTCTGACTAAATCTGAAGTTAAAATATATCACCTATGGGGTCAATGCCTGTTCCCCAATGGTATCTGCTGAAGCTTTTGCAAGAGGCATATATAACCCTCGGGTCCCAGCAAGTTTTCACCAAGGTGGTAAGGCCCAGCGATCCATTTCGCCCCTTTGCTTACCTTGTTTATTCGTGTAGCCAGCCCTCCAGATAATCAATATGCACTTGCTTAGCATTTCTTCCATTGGGTTATTATGGAATCAAGCTAATCAAGAATTCTAGACTTTGACAGGTTCTTCTTATTTGCTTTCATGTTACTATAGACAACTATGCCTAGGGTCTTGAAGTTCTATCACACCACATGTAGTCACTTACATGTATGCTTACTTGGCATATGTAACTCTTTAGGTATTTACAACACCACTGGTCACTATATGCTAAAAGTGTGAAAATTAATCGTAGGAAGAAGTTTATATTAGTTCAAGTTTGCTCTGTGTGGATGTATTGTTCTGTTCCAGTGATGTTCTGTGACTAAATCTGAAGGGAAAAGATATCACCTATGGGGTCAAAGCCATTTCCCCAATGGTATCTGCTGAAGCTTTTGCAAGAGGCATATATACCCCTCGGGTCCCAGCAAGTTTTCACCAAGGTGGTAGGACCCAGCGATCCATTTTGCCCCTTTGCATACCTTGTTTATTCGTGAAGCCTGCCTTCCAGATAATCAATATGCACTTGCTTAGCAGTTTTTCCATTGGGTTATTATGGAATCAAACTAATCAAGAGTTCTAGACTTTGACAGGTTCTTCTTATTTGCTTTCATGTTACTATAGACAACTATGCCTAGGGTCTTGAAGTTCTATCACACCACATGTAGTCACTTACATGTATGCTTACTTGGCATATGTAACTCTTTAGGTATTTACAACACCACTGGTCACTACATGATAAAAGTGTGAAAATTAATCGTAAGAAGAAGTTTATATTAGTTCAAGTTTGCTCAGTGTGGATGTATTGTTCTTTTCCAGTGATGTTCTGTGATTAAATCTGAAGGGAAAAGATATCACTTATGGGGTCAAAGCCTGTTCCCCAGTGTTACCTGCTGAAGCTTTTGCAAGAGGCATATATACCCCTCGGGTCCCAACAAGTTTTCACCAAGGTGGTAGGACCCAGCGATCCATTTCACCCCTTTGCATACCTTGTTTATTCGTGTAGACTGCCTTCCAGATAATCAATATGCACTTGCTTAGCATTTCTTCCATTGGGTTATTATGGAATCAAACTAATCAAGAATTCTAGACTTTGACAGGTTCTTCTTATTTGCTTACACCACATGTAGTCACTTACATGTATGCTTACTTGGCATATGTAACTCTTTAGGTATTTACAACACCACCGGTCACTACATGATAAAAGTGTGAAAATTAATCGTAAGAAGAAGTTTATATTAGTTCAGGTTTGCTCTGTGTGGATGTATTGTTCTGTTCCAGTGATGTTCTGTGACTAAATCTGAAGGGAAAAGATATCACCTATGGGGTCAAAGCCTGTTCCCCAATGGTATCTGCTGAAGCTTTTGCAAGAGGCATATATACCCCTCGGGTCCCAGCAAGTTTTCACCAAGGTGGTAGGGCCCAGCGATCCATTTCGTGCCTTTGCATAACTTGTTTATTCGTGTAGCCTGCCTTCCAGATAATCAATATGCACTTGCTTAGCAGTTTTTCCATTGGGTTATTATGGAATCAAACTAATCAAGAGTTCTAGACTTTGACAGGTTCTTCTTATTTGCTTTCATGTTACTATAGACAACTATGTCTAGGGTCTTGAAGTTCTATCACACCAAATGTAGTCACTTACATGTATGCTTACTCTTTAGGTGTTTACAACATCACCGGTCACTACAAGATAAAAGTGTGAAATTAATCGTAAGAAGAAGTTTATATTAGTTCAAGTTTGCTCTGTGTGGATGTATTGTTCTGTTCCAGTGATGTTGTGTGACTAAATCTGAAGGGAAAATATATCACCTATGGGGTCAAAGCCTGTTCCCCAATGGTATCTGCTCAAGCTTTTGCAAGAGGCATATATACGCCTCGGGTCCCAGCAAGTTTTCACCAAGGTGATAGGACCCAGCGATCCATTTTGCCCCTTTGCATAACTTGTTTATTCGTGTAGCCTGCCTTCCAGATAATCAATATGCACTTGCTTAGCAGTTTTTCCATTGGGTTATTATGGAATCAAACTAATCAAGAGTTCTAGACTTTGACAGGTTCTTCTTATTTGCTTTCATGTTACTATAGACAACTATGCCTAGGGTCTTGAAGTTCTATCACACCAAATGTAGTCACTTACATGTATGCTTACTCTTTAGGTGTTTACAACATCACCGGTCACTACAAGATAAAAGTGTGAAATTAATCGTAAGAAGAAGTTTATATTAGTTCAAGTTTGCTCTGTGTGGATGTATTGTTCTGTTCCAGTGATGTTGTGTGACTAAATCTGAAGGGAAAATATATCACCTATGGGGTCAAAGCCTGTTCCCCAATGGTATCTGCCAAAGCTTTTGCAAGAGGCATATATACCCCTCGGGTCCCAGCAAGTTTTCACCAAGGTTATAGGACCCAGCGATCCATTTTGCCCCTTTGCATAACTTGTTTATTCGTGTAGCCTGCCTTCCAGATAATCAATATGCACTTGCTTAGCAGTTTTTCCATTGGGTTATTATGGAATCAAACTAATCAAGAGTTCTAGACTTTGACAGGTTCTTCTTATTTGCTTTCATGTTACTATAGACAACTATGCCTAGGGTCTTGAAGTTCTATCACACCACATGTAGTCACTTACATGTATGCTTACTTGGCATATGTAACTCTTTAGGTATTTACAACACCACTGGTCACTACATGATAAAAGTGTGAAAATTAATCGTAAGAAGAAGTTTATATTAGTTCAAGTTTGCTCTGTGTGGATGTATTGTTCTTTTCCAGTGATGTTCTGTGATTAAATCTGAAGGGAAAAGATATCACCTATGGGGTCAAAGCCTGTTCCCCAGTGTTACCTGCTGAAGCTTTTGCAAGAGGCATATATACCCCTCGGGTCCCAACAAGTTTTCACCAAGGTGGTAGGACCCAGCGATCCAATTCGCCCCTTTGCATGCCTTGTTTATTCGTGTAGCCAGCCCTCCAGATAATCAATATGCACTTGCTTAGCAGTTTTTCCATTGGGTTATTATGGAATCAAACTAATCAAGAGTTCTAGACTTTGACAGGTTCTTCTTATTTGCTTTCATGTTACTATAGACAACTATGCCTAGGGTCTTGAAGTTCTATCACACCAAATGTAGTCACTTACATGTATGCTTACTCTTTAGGTGTTTACAACATCACCGGTCACTACAAGATAAAAGTGTGAAAATTAATCGTAAGAAGAAGTTTATATTAGTTCAAGTTTGCTCTGTGTGGATGTATTGTTCTGTTCCAGTCATGTTCTCTGACTAAATCTGAAGGGAAAATATATCACCTATGGGGTCAAAGCCTGTTCCCCAATGGTATCTGCTCAAGCTTTTGCAAGAGGCATATATACCCCTCGGGTCCCAGCAAGTTTTCACCAAGGTGATAGGACCCAGCGATCCATTTTGCCCCTTTGCATAACTTGTTTATTCGTGTAGCCTGCCTTCCAGATAATCAATATGCACTTGCTTAGCAGTTTTTCCATTGGGTTATTATGGAATCAAACTAATCAAGAGTTCTAGACTTTGACAGGTTCTTCTTATTTGCTTTCATGTTACTATAGACAACTTTGCCTAGGGTCTTGAAGTTCTATCACACCACATGTAGTCACTTACATGTAGGCTTACTTGGCATATGTAATTCTTTAGGTATTTACAACACCATTGTTCACTATATGATAAAAGTAAGAAAATTAATCGTAAGAAGAAGTTTATATTAGTTCAAGTTTGCTCTCTGTGTATGTATTGTTCTGTTCCAGTCATGTTCTCTGACTAAATCTGAAGGGAAAAGATATCAACTATGGGGTCAAAGCCTGTTCCCCAATGGTATCTGCTGAAGCTGTTGCAAGAGGCATATATAACCCTCGGGTCACAGCAAGTTTTCACCAAGGTGGTAAGGCCCAGCGATCCATTTCGCCCCTTTGCTTACCTTGTTTATTCGTGTAGCCAGCCGTCCAGATAATCAATATGCACTTGCTTAGCATTTCTTCCATTGGGTTATTATGGAATCAAACTAATCAAGAATTCTAGACTTTGACATGTTCTTCTTATTTGCTTTCATGTTACTATAGACAACTATGCCTAGGGTCTTGAAGTTCTATCACACCACATGTAGTCACTTACATGTATGCTTACTTGGCATATGTAACTCTTTAGGTATTTACAACGCCACTGGTCACTATATGCTAAAAGTGTGAAAATTAATCGTAAAAAGAAGTTTATATTATTTCAAGTTTGCTCCGTGTGGATGTATTGTTCTGTTCCAGTGATGTTCTGTGACTAAATCTGAAGGCAAAAGATATCACCTATGGGGTCAAAGCCATTTCCCCAATGGTATCTGCTGAAGCTTTTGCAAGAGGCATATATACCCCTCGGGTCCCAGCAAGTTTTCACCAAGGTGGTAGGACCCAGCGATCCATTTTGCCCCTTTGCATAACTTGTTTATTCGTGTAGCCTGCCTTCCAGATAATCAATATGCACTTGCTTAGCAGTTTTTCCATTGGGTTATTATGGAATCAAACTAATCAAGAGTTCTAGACTTTGACAGGTTCTTCTTATTTGCTTTCATGTTACTATAGACAACTATGCCTAGGGTCTTGAAGTTCTATCACACCACATGTAGTCACGTACATGTATGCTTACTTGGCATATGTAATTCTTTAGGTATTTACAACACCATTGTTCACTATATGATAAAAGTGAGAAAATTAATCGTAAGAAGAAGTTTATATTAGTTCAAGTTTGCTCTCTGTGTATGTATTGTTCTGTTCCAGTCATGTTCTGTGACTAAATCTGAAGGGAAAAGATATCACCTATGGGGTCAAAGCCTGTTCCCCAGTGGTATCTGCTGAAGCTTTTTCAAGAGACATATATACCCCTCGGGTCCCAGCAAGTTTTCACCAAGGTGGTAGGGCCCAGCGATCCATTTCGTGACTTTGCATAACTTGTTTATTCGTGTAGCCTGCCTTCCAGATAATCAATATGCACTTGCTTAGCAGTTTTTCCATTGGGTTATTATGGAATCAAACTAATCAAGAGTTCTAGACTTTGACAGGTTTTTCTTATTTGCTTTCATGTTACTATAGACAACTATGCCTAGGGTCTTGAAGTTCTATCACACCACATGTAGTCACTTACATGTATGCTTACTCTTTAGGTGTTTACAACATCACCGGTCAGGGCTGGACTGGTAATCTGGCATACCGGGCAAATGCCCGGTGGGCCGACGTGCTTTTTGGGCCGATAAATCTCATACTTTTTTTTTTCTTTTAACGGCCCATAAAACTTGTACATCGGCGGCCCATTCGTTTTGTTTTGTTTAAATTGATGGTGCTGGGTTAGTGCCGGTGTAATGCATTGGTCAAAAAAAAGTAAGCGTTAGTTTTTTTTCCCACTGACAGACCGGCTTATGAAACCCGTAGATCAGCGGCCCATTGGTTGTTTTCCTGATTGATTTCTTGACACTGGGCTGGCCCAATCACACCTCCCCCTTTGGGCTTTGAGTGAGCGTGCAGTGTCAAGTGTGTATCTGTCAAAATAGTCTGAGAGATGGAGAAGAAATGCAAGGAATGTACAGGAATGTAAAAAAGACGCGTTTTTATCCATGTTTTCCGCCAAAATAAAAGCTTGATGCAGTTTCCGTCAAAATAAAAGATCATGTGCTTATCTCTTTCAAGTTTAGAAATGAGTACAAAACTAATTATGAAAGTTTTCTTTATTTTTCAGTGCATTTGTTTTGCAATATATGGCTATTACTGTCATTGGTTTAATATTATAACTATTATTATGTAGTAGTGTAATATAGACAGACACTGTTACTAAAAGAGGTATGATTTTTTCTTTGTTTAATTTGCACACTTAATATGGGTTGGAGCCTTTTAATTTTGAACTCTCAAACTGCACCAGATTAATGAATTTAACATTAAAATGCACAAATTTTTCTTAGGGGGGGCATGCCCCCAAACCCCCCTAGAGGGACAGAGGTCCGCCCACCACAGTTTTACCAAGATCCTGTGGGAAACATTGGTATTGCTATGCCAATGCAGCTTATAGCTTGTTTTTTGGATGCATCACTGTGGAGTATAGTTCAATTGTATTAATAAATTACAATTTTGTACTTATTTAATCTGTTAACTCGTTCCTACTCACTCATTACATGGCATTAGTGGTTTTAATGAAAAGGAGTTGAACAAAAACATATTTAAGGGCGTGCAAAGATGGGTGGTGTTTATGGTCATATGTAGTGGGCCAGTCTGGGCCAAAATGCCAGGGCCGATTTTCTGTCCCAGTCCAGCCCTGTCACCGGTCACTACATGATAAAAGTGTGAAAATTAATCGTAAGAAGAAGTTTATATTAGTTCAAGTTTGCTTTGTGTGGATGTATTGTTCTGTTCCAGTCATGTTCTCTGACTAAATCTGAAGTTAAAATATATCACCTATGGGGTCAATGCCTGTTCCCCAATGGTATCTGCTGAAGCTTTTGCAAGAGGCATATATAACCCTCGGGTCCCAGCAAGTTTTCACCAAGGTGGTAAGGCCCAGCGATCCATTTCGCCCCTTTGCTTACCTTGTTTATTCGTGTAGCCAGCCCTCCAGATAATCAATATGCACTTGCTTAGCATTTCTTCCATTGGGTTATTATGGAATCAAGCTAATCAAGAATTCTAGACTTTGACAGGTTCTTCTTATTTGCTTTCATGTTACTATAGACAACTATGTCTAGGGTCTTGAAGTTCTATCACACCAAATGTAGTCACTTACATGTATGCTTACTCTTTAGGTGTTTACAACATCACCGGTCACTACAAGATAAAAGTGTGAAATTAATCGTAAGAAGAAGTTTATATTAGTTCAAGTTTGCTCTGTGTGGATGTATTGTTCTGTTCCAGTGATGTTGTGTGACTAAATCTGAAGGGAAAATATATCACCTATGGGGTCAAAGCCATTTCCCCAATGGTATCTGCTCAAGCTTTTGCAAGAGGCATATATACGCCTCGGGTCCCAGCAAGTTTTCACCAAGGTGATAGGACCCAGCGATCCATTTTGCCCCTTTGCATAACTTGTTTATTCGTGTAGCCTGCCTTCCAGATAATCAATATGCACTTGCTTAGCAGTTTTTCCATTGGGTTATTATGGAATCAAACTAATCAAGAGTTCTAGACTTTGACAGGTTCTTCTTATTTGCTTTCATGTTACTATAGACAACTATGCCTAGGGTCTTGAAGTTCTATCACACCAAATGTAGTCACTTACATGTATGCTTACTCTTTAGGTGTTTACAACATCACCGGTCACTACAAGATAAAAGTGTGAAATTAATCGTAAGAAGAAGTTTATATTAGTTCAAGTTTGCTCTGTGTGGATGTATTGTTCTGTTCCAGTGATGTTGTGTGACTAAATCTGAAGGGAAAATATATCACCTATGGGGTCAAAGCCTGTTCCCCAATGGTATCTGCTCAAGCTTTTGCAAGAGGCATATATACCCCTCGGGTCCCAGCAAGTTTTCACCAAGGTTATAGGACCCAGCGATCCATTTTGCCCCTTTGCATAACTTGTTTATTCGTGTAGCCTGCCTTCCAGATAATCAATATGCACTTGCTTAGCAGTTTTTCCATTGGGTTATTATGGAATCAAACTAATCAAGAGTTCTAGACTTTGACAGGTTCTTCTTATTTGCTTTCATGTTACTATAGACAACTTTGCCTAGGGTCTTGAAGTTCTATCACACCACATGTAGTCACTTACATGTATGCTTACTTGGCATATGTAATTCTTTAGGTATTTACAACACCATTGTTCACTATATGATAAAAGTAAGAAAATTAATCGTAAGAAGAAGTTTATATTAGTTCAAGTTTGCTCTCTGTGTATGTATTGTTCTGTTCCAGTCATGTTCTCTGACTAAATCTGAAGGGTAAAGATATCAACTATGGGGTCAAAGCCTGTTCCCCAATGGTATCTGCTGAAGCTGTTGCAAGAGGCATATATAACCCTCGGGTCACAGCAAGTTTTCACCAAGGTGGTAAGGCCCAGCGATCCATTTCGCCCCTTTGCTTACCTTGTTTATTCGTGTAGCCAGCCGTCCAGATAATCAATATGCACTTGCTTAGCATTTCTTCCATTGGGTTATTATGGAATCAAACTAATCAAGAATTCTAGACTTTGACAGGTTCTTCTTATTTGCTTTCATGTTACTATAGACAACTATGCCTAGGGTCTTGAAGTTCTATCACACCACATGTAGTCACTTACATGTATGCTTACTTGGCATATGTAAAACTTTAGGTATTTACAATGCCACTGGTCACTATATGCTAAAAGTGTGAAAATTAATCGTAAGAAGAAGTTTATATTAGTTCAAGTTTGCTCAGTGTGGATGTATTGTTCTTTTCCAGTGATGTTCTGTGATTAAATCTGAAGGGAAAAGATATCACCTATGGGGTCAAAGCCTGTTCCCCAGTGTTACCTGCTGAAGCTTTTGCAAGAGGCATATATACCCCTCGGGTCCCAACAAGTTTTCACCAAGGTGGTAGGACCCAGCGATCCATTTTGCCCCTTTGCATACCTTGTTTATTCGTGAAGCCTGCCTTCCAGATAATCAATATGCACTTGCTTAGCAGTTTTTCCATTGGGTTATTATGGAATCAAACTAATCAAGAGTTCTAGACTTTGACAGGTTCTTCTTATTTGCTTTCATGTTACTATAGACAACTATGCCTAGGGTCTTGAAGTTCTATCACACCACATGTAGTCACGTACATGTATGCTTACTTGGCATATGTAATTCTTTAGGTATTTAGAACACCATTGTTCACTATATGATAAAAGTGAGAAAATTAATCGTAAGAAGAAGTTTATATTAGTTCAAGTTTGCTCTCTGTGTATGTATTGTTCTGTTCCAGTCATGTTCTGTGACTAAATCTGAAGGGAAAAGATATCACCTATGGGGTCAAAGCCTGTTCCCCAATGGTATCTGCTGAAGCTGTTGCAAGAGGCATATATAACCCTCGGGTCACAGCAAGTTTTCACCAAGGTGGTAAGGCCCAGCGATCCATTTCGCCCCTTTGCTTACCTTGTTTATTCGTGTAGCCAGCCGTCCAGATAATCAATATGCACTTGCTTAGCATTTCTTCCATTGGGTTATTATGGAATCAAACTAATCAAGAATTCTAGACTTTGACAGGTTCTTCTTATTTGCTTTCATGTTACTATAGACAACTATGCCTAGGGTCTTGAAGTTCTATCACACCACATGTAGTCACTTACATGTATGCTTACTTGGCATATGTAACTCTTTAGGTATTTACAACGCCACTAGTCACTATATGCTAAAAGTGTGAAAATTAATCGTAAGAAGAAGTTTATATTAGTTCAAGTTTGCTCAGTGTGGATGTATTGTTCTTTTCCAGTGATGTTCTGTGATTAAATCTGAAGGGAAAAGATATCACCTATGGGGTCAAAGCCTGTTCCCCAGTGTTACCTGCTGAAGCTTTTGCAAGAGGCATATATACCCCTCGGGTCCCAACAAGTTTTCACCAAGGTGGTAGGACCCAGCAATCCAATTCGCCCCTTTGCATGCCTTGTTTATTCGTGTAGCCAGCCCTCCAGATAATCAATATGCACTTGCTTAGCAGTTTTTCCATTGGGTTATTATGGAATCAAACGAATCAAGAGTTCTAGACTTTGACAGGTTCTTCTTATTTGCTTTAATGTTACTATAGACAACTATGCCTAGGGTCTTGAAGTTCTATCACACCAAATGTAGTCACTTACATGTATGCTTACTCTTTAGGTGTTTACAACATCACCGGTCACTACAAGATAAAAGTGTGAAAATTAATCGTAAGAAGAAGTTTATATTAGTTCAAGTTTGCTCTGTGTGGATGTATTGTTCTGTTCCAGTCATGTTCTCTGACTAAATCTGAAGGGAAAATATATCACCTATGGGGTCAAAGCCTGTTCCCCAATGGTATCTGCTGAAGCTGTTGCAAGAGGCATATATAACCCTCGGGTCACAGCAAGTTTTCACCAAGGTGGTAAGGCCCAGCGATCCATTTCGCCCATTTGCTTACCTTGTTTATTCGTGTAGCCAGCCGTCCAGATAATCAATACGCACTTGCTTAGCATTTCTTCCATTGGGTTATTATGGAATCAAACTAATCAAGAATTCTAGACTTTGACAGGTTCTTCTTATTTGCTTTCATGTTACTATAGACAACTATGCCTAGGGTCTTGAAGTTCTATCACACCACATGTAGTCACTTACATGTATGCTTACTTGGCATATGTAACTCTTTAGGTATTTACAACACCACCGGTCACTACATGATAAAAGTGTGAAAATTAATCGTAAGAAGAAGTTTATATTAGTTCAGGTTTGCTCTGTGTGGATGTATTGTTCTGTTCCAGTGATGTTCTGTGACTAAATCTGAAGGGAAAAGATATCACCTATGGGGTCAAAGCCTGTTCCCCAATGGTATCTGCTGAAGCTTTTGCAAGAGGCATATATACCCCTCGGGTCCCAGCAAGTTTTCACCAAGGTGGTAGGGCCCAGCGATCCATTTCGTGCCTTTGCATAAACTAATCAAGAGTTCTAGACTTTGACAGGTTCTTCTTATTTGCTTTCATGTTACTATAGACAACTATGCCTAGGGTCTTGAAGTTCTATCACACCAAATGTAGTCACTTACATGTATGCTTACTCTTTAGGTGTTTACAACATCACCGGTCACTACAAGATAAAAGTGTGAAATTAATCGTAAGAAGAAGTTTATATTAGTTCAAGTTTGCTCTGTGTGGATGTATTGTTCTGTTCCAGTGATGTTGTGTGACTAAATCTGAAGGGAAAATATATCACCTATGGGGTCAAAGCCTGTTCCCCAATGGGATCTGCTCAAGCTTTTGCAAGAGGCATATATACGCCTCGGGTCCCAGCAAGTTTTCACCAAGGTGATAGGACCCAGCGATCCATTTTGCCCCTTTGCATAACTTGTTTATTCGTGTAGCCTGCCTTCCAGATAATCAATATGCACTTGCTTAGCAGTTTTTCCATTGGGTTATTATGGAATCAAACTAATCAAGAGTTCTAGACTTTGACAGGTTCTTCTTATTTGCTTTCATGTTACTATAGACAACTATGCCTAGGGTCTTGAAGTTCTATCACACCAAATGTAGTCACTTACATGTATGCTTACTCTTTAGGTGTTTACAACATCACCGGTCACTACAAGATAAAAGTGTGAAATTAATCGTAAGAAGAAGTTTATATTAGTTCAAGTTTGCTCTGTGTGGATGTATTGTTCTGTTTCAGTGATGTTGTGTGACTAAATCTGAAGGGAAAATATATCACCTATGGGGTCAAAGCCTGTTCCCCAATGGTATCTGCTCAAGCTTTTGCAAGAGGCATATATACCCCTCGGGTCCCAGCAAGTTTTCACCAAGGTTATAGGACCCAGCGATCCATTTTGCCCCTTTGCATAACTTGTTTATTCGTGTAGCCTGCCTTCCAGATAATCAATGTGCACTTGCTTAGCAGTTTTTCCATTGGGTTATTATGGAATCAAACTAATCAAGAGTTCTAGACTTTGACAGGTTCTTCTTATTTGCTTTCATGTTACTATAGACAACTTTGCCTAGGGTCTTGAAGTTCTATCACACCACATGTAGTCACTTACATGTATGCTTACTTGGCATATGTAATTCTTTAGGTATTTACAACACCATTGTTCACTATATGATAAAAGTAAGAAAATTAATCGTAAGAAGAAGTTTATATTAGTTCAAGTTTGCTCTCTGTGTATGTATTGTTCTGTTCCAGTCATGTTCTCTGACTAAATCTGAAGGGTAAAGATATCAACTATGGGGTCAAAGCCTGTTCCCCAATGGTATCTGCTGAAGCTGTTGCAAGAGGCATATATAACCCTCGGGTCACAGCAAGTTTTCACCAAGGTGGTAAGGCCCAGCGATCCATTTCGCCCCTTTGCTTACCTTGTTTATTCGTGTAGCCAGCCGTCCAGATAATCAATATGCACTTGCTTAGCATTTCTTCCATTGGGTTATTATGGAATCAAACTAATCAAGAATTCTAGACTTTGACAGGTTCTTCTTATTTGCTTTCATGTTACTATAGACAACTATGCCTAGGGTCTTGAAGTTCTATCACACCACATGTAGTCACTTACATGTATGCTTACTTGGCATATGTAACTCTTTAGGTATTTACAACGCCACTGGTCACTATATGCTAAAAGTGTGAAAATTAATCGTAAGAAGAAGTTTATATTAGTTCAAGTTTGCTCTGTGTGGATGTATTGTTCTGTTCCAGTGATGTTCTGTGACTAAATCTGAAGGGAAAAGATATCACCTATGGGGTCAAAGCCATTTCCCCAATGGTATCTGCTGAAGCTTTTGCAAGAGGCATATATACCCCTCGGGTCCCAGCAAGTTTTCACCAAGGTGGTAGGACCCAGCGATCCATTTTGCCCCTTTGCATACCTTGTTTATTCGTGAAGCCTGCCTTCCAGAAAATCAATATGCACTTGCTTAGCAGTTTTTCCATTGGGTTATTATGGAATCAAACTAATCAAGAGTTCTAGACTTTGACAGGTTCTTCTTATTTGCTTTCATGTTACTATAGACAACTATGCCTAGGGTCTTGAAGTTCTATCACACCACATGTAGTCACTTACATGTGTGCTTACTTGGCATATGTAATTCTTTAGGTATTTACAACACCACCGGTCACTACATGATAAAATTGTGAAAATTAATCGTAAGAAAAAGTTTATATTAGTTCAAGTTTGCTCTGTGTGGATGTATTGTTCTGTTCCAGTGATGTTCTGTGACTAAATCTGAAGGGAAAAGATATCACCTATGGGGTCAAAGCCATTTCCCCAATGGTATCTGCTGAAGCTTTTGCAAGAGGCATATATACCCCTCGGGTCCCAGCAAGTTTTCGCCAAGGTGGTAGGACCCAGCGATCCATTTTGCCCCTTTGCATACCTTGTTTATTCGTGAAGCCTGCCTTCCAGATAATCAATATGCACTTGCTTAGCAGTTTTTCCATTGGGTTATTATGGAATCAAACTAATCAAGAGTTCTAGACTTTGACAGGTTCTTCTTATTTGCTTTCATGTTACTATAGACAACTATGCCTAGGGTCTTGAAGTTCTATCACACCACATGTAGTCACTTACATGTATGCTTACTTGGCATATGTAATTCTTTAGGTATTTACAACACCACCGGTCACTACATGATAAAATTGTGAAAATTAATCGTAAGAAAAAGTTTATATTAGTTCAAGTTTGCTCTGTGTGGATGTATTGTTCTGTTCCAGTGATGATGTGTGACTAAATCTGAAGGGAAAATATATCACCTATGGGGTCAAAGCCTGTTCCCCAATGGTAACTGCTCAAGCTTTTGCAAGAGGCATATATACCCCTCGGGTCCCAGCAAGTTTTCACCAAGGTGGTAGGACCCAGCGATCTATTTTGCCCCTTTGCATAACTTGTTTATTCGTGTAGCCTGCCTTCCAGATAATCAATATGCACTTGCTTAAGCAGTTTTTCCATTGGGTTATTATGGAATCAAACTAATCAAGAGTTCTAGACTTTGACAGGTTCTTCTTATTTGCCTTCATGTTACTATAGACAACTATGCCTAGGGTCTTGAAGTTCTATCACACCACATGTAGTCACGTACATGTATGCTTACTTGGCATATGTAATTCTTTAGGTATTTACAACACCATTGTTCACTATATGATAAAAGTGAGAAAATTAATAGTAAGAAGAAGTTTATATTAGTTCAAGTTTGCTCTCTGTGTATGTATTGTTCTGTTCCAGTCATGTTCTGTGACTAAATCTGAAGGGAAAAGATATCACCTATGGGGTCAAAGCCTGTTCCCCAGTGGTATCTGCTGAAGCTTTTGCAAGAGACATATATACCCCTCGGGTCCCAGCAAGTTTTCACCAAGGTGGTAGGGCCCAGCGATCCATTTCGTGGCTTTGCATAACTTGTTTATTCGTGTAGCCTGCCTTCCAGATAATCAATATGCACTTGCTTAGCAGTTTTTCCATTGGGTTATTATGGAATCAAACTAATCAAGAGTTCTAGACTTTGACAGGTTTTTCTTATTTGCTTTCATGTTACTATAGACAACTATGCCTAGGGTCTTGAAGTTCTATCACACCACATGTAGTCACTTACATGTATGCTTACTCTTTAGGTGTTTACAACATCACCGGTCAGGGCTGGACTGGTAATCTGGCATACCGGGCAAATGCCCGGTGGGCCGACGTGCTTTTTGGGCCGATAAATCTCATACTTTTTTTTTTCTTTTAACGGCCCATAAAACTTGTACATCGGCGGCCCATTCGTTTTGTTTTGTTTAAATTGATGGTGCTGGGTTAGTGCCGGTGTAATGCATTGGTCAAAAAAAAGTAAGCGTTAGTTTTTTTTCCCACTGACAGACCGGCTTATGAAACCCGTAGATCAGCGGCCCATTGGTTGTTTTCTTGATTGATTTCTTGACACTGGGCTGGCCCAATCACACCTCCCCCTTTGGGCTTTGAGTGAGCGTGCAGTGTCAAGTGTGTATCTGTCAAAATAGTCTGAGAGATGGAGAAGAAACGCAAGGAATGTACAGGAATGTAAAAAAGACGCGTTTTTATCCATGTTTTCCGCCAAAATAAAAGCTTGATGCAGTTTCCGTCAAAATAAAAGATCATGTGCTTATCTCTTTCAAGTTTAGAAATGAGTACAAAACTAATTATGAAAGTTTTCTTTATTTTTCAGTGCATTTGTTTTGCAATATATGGCTATTACTGTCATTGGTTTAATATTATAACTATTATTATGTAGTAGTGTAATATAGACAGACACTGTTACTAAAAGAGGTATGATTTTTTATTTGTTTAATTTGCACACTTAATATGGGTTGGAGCCTTTTAATTTTGAACTCTCAAACTGCACCAGATTAATGAATTTAACATTAAAATGCACAAATTTTTCTTAGGGGGGGCATGCCCCCAAACCCCCCTAGAGGGACAGAGGTCCGCCCACCACAGTTTTACCAAGATCCTGTGGGAAACATTGGTATTGCTATGCCAATGCAGCTTATAGCTTGTTTTTTGGATGCATCACTGTGGAGTATAGTTCAATTGTATTAATAAATTACAATTTTGTACTTATTTAATCTGTTAACTCGTTCCTACTCACTCATTACATGGCATTAGTGGTTTTAATGAAAAGGAGTTGAACAAAAACATATTTAAGGGCGTGCAAAGATGGGTGGTGTTTATGGTCATATGTAGTGGGCCAGTCTGGGCCAAAATGCCAGGGCCGATTTTCTGTCCCAGTCCAGCCCTGTCACCGGTCACTACATGATAAAAGTGTGAAAATTAATCGTAAGAAGAAGTTTATATTAGTTCAAGTTTGCTTTGTGTGGATGTATTGTTCTGTTCCAGTCATGTTCTCTGACTAAATCTGAAGTTAAAATATATCACCTATGGGGTCAATGCCTGTTCCCCAATGGTATCTGCTGAAGCTTTTGCAAGAGGCATATATAACCCTCGGGTCCCAGCAAGTTTTCACCAAGGTGGTAAGGCCCAGCGATCCATTTCGCCCCTTTGCTTACCTTGTTTATTCGTGTAGCCAGCCCTCCAGATAATCAATATGCACTTGCTTAGCATTTCTTCCATTGGGTTATTATGGAATCAAGCTAATCAAGAATTCTAGACTTTGACAGGTTCTTCTTATTTGCTTTCATGTTACTATAGACAACTATGCCTAGGGTCTTGAAGTTCTATCACACCACATGTAGTCACTTACATGTATGCTTACTTGGCATATGTAACTCTTTAGGTATTTACAACACCACTGGTCACTATATGCTAAAAGTGTGAAAATTAATCGTAGGAAGAAGTTTATATTAGTTCAAGTTTGCTCTGTGTGGATGTATTGTTCTGTTCCAGTAATGTTCTGTGACTAAATCTGAAGGGAAAAGATATCACCTATGGGGTCAAAGCCATTTCCCCAATGGTATCTGCTGAAGCTTTTGCAAGAGGCATATATACCCCTCGGGTCCCAGCAAGTTTTCACCAAGGTGGTAGGACCCAGCGATCCATTTTGCCCCTTTGCATACCTTGTTTATTCGTGAAGCCTGCCTTCCAGATAATCAGTATGCACTTGCTTAGCAGTTTTTCCATTGGGTTGTTATGGAATCAAACTAATCAAGAGTTCTAGACTTTGACAGGTTCTTCTTATTTGCTTTCATGTTACTATAGACAACTATGCCTAGGGTCTTGAAGTTCTATCACACCACATGTAGTCACTTACATGTATGCTTACTTGGCATATGTAACTCTTTAGGTATTTACAACACCACTGGTCACTACATGATAAAAGTGTGAAAATTAATCGTAAGAAGAAGTTTATATTAGTTCAAGTTTGCTCAGTGTGGATGTATTGTTCTTTTCCAGTGATGTTCTGTGATTAAATCTGAAGGGAAAAGATATCACCTATGGGGTCAAAGCCTGTTCCCCAGTGTTACCTGCTGAAGCTTTTGCAAGAGGCATATATACCCCTCGGGTCCCAACAAGTTTTCACCAAGGTGGTAGGACCCAGCGATCCAATTCGCCCCTTTGCATGCCTTGTTTATTCGTGTAGCCAGCCCTCCAGATAATCAATATGCACTTGCTTAGCAGTTTTTCCATTGGGTTATTATGGAATCAAACGAATCAAGAGTTCTAGACTTTGACAGGTTCTTCTTATTTGCTTTAATGTTACTATAGACAACTATGCCTAGGGTCTTGAAGTTCTATCACACCAAATGTAGTCACTTACATGTATGCTTACTCTTTAGGTGTTTACAACATCACCGGTCACTACAAGATAAAAGTGTGAAAATTAATCGTAAGAAGAAGTTTATATTAGTTCAAGTTTGCTCTGTGTGGATGTATTGTTCTGTTCCAGTCATGTTCTCTGACTAAATCTGAAGGGAAAATATATCACCTATGGGGTCAATGCCTGTTCCCCAATGGTATCTGCTGAAGCTTTTGCAAGAGGCCTATATAACCCTCGGCTCCCAGCAAGTTTTCACCAAGGTGGTAGGACCCAGCGATCCATTTCACCCCTTTGCATACCTTGTTTATTCGTGTAGACTGCCTTCCAGATAATCAATATGCACTTGCTTAGCATTTCTTCCATTGGGTTATTATGGAATCAAACTAATCAAGAATTCTAGACTTTGACAGGTTCTTCTTATTTGCTTTCATGTTACTATAGACAACTATGCCTAGGGTCTTGAAGTTCTATCACACCACATGTAGTCACTTACATGTATGCTTACTTGGCATATGTGACTCTTTAGGTATTTACAACACCACCGGTCACTACATGATAAAAGTGTGAAAATTAATCGTAAGAAGAAGTTTATATTAGTTCAGGTTTGCTCTGTGTGGATGTATTGTTCTGTTCCAGTGATGTTCTGTGACTAAATCTGAAGGGAAAAGATATCACCTATGGGGTCAAAGCCTGTTCCCCAATGGTATCTGCTGAAGCTTTTGCAAGAGGCATATATACCCCTCGGGTCCCAGCAAGTTTTCACCAAGGTGGTAGGGCCCAGCGATCCATTTCGTGCCTTTGCATAACTTGTTTATTCGTGTAGCCTGCCTTCCAGATAATCAATATGCACTTGCTTAGCAGTTTTTCCATTGGGTTATTATGGAATCAAACTAATCAAGAGTTCTAGACTTTGACAGGTTCTTCTTATTTGCTTTCATATTACTATAGACAACTATGCCTAGGGTCTTGAAGTTCTATCACACCAAATGTAGTCACTTACATGTATGCTTACTCTTTAGGTGTTTACAACATCACCGGTCACTACAAGATAAAAGTGTGAAATTAATCGTAAGAAGAAGTTTATATTAGTTCAAGTTTGCTCTGTGTGGATGTATTGTTCTGTTCCAGTGATGTTGTGTGACTAAATCTGAAGGGAAAATATATCACCTATGGGGTCAAAGCCTGTTCCCCAATGGTATCTGCTCAAGCTTTTGCAAGAGGCATATATACCCCTCGGGTCCCAGCAAGTTTTCACCAAGGTGATAGGACCCAGCGATCCATTTTGCCCCTTTGCATAACTTGTTTATTCGTGTAGCCTGCCTTCCAGATAATCAATATGCACTTGCTTAGCAGTTTTTCCATTGGGTTATTATGGAATCAAACTAATCAAGAGTTCTAGACTTTGACAGGTTCTTCTTATTTGCTTTCATGTTACTATAGACAACTTTGCCTAGGGTCTTGAAGTTCTATCACACCACATGTAGTCACTTACATGTATGCTTACTTGGCATATGTAATTCTTTAGGTATTTACAACACCATTGTTCACTATATGATAAAAGTAAGAAAATTAATCGTAAGAAGAAGTTTATATTAGTTCAAGTTTGCTCTCTGTGTATGTATTGTTCTGTTCCAGTCATGTTCTCTGACTAAATCTGAAGGGAAAAGATATCAACTATCGGGTCAAAGCCTGTTCCCCAATGGTATCTGCTGAAGCTGTTGCAAGAGGCATATATAACCCTCGGGTCACAGCAAGTTTTCACCAAGGTGGTAAGGCCCAGCGATCCATTTCGCCCATTTGCTTACCTTGTTTATTCGTGTAGCCAGCCGTCCAGATAATCAATATGCACTTGCTTAGCATTTCTTCCATTGGGTTATTATGGAATCAAACTAATCAAGAATTCTAGACTTTGACAGGTTCTTCTTATTTGCTTTCATGTTACTATAGACAACTATGCCTAGGGTCTTGAAGTTCTATCACACCACATGTAGTCACTTACATGTATGCTTACTTGGCATATGTAACTCTTTAGGTATTTACAACACCACTGGTCACTACATGATAAAAGTGTGAAAATTAATCGTAAGAAGAAGTTTATATTAGTTCAAGTTTGCTCAGTGTGGATGTATTGTTCTTTTCCAGTGATGTTCTGTGATTAAATCTGAAGGGAAAAGATATCACCTATGGGGTCAAAGCCTGTTCCCCAGTGTTACCTGCTGAAGCTTTTGCAAGAGGCATATATACCCCTCGGGTCCCAACAAGTTTTCACCAAGGTGGTAGGACCCAGCGATCCAATTCGCCCCTTTGCATGCCTTGTTTATTCGTGTAGCCAGCCCTCCAGATAATCAATATGCACTTGCTTAGCAGTTTTTCCATTGGGTTATTATGGAATCAAACGAATCAAGAGTTCTAGACTTTGACAGGTTCTTCTTATTTGCTTTAATGTTACTATAGACAACTATGCCTAGGGTCTTGAAGTTCTATCACACCAAATGTAGTCACTTACATGTATGCTTACTCTTTAGGTGTTTACAACATCACCGGTCACTACAAGATAAAAGTGTGAAATTAATCGTAAGAAGAAGTTTATATTAGTTCAAGTTTGCTCTGTGTGGATGTATTGTTCTGTTCCAGTGATGTTGTGTGACTAAATCTGAAGGGAAAATATATCACCTATGGGGTCAAAGCCTGTTCCCCAATGGTATCTGCTCAAGCTTTTGCAAGAGGCATATATACGCCTCGGGTCCCAGCAAGTTTTCACCAAGGTGATAGGACCCAGCGATCCATTTTGCCCCTTTGCATAACTTGTTTATTCGTGTAGCCTGCCTTCCAGATAATCAATATGCACTTGCTTAGCAGTTTTTCCATTGGGTTATTATGGAATCAAACTAATCAAGAGTTCTAGACTTTGACAGGTTCTTCTTATTTGCTTTCATGTTACTATAGACAACTATGCCTAGGGTCTTGAAGTTCTATCACACCAAATGTAGTCACTTACATGTATGCTTACTCTTTAGGTGTTTACAACATCACCGGTCACTACAAGATAAAAGTGTGAAATTAATCGTAAGAAGAAGTTTATATTAGTTCAAGTTTGCTCTGTGTGGATGTATTGTTCTGTTCCAGTGATGTTGTGTGACTAAATCTGAAGGGAAAATATATCACCTATGGGGTCAAAGCCTGTTCCCCAATGGTATCTGTTCAAGCTTTTGCAAGAGGCATATATACCCCTCGGGTCCCAGCAAGTTTTCACCAAGGTTATAGGACCCAGCGATCCATTTTGCCCCTTTGCATAACTTGTTTATTCGTGTAGCCTGCCTTCCAGATAATCAATGTGCACTTGCTTAGCAGTTTTTCCATTGGGTTATTATGGAATCAAACTAATCAAGAGTTCTAGACTTTGACAGGTTCTTCTTATTTGCTTTCATGTTACTATAGACAACTTTGCCTAGGGTCTTGAAGTTCTATCACACCACATGTAGTCACTTACATGTATGCTTACTTGGCATATGTAATTCTTTAGGTATTTACAACACCATTGTTCACTATATGATAAAAGTAAGAAAATTAATCGTAAGAAGAAGTTTATATTAGTTCAAGTTTGCTCTCTGTGTATGTATTGTTCTGTTCCAGTCATGTTCTCTGACTAAATCTGAAGGGTAAAGATATCAACTATGGGGTCAAAGCCTGTTCCCCAATGGTATCTGCTGAAGCTGTTGCAAGAGGCATATATACCCCTCGGGTCCCAACAAGTTTTCACCAAGGTGGTAGGACCCAGCGATCCATTTCGCCCCTTTGCTTACCTTGTTTATTCGTGTAGCCAGCCGTCCAGATAATCAATATGCACTTGCTTAGCATTTCTTCCATTGGGTTATTATGGAATCAAACTAATCAAGAATTCTAGACTTTGACAGGTTCTTCTTATTTGCTTTCATGTTACTATAGACAACTATGCCTAGGGTCTTGAAGTTCTATCACACCACATGTAGTCACTTACATGTATGCTTACTTGGCATATGTAACTCTTTAGGTATTTACAACGCCACTGGTCACTATATGCTAAAAGTGTGAAAATTAATCGTAAGAAGAAGTTTATATTAGTTCAAGTTTGCTCTGTGTGGATGTATTGTTCTGTTCCAGTGATGTTCTGTGACTAAATCTGAAGGGAAAAGATATCACCTATGGGGTCAAAGCCATTTCCCCAATGGTATCTGCTGAAGCTTTTGCAAGAGGCATATATACCCCTCGGGTCCCAGCAAGTTTTCACCAAGGTGGTAGGACCCAGCGATCCATTTTGCCCCTTTGCATACCTTGTTTATTCGTGAAGCCTGCCTTCCAGAAAATCAATATGCACTTGCTTAGCAGTTTTTCCATTGGGTTATTATGGAATCAAACTAATCAAGAGTTCTAGACTTTGACAGGTTCTTCTTATTTGCTTTCATGTTACTATAGACAACTATGCCTAGGGTCTTGAAGTTCTATCACACCACATGTAGTCACTTACATGTGTGCTTACTTGGCATATGTAATTCTTTAGGTATTTACAACACCACCGGTCACTACATGATAAAATTGTGAAAATTAATCGTAAGAAAAAGTTTATATTAGTTCAAGTTTGCTCTGTGTGGATGTATTGTTCTGTTCCAGTGATGTTCTGTGACTAAATCTGAAGGGAAAAGATATCACCTATGGGGTCAAAGCCATTTCCCCAATGGTATCTGCTGAAGCTTTTGCAAGAGGCATATATACCCCTCGGGTCCCAGCAAGTTTTCACCAAGGTGGTAGGACCCAGCGATCCATTTTGCCCCTTTGCATACCTTGTTTATTCGTGAAGCCTGCCTTCCAGATAATCAATATGCACTTGCTTAGCAGTTTTTCCATTGGGTTATTATGGAATCAAACTAATCAAGAGTTCTAGACTTTGACAGGTTCTTCTTATTTGCTTTCATGTTACTATAGACAACTATGCCTAGGGTCTTGAAGTTCTATCACACCACATGTAGTCACTTACATGTATGCTTACTTGGCATATGTAATTCTTTAGGTATTTACAACACCACCGGTCACTACATGATAAAATTGTGAAAATTAATCGTAAGAAAAAGTTTATATTAGTTCAAGTTTGCTCTGTGTGGATGTATTGTTCTGTTCCAGTGATGATGTGTGACTAAATCTGAAGGGAAAATATATCACCTATGGGGTCAAAGCCTGTTCCCCAATGGTAACTGCTCAAGCTTTTGCAAGAGGCATATATACCCCTCGGGTCCCAGCAAGTTTTCACCAAGGTGGTAGGACCCAGCGATCTATTTTGCCCCTTTGCATAACTTGTTTATTCGTGTAGCCTGCCTTCCAGATAATCAATATGCACTTGCTTAAGCAGTTTTTCCATTGGGTTATTATGGAATCAAACTAATCAAGAGTTCTAGACTTTGACAGGTTCTTCTTATTTGCCTTCATGTTACTATAGACAACTATGCCTAGGGTCTTGAAGTTCTATCACACCACATGTAGTCACGTACATGTATGCTTACTTGGCATATGTAATTATTTAGGTATTTACAACACCATTGTTCACTATATGATAAAAGTGAGAAAATTAATAGTAAGAAGAAGTTTATATTAGTTCAAGTTTGCTCTCTGTGTATGTATTGTTCTGTTCCAGTCATGTTCTGTGACTAAATCTGAAGGGAAAAGATATCACCTATGGGGTCAAAGCCTGTTCCCCAGTGGTATCTGCTGAAGCTTTTGCAAGAGACATATATACCCCTCGGGTCCCAGCAAGTTTTCACCAAGGTGGTAGGGCCCAGCGATCCATTTCGTGGCTTTGCATAACTTGTTTATTCGTGTAGCCTGCCTTCCAGATAATCAATATGCACTTGCTTAGCAGTTTTTCCATTGGGTTATTATGGAATCAAACTAATCAAGAGTTCTAGACTTTGACAGGTTTTTCTTATTTGCTTTCATGTTACTATAGACAACTATGCCTAGGGTCTTGAAGTTCTATCACACCACATGTAGTCACTTACATGTATGCTTACTCTTTAGGTGTTTACAACATCACCGGTCAGGGCTGGACTGGTAATCTGGCATACCGGGCAAATGCCCGGTGGGCCGACGTGCTTTTTGGGCCGATAAATCTCATACTTTTTTTTTTCTTTTAACGGCCCATAAAACTTGTACATCGGCGGCCCATTCGTTTTGTTTTGTTTAAATTGATGGTGCTGGGTTAGTGCCGGTGTAATGCATTGGTCAAAAAAAAGTAAGCGTTAGTTTTTTTTCCCACTGACAGACCGGCTTATGAAACCCGTAGATCAGCGGCCCATTGGTTGTTTTCTTGATTGATTTCTTGACACTGGGCTGGCCCAATCACACCTCCCCCTTTGGGCTTTGAGTGAGCGTGCAGTGTCAAGTGTGTATCTGTCAAAATAGTCTGAGAGATGGAGAAGAAACGCAAGGAATGTACAGGAATGTAAAAAAGACGCGTTTTTATCCATGTTTTCCGCCAAAATAAAAGCTTGATGCAGTTTCCGTCAAAATAAAAGATCATGTGCTTATCTCTTTCAAGTTTAGAAATGAGTACAAAACTAATTATGAAAGTTTTCTTTATTTTTCAGTGCATTTGTTTTGCAATATATGGCTATTACTGTCATTGGTTTAATATTATAACTATTATTATGTAGTAGTGTAATATAGACAGACACTGTTACTAAAAGAGGTATGATTTTTTATTTGTTTAATTTGCACACTTAATATGGGTTGGAGCCTTTTAATTTTGAACTCTCAAACTGCACCAGATTAATGAATTTAACATTAAAATGCACAAATTTTTCTTAGGGGGGGCATGCCCCCAAACCCCCCTAGAGGGACAGAGGTCCGCCCACCACAGTTTTACCAAGATCCTGTGGGAAACATTGGTATTGCTATGCCAATGCAGCTTATAGCTTGTTTTTTGGATGCATCACTGTGGAGTATAGTTCAATTGTATTAATAAATTACAATTTTGTACTTATTTAATCTGTTAACTCGTTCCTACTCACTCATTACATGGCATTAGTGGTTTTAATGAAAAGGAGTTGAACAAAAACATATTTAAGGGCGTGCAAAGATGGGTGGTGTTTATGGTCATATGTAGTGGGCCAGTCTGGGCCAAAATGCCAGGGCCGATTTTCTGTCCCAGTCCAGCCCTGTCACCGGTCACTACATGATAAAAGTGTGAAAATTAATCGTAAGAAGAAGTTTATATTAGTTCAAGTTTGCTTTGTGTGGATGTATTGTTCTGTTCCAGTCATGTTCTCTGACTAAATCTGAAGTTAAAATATATCACCTATGGGGTCAATGCCTGTTCCCCAATGGTATCTGCTGAAGCTTTTGCAAGAGGCATATATAACCCTCGGGTCCCAGCAAGTTTTCACCAAGGTGGTAAGGCCCAGCGATCCATTTCGCCCCTTTGCTTACCTTGTTTATTCGTGTAGCCAGCCCTCCAGATAATCAATATGCACTTGCTTAGCATTTCTTCCATTGGGTTATTATGGAATCAAGCTAATCAAGAATTCTAGACTTTGACAGGTTCTTCTTATTTGCTTTCATGTTACTATAGACAACTATGCCTAGGGTCTTGAAGTTCTATCACACCACATGTAGTCACTTACATGTATGCTTACTTGGCATATGTAACTCTTTAGGTATTTACAACACCACTGGTCACTATATGCTAAAAGTGTGAAAATTAATCGTAGGAAGAAGTTTATATTAGTTCAAGTTTGCTCTGTGTGGATGTATTGTTCTGTTCCAGTAATGTTCTGTGACTAAATCTGAAGGGAAAAGATATCACCTATGGGGTCAAAGCCATTTCCCCAATGGTATCTGCTGAAGCTTTTGCAAGAGGCATATATACCCCTCGGGTCCCAGCAAGTTTTCACCAAGGTGGTAGGACCCAGCGATCCATTTTGCCCCTTTGCATACCTTGTTTATTCGTGAAGCCTGCCTTCCAGATAATCAGTATGCACTTGCTTAGCAGTTTTTCCATTGGGTTGTTATGGAATCAAACTAATCAAGAGTTCTAGACTTTGACAGGTTCTTCTTATTTGCTTTCATGTTACTATAGACAACTATGCCTAGGGTCTTGAAGTTCTATCACACCACATGTAGTCACTTACATGTATGCTTACTTGGCATATGTAACTCTTTAGGTATTTACAACACCACTGGTCACTACATGATAAAAGTGTGAAAATTAATCGTAAGAAGAAGTTTATATTAGTTCAAGTTTGCTCAGTGTGGATGTATTGTTCTTTTCCAGTGATGTTCTGTGATTAAATCTGAAGGGAAAAGATATCACCTATGGGGTCAAAGCCTGTTCCCCAGTGTTACCTGCTGAAGCTTTTGCAAGAGGCATATATACCCCTCGGGTCCCAACAAGTTTTCACCAAGGTGGTAGGACCCAGCGATCCAATTCGCCCCTTTGCATGCCTTGTTTATTCGTGTAGCCAGCCCTCCAGATAATCAATATGCACTTGCTTAGCAGTTTTTCCATTGGGTTATTATGGAATCAAACGAATCAAGAGTTCTAGACTTTGACAGGTTCTTCTTATTTGCTTTAATGTTACTATAGACAACTATGCCTAGGGTCTTGAAGTTCTATCACACCAAATGTAGTCACTTACATGTATGCTTACTCTTTAGGTGTTTACAACATCACCGGTCACTACAAGATAAAAGTGTGAAAATTAATCGTAAGAAGAAGTTTATATTAGTTCAAGTTTGCTCTGTGTGGATGTATTGTTCTGTTCCAGTCATGTTCTCTGACTAAATCTGAAGGGAAAATATATCACCTATGGGGTCAATGCCTGTTCCCCAATGGTATCTGCTGAAGCTTTTGCAAGAGGCCTATATAACCCTCGGCTCCCAGCAAGTTTTCACCAAGGTGGTAGGACCCAGCGATCCATTTCACCCCTTTGCATACCTTGTTTATTCGTGTAGACTGCCTTCCAGATAATCAATATGCACTTGCTTAGCATTTCTTCCATTGGGTTATTATGGAATCAAACTAATCAAGAATTCTAGACTTTGACAGGTTCTTCTTATTTGCTTTCATGTTACTATAGACAACTATGCCTAGGGTCTTGAAGTTCTATCACACCACATGTAGTCACTTACATGTATGCTTACTTGGCATATGTGACTCTTTAGGTATTTACAACACCACCGGTCACTACATGATAAAAGTGTGAAAATTAATCGTAAGAAGAAGTTTATATTAGTTCAGGTTTGCTCTGTGTGGATGTATTGTTCTGTTCCAGTGATGTTCTGTGACTAAATCTGAAGGGAAAAGATATCACCTATGGGGTCAAAGCCTGTTCCCCAATGGTATCTGCTGAAGCTTTTGCAAGAGGCATATATACCCCTCGGGTCCCAGCAAGTTTTCACCAAGGTGGTAGGGCCCAGCGATCCATTTCGTGCCTTTGCATAACTTGTTTATTCGTGTAGCCTGCCTTCCAGATAATCAATATGCACTTGCTTAGCAGTTTTTCCATTGGGTTATTATGGAATCAAACTAATCAAGAGTTCTAGACTTTGACAGGTTCTTCTTATTTGCTTTCATATTACTATAGACAACTATGCCTAGGGTCTTGAAGTTCTATCACACCAAATGTAGTCACTTACATGTATGCTTACTCTTTAGGTGTTTACAACATCACCGGTCACTACAAGATAAAAGTGTGAAATTAATCGTAAGAAGAAGTTTATATTAGTTCAAGTTTGCTCTGTGTGGATGTATTGTTCTGTTCCAGTGATGTTGTGTGACTAAATCTGAAGGGAAAATATATCACCTATGGGGTCAAAGCCTGTTCCCCAATGGTATCTGCTCAAGCTTTTGCAAGAGGCATATATACCCCTCGGGTCCCAGCAAGTTTTCACCAAGGTGATAGGACCCAGCGATCCATTTTGCCCCTTTGCATAACTTGTTTATTCGTGTAGCCTGCCTTCCAGATAATCAATATGCACTTGCTTAGCAGTTTTTCCATTGGGTTATTATGGAATCAAACTAATCAAGAGTTCTAGACTTTGACAGGTTCTTCTTATTTGCTTTCATGTTACTATAGACAACTTTGCCTAGGGTCTTGAAGTTCTATCACACCACATGTAGTCACTTACATGTATGCTTACTTGGCATATGTAATTCTTTAGGTATTTACAACACCATTGTTCACTATATGATAAAAGTAAGAAAATTAATCGTAAGAAGAAGTTTATATTAGTTCAAGTTTGCTCTCTGTGTATGTATTGTTCTGTTCCAGT
This sequence comes from Scardinius erythrophthalmus, assembly GCF_964197995.2. Classification (NCBI taxonomy): domain Eukaryota; kingdom Metazoa; phylum Chordata; class Actinopteri; order Cypriniformes; family Leuciscidae; genus Scardinius; species Scardinius erythrophthalmus. The sequence continues at coordinate 30,927,227 of NC_138237.1, read as the reverse complement.
CATGTTCTCTGACTAAATCTGAAGGAAAAAGATATCAACTATCGGGTCAAAGCCTGTTCCCCAATGGTATCTGCTGAAGCTGTTGCAAGAGGCATATATAACCCTCGGGTCACAGCAAGTTTTCACCAAGGTGGTAAGGCCCAGCGATCCATTTCGCCCCTTTGCTTACCTTGTTTATTCGTGTAGCCAGCCGTCCAGATAATCAATATGCACTTGCTTAGCATTTCTTCCATTGGGTTATTATGGAATCAAACTAATCAAGAATTCTAGACTTTGACAGGTTCTTCTTATTTGCTTTCATGTTACTATAGACAACTATGCCTAGGGTCTTGAAGTTCTATCACACCACATGTAGTCACTTACATGTATGCTTACTTGGCATATGTAACTCTTTAGGTATTTACAGCGCCACTGGTCACTATATGCTAAAAGTGTGAAAATTAATCGTAAGAAGAAGTTTATATTAGTTCAAGTTTGCTCTGTGTGGATGTATTGTTCTGTTCCAGTGATGTTCTGTGACTAAATCTGAAGGGAAAAGATATCACCTATGGGGTCAAAGCCATTTCCCCAATGGTATCTGCTGAAGCTTTTGCAAGAGGCATATATACCCCTCGGGTCCCAGCAAGTTTTCACCAAGGTGGTAGGACCCAGCGATCCATTTTGCCCCTTTGCATACCTTGTTTATTCGTGAAGCCTGCCTTCCAGATAATCAATATGCACTTGCTTAGCAGTTTTTCCATTGGGTTATTATGGAATCAAACTAATCAAGAGTTCTAGACTTTGACAGGTTCTTCTTATTTGCTTTCATGTTACTATAGACAACTATGCCTAGGGTCTTGAAGTTCTATCACACCACATGTAGTCACTTACATGTATGCTTACTTGGCATATGTAATTCTTTAGGTATTTACAACACCACCGGTCACTACATGATAAAATTGTGAAAATTAATCGTAAGAAAAAGTTTATATTAGTTCAAGTTTGCTCTGTGTGGATGTATTGTTCTGTCCCAGTCATGTTCTCTGACTAAATCTGAAGGGAAAAGATATCACCTATGGGGTCAAAGCCTGTTCCCCAATGGTAACTGCTCAAGCTTTTGCAAGAGGCATATATACCCCTCGGGTCCCAGCAAGTTTTCACCAAGGTGGTAGGACCCAGCGATCTATTTTGCCCCTTTGCATAACTTGTTTATTCGTGTAGCCTGCCTTCCAGATAATCAATATGCACTTGCTTAGCAGTTTTTCCATTGGGTTATTATGGAATCAAACTAATCAAGAGTTCTAGACTTTGACAGGTTCTTCTTATTTGCTTTCATGTTACTATAGACAACTATGCCTAGGGTCTTGAAGTTCTATCACACCACATGTAGTCACGTACATGTATGCTTACTTGGCATATGTAATTCTTTAGGTATTTACAACACCATTGTTCACTATATGATAAAAGTGAGAAAATTAATCGTAAGAAGAAGTTTATATTAGTTCAAGTTTGCTCTCTGTGTATGTATTGTTCTGTTCCAGTCATGTTCTGTGACTAAATCTGAAGGGAAAAGATATCACCTGTGGGGTCAAAGCCTGTTCCCCAGTGGTATCTGCTGAAGCTTTTGCAAGAGACATATATACCCCTCGGGTCCCAGCAAGTTTTCACCAAGGTGGTAGGGCCCAGCGATCCATTTCGTGGCTTTGCATAACTTGTTTATTCGTGTAGCCTACCTTCCAGATAATCAATATGCACTTGCTTAGCAGTTTTTCCATTGGGTTATTATGGAATCAAACTAATCAAGAGTTCTAGACTTTGACAGGTTTTTCTTATTTGCTTTCATGTTACTATAGACAACTATGCCTAGGGTCTTGAAGTTCTATCACACCACATGTAGTCACTTACATGTATGCTTACTCTTTAGGTGTTTACAACATCACCGGTCAGGGCTGGACTGGTAATCTGGCATACCGGGCAAATGCCCGGTGGGCCGACGTGCTTTTTGGGCCGATAAATCTCATACTTTTTTTTTTCTTTTAACGGCCCATAAAACTTGTACATCGGCGGCCCATTCGTTTTGTTTTGTTTAAATTGATGGTGCTGGGTTAGTGCCGGTGTAATGAATTGGTCAAAAAAAAGTAAGCGTTAGGTTTTTTTCCCACTGACAGACCGGCTTATGAAACCCGTAGATCAGCGGCCCATTGGTTGTTTTCTTGATTGATTTCTTGACACTGGGCTGGCCCAATCACACCTCCCCCTTTGGGCTTTGAGTGAGCGTGCAGTGTCAAGTGTGTATCTGTCAAAATAGTCTGAGAGATGGAGAAGAAACGCAAGGAATGTACAGGAATGTAAAAAAGACGCGTTTTTATCCATGTTTTCCGCCAAAATAAAAGCTTGATGCAGTTTCCGTCAAAATAAAAGATCATGTGCTTATCTCTTTCAAGTTTAGAAATGAGTACAAAACTAATTATGAAAGTTTTCTTTATTTTTCAGTGCATTTGTTTTGCAATATATGGCTATTACTGTCATTGGTTTAATATTATAACTATTATTATGTAGTAGTGTAATATAGACAGACACTGTTACTAAAAGAGGTATGATTTTTTATTTGTTTAATTTGCACACTTAATATGGGTTGGAGCCTTTTAATTTTGAACTCTCAAACTGCACCAGATTAATGAATTTAACATTAAAATGCACACATTTTTCTTAGGGGGGGCATGCCCCCAAACCCCCCTAGAGGGACAGAGGTCCGCCCACCACAGTTTTACCAAGATCCTGTGGGAAACATTGGTATTGCTATGCCAATGCAGCTTATAGCTTGTTTTTTGGATGCATCACTGTGGAGTATAGTTCAATTGTATTAATAAATTACAATTTTGTACTTATTTAATCTGTTAACTCGTTCCTACTCACTCATTACATGGCATTAGTGGTTTTAATGAAAAGGAGTTGAACAAAAACATATTTAAGGGCGTGCAAAGATGGGTGGTGTTTATGGTCATATGTAGTGGGCCAGTCTGGGCCAAAATGCCAGGGCCGATTTTCTGTCCCAGTCCAGCCCTGTCACCGGTCACTACATGATAAAAGTGTGAAAATTAATCGTAAGAAGAAGTTTATATTAGTTCAAGTTTGCTTTGTGTGGATGTATTGTTCTGTTCCAGTCATGTTCTCTGACTAAATCTGAAGTTAAAATATATCACCTATGGGGTCAATGCCTGTTCCCCAATGGTATCTGCTGAAGCTTTTGCAAGAGGCATATATAACCCTCGGGTCCCAGCAAGTTTTCACCAAGGTGGTAAGGCCCAGCGATCCATTTCGCCCCTTTGCTTACCTTGTTTATTCGTGTAGCCAGCCCTCCAGATAATCAATATGCACTTGCTTAGCATTTCTTCCATTGGGTTATTATGGAATCAAGCTAATCAAGAATTCTAGACTTTGACAGGTTCTTCTTATTTGCTTTCATGTTACTATAGACAACTATGCCTAGGGTCTTGAAGTTCTATCACACCACATGTAGTCACTTACATGTATGCTTACTTGGCATATGTAACTCTTTAGGTATTTACAACACCACTGGTCACTATATGCTAAAAGTGTGAAAATTAATCGTAGGAAGAAGTTTATATTAGTTCAAGTTTGCTCAGTGTGGATGTATTGTTCTGTTCCAGTGATGTTCTGTGACTAAATCTGAAGGGAAAAGATATCACATATGGGGTCAAAGCCATTTCCCCAATGGTATCTGCTGAAGCTTTTGCAAGAGGCATATATACCCCTCGGGTCCCAGCAAGTTTTCACCAAGGTGGTAGGACCCAGCGATCCATTTTGCCCCTTTGCATACCTTGTTTATTCGTGAAGCCTGCCTTCCAGATAATCAATATGCACTTGCTTAGCAGTTTTTCCATTGGGTTATTATGGAATCAAACTAATCAAGAGTTCTAGACTTTGACAGGTTCTTCTTATTTGCTTTCATGTTACTATAGACAACTATGCCTAGGGTCTTGAAGTTCTATCACACCACATGTAGTCACTTACATGTATGCTTACTTGGCATATGTAACTCTTTAGGTATTTACAACACCACTGGTCACTACATGATAAAAGTGTGAAAATTAATCGTAAGAAGAAGTTTATATTAGTTCAAGTTTGCTCAGTGTGGATGTATTGTTCTTTTCCAGTGATGTTCTGTGATTAAATCTGAAGGGAAAAGATATCACCTATGGGGTCAAAGCCTGTTCCCCAGTGTTAACTGCTGAAGCTTTTGCAAGAGGCATATATACCCCTCGGGTCCCAACAAGTTTTCACCAAGGTGGTAGGACCCAGCGATCCAATTCGCCCCTTTGCATGCCTTGTTTATTCGTGTAGCCAGCCCTCCAGATAATCAATATGCACTTGCTTAGCAGTTTTTCCATTGGGTTATTATGGAATCAAACTAATCAAGAGTTCTAGACTTTGACAGGTTCTTCTTATTTGCTTTCATGTTACTATAGACAACTATGCCTAGGGTCTTGAAGTTCTATCACACCAAATGTAGTCACTTACATGTATGCTTACTCTTTAGGTGTTTACAACATCACCGGTCACTACAAGATAAAAGTGTGAAAATTAATCGTAAGAAGAAGTTTATATTAGTTCAAGTTTGCTCTGTGTGGATGTATTGTTCTGTTCCAGTCATGTTCTCTGACTAAATCTGAAGGGAAAATATATCACCTATGGGGTCAAAGCCTGTTCCCCAATGGTATCTGCTCAAGCTTTTGCAAGAGGCATATATACCCCTCGGGTCCCAGCAAGTTTTCACCAAGGTGATAGGACCCAGCGATCCATTTTGCCCCTTTGCATAACTTGTTTATTCGTGTAGCCTGCCTTCCAGATAATCAATATGCACTTGCTTAGCAGTTTTTCCATTGGGTTATTATGGAATCAAACTAATCAAGAGTTCTAGACTTTGACAGGTTCTTCTTATTTGCTTTCATGTTACTATAGACAACTTTGCCTAGGGTCTTGAAGTTCTATCACACCACATGTAGTCACTTACATGTATGCTTACTTGGCATATGTAATTCTTTAGGTATTTACAACACCATTGTTCACTATATGATAAAATTAAGAAAATTAATCGTAAGAAGAAGTTTATATTAGTTCAAGTTTGCTCTCTGTGTATGTATTGTTCTGTTCCAGTCATGTTCTCTGACTAAATCTGAAGGGAAAAGATATCAACTATGGGTTCAAAGCCTGTTCCCCAATGGTATCTGCTGAAGCTGTTGCAAGAGGCATATATAACCCTCGGGTCACAGCAAGTTTTCACCAAGGTGGTAAGGCCCAGCGATCCATTTCGCCCCTTTGCTTACCTTGTTTATTCGTGTAGCCAGCCGTCCAGATAATCAATATGCACTTGCTTAGCATTTCTTCCATTGGGTTATTATGGAATCAAACTAATCAAGAATTCTAGACTTTGACAGGTTCTTCTTATTTGCTTTCATGTTACTATAGACAACTATGCCTAGGGTCTTGAAGTTCTATCACACCACATGTAGTCACTTACATGTATGCTTACTTGGCATATGTAACTCTTTAGGTATTTACAACGCCACTGGTCACTATATGCTAAAAGTGTGAAAATTAATCGTAAGAAGAAGTTTATATTAGTTCAAGTTTGCTCTGTGTGGATGTATTGTTCTGTTCCAGTGATGTTCTGTGACTAAATCTGAAGGGAAAAGATATCACCTATGGGGTCAAAGCCATTTCCCCAATGGTATCTGCTGAAGCTTTTGCAAGAGGCATATATACCCCTCGGGTCCCAGCAAGTTTTCACCAAGGTGGTAGGACCCAGCGATCCATTTTGCCCCTTTGCATACCTTGTTTATTCGTGAAGCCTGCCTTCCAGATAATCAGTATGCACTTGCTTAGCAGTTTTTCCATTGGGTTGTTATGGAATCAAACTAATCAAGAGTTCTAGACTTTGACAGGTTCTTCTTATTTGCTTTCATGTTACTATAGACAACTATGCCTAGGGTCTTGAAGTTCTATCACACCACATGTAGTCACTTACATGTATGCTTACTTGGCATATGTAACTCTTTAGGTATTTACAACACCACTGGTCACTACATGATAAAAGTGTGAAAATTAATCGTAAGAAGAAGTTTATATTAGTTCAAGTTTGCTCAGTGTGGATGTATTGTTCTTTTCCAGTGATGTTCTGTGATTAAATCTGAAGGGAAAAGATATCACCTATGGGGTCAAAGCCTGTTCCCCAGTGTTACCTGCTGAAGCTTTTGCAAGAGGCATATATACCCCTCGGGTCCCAACAAGTTTTCACCAAGGTGGTAGGACCCAGCGATCCAATTCGCCCCTTTGCATGCCTTGTTTATTCGTGTAGCCAGCCCTCCAGATAATCAATATGCACTTGCTTAGCAGTTTTTCCATTGGGTAATTATGGAATCAAACGAATCAAGAGTTCTAGACTTTGACAGGTTCTTCTTATTTGCTTTCATGTTACTATAGACAACTATGCCTAGGGTCTTGAAGTTCTATCACACCAAATGTAGTCACTTACATGTATGCTTACTCTTTAGGTGTTTACAACATCACCGGTCACTACAAGATAAAAGTGTGAAATTAATCGTAAGAAGAAGTTTATATTAGTTCAAGTTTGCTCTGTGTGGATGTATTGTTCTGTTCCAGTGATGTTGTGTGACTAAATCTGAAGGGAAAATATATCACCTATGGGGTCAAAGCCTGTTCCCCAATGGTATCTGCTCAAGCTTTTGCAAGAGGCATATATACGCCTCGGGTCCCAGCAAGTTTTCACCAAGGTGATAGGACCCAGCGATCCATTTTGCCCCTTTGCATAACTTGTTTATTCGTGTAGCCTGCCTTCCAGATAATCAATATGCACTTGCTTAGCAGTTTTTCCATTGGGTTATTATGGAATCAAACTAATCAAGAGTTCTAGACTTTGACAGGTTCTTCTTATTTGCTTTCATGTTACTATAGACAACTATGCCTAGGGTCTTGAAGTTCTATCACACCAAATGTAGTCACTTACATGTATGCTTACTCTTTAGGTGTTTACAACATCACCGGTCACTACAAGATAAAAGTGTGAAAGTAATCTTAAGAAGAAGTTTATATTAGTTCAAGTTTGCTCTGTGTGGATGTATTGTTCTGTTCCAGTGATGTTGTGTGACTAAATCTGAAGGGAAAATATATCACCTATGGGGTCAAAGCCTGTTCCCCAATGGTATCTGCTCAAGCTTTTGCAAGAGGCATATATACCCCTCGGGTCCCAGCAAGTTTTCACCAAGGTTATAGGACCCAGCGATCCATTTTGCCCCTTTGCATAACTTGTTTATTCGTGTAGCCTGCCTTCCAGATAATCAATATGCACTTGCTTAGCAGTTTTTCCATTGGGTTATTATGGAATCAAACTAATCAAGAGTTCTAGACTTTGACAGGTTCTTCTTATTTGCTTTCATGTTACTATAGACAACTTTGCCTAGGGTCTTGAAGTTCTATCACACCACATGTAGTCACTTACATGTATGCTTACTTGGCATATGTAATTCTTTAGGTATTTACAACACCATTGTTCACTATATGATAAAAGTAAGAAAATTAATCGTAAGAAGAAGTTTATATTAGTTCAAGTTTGCTCTCTGTGTATGTATTGTTCTGTTCCAGTCATGTTCTCTGACTGAATCTGAAGGGTAAAGATATCAACTATGGGGTCAAAGCCTGTTCCCCAATGGTATCTGCTGAAGCTGTTGCAAGAGGCATATATAACCCTCGGGTCACAGCAAGTTTTCACCAAGGTGGTAAGGCCCAGCGATCCATTTCGCCCCTTTGCTTACCTTGTTTATTCGTGTAGCCAGCCGTCCAGATAATCAATATGCACTTGCTTAGCATTTCTTCCATTGGGTTATTATGGAATCAAACTAATCAAGAATTCTAGACTTTGACAGGTTCTTCTTATTTGCTTTCATGTTACTATAGACAACTATGCCTAGGGTCTTGAAGTTCTATCACACCACATGTAGTCACTTACATGTATGCTTACTTGGCATATGTAACTCTTTAGGTATTTACAACGCCACTGGTCACTATATGCTAAAAGTGTGAAAATTAATCGTAAGAAGAAGTTTATATTAGTTCAAGTTTGCTCTGTGTGGATGTATTGTTCTGTTCCAGTGATGTTCTGTGACTAAATCTGAAGGGAAAAGATATCACCTATGGGGTCAAAGCCATTTCCCCAATGGTATCTGCTCAAGCTTTTGCAAGAGGCATATATACCCCTCGGGTCCCAGCAAGTTTTTACCAAGGTGGTAGGACCCAGCGATCCATTTTGCCCCTTTGCATACCTTGTTTATTCGTGAAGCCTGCCTTCCAGATAATCAATATGCACTTGCTTAGCAGTTTTTCCATTGGGTTATTATGGAATCAAACTAATCAAGAGTTCTAGACTTTGACAGGTTCTTCTTATTTGCTTTCATGTTACTATAGACAACTATGCCTAGGGTCTTGAAGTTCTATCACACCACATGTAGTCACTTACATGTATGCTTACTTGGCATATGTAATTCTTTAGGTATTTACAACACCACCGGTCACTACATGATAAAATTGTGAAAATTAATCGTAAGAAAAAGTTTATATTAGTTCAAGTTTGCTCTGTGTGGATGTATTGTTCTGTTCCAGTGATGATGTGTGACTAAATCTGAAGGGAAAATATATCACCTATGGGGTCAAAGCCTGTTCCCCAATGGTAACTGCTCAAGCTTTTGCAAGAGGCATATATACCCCTCGGGTCCCAGCAAGTTTTCACCAAGGTGGTAGGACCCAGCGATCTATTTTGCCCCTTTGCATAACTTGTTTATTCGTGTAGCCTGCCTTCCAGATAATCAATATGCACTTGCTTAAGCAGTTTTTCCATTGGGTTATTATGGAATCAAACTAATCAAGAGTTCTAGACTTTGACAGGTTCTTCTTATTTGCCTTCATGTTACTATAGACAACTATGCCTAGGGTCTTGAAGTTCTATCACACCACATGTAGTCACGTACATGTATGCTTACTTGGCATATGTAATTCTTTAGGTATTTACAACACCATTGTTCACTATATGACAAAAGTGAGAAAATTAATAGTAAGAAGAAGTTTATATTAGTTCAAGTTTGCTCTCTGTGTATGTATTGTTCTGTTCCAGTCATGTTCTGTGACTAAATCTGAAGGGAAAAGATATCACCTATGGGGTCAAAGCCTGTTCCCCAGTGGTATCTGCTGAAGCTTTTGCAAGAGACATATATACCCCTCGGGTCCCAGCAAGTTTTCACCAAGGTGGTAGGGCCCAGCGATCCATTTCGTGGCTTTGCATAACTTGTTTATTCGTGTAGCCTGCCTTCCAGATAATCAATATGCACTTGCTTAGCAGTTTTTCCATTGGGTTATTATGGAATCAAACTAATCAAGAGTTCTAGACTTTGACAGGTTTTTCTTATTTGCTTTCATGTTACTATAGACAACTATGCCTAGGGTCTTGAAGTTCTATCACACCACATGTAGTCACTTACATGTATGCTTACTCTTTAGGTGTTTACAACATCACCGGTCAGGGCTGGACTGGTAATCTGGCATACCGGGAAAATGCCCGGTGGGCCGACGTGCTTTTTGGGCCGATAAATCTCATACTTTTTTTTTTCTTTTAACGGCCCATAAAACTTGTACATCGGCGGCCCATTCGTTTTGTTTTGTTTAAATTGATGGTGCTGGGTTAGTGCCGGTGTAATGCATTGGTCAAAAAAAAGTAAGCGTTAGTTTTTTTTCCCACTGACAGACCGGCTTATGAAACCCGTAGATCAGCGGCCCATGGGTTGTTTTCTTGATTGATTTCTTGACACTGGGCTGGCCCAATCACACCTCCCCCTTTGGGCTTTGAGTGAGCGTGCAGTGTCAAGTGTGTATCTGTCAAAATAGTCTGAGAGATGGAGAAGAAACGCAAGGAATGTACAGGAATGTAAAAAAGACGCGTTTTTATCCATGTTTTCCGCCAAAATAAAAGCTTGATGCAGTTTCCGTCAAAATAAAAGATCATGTGCTTATCTCTTTCAAGTTTAGAAATGAGTACAAAACTAATTATGAAAGTTTTCTTTATTTTTCAGTGCATTTGTTTTGCAATATATGGCTATTACTGTCATTGGTTTAATATTATAACTATTATTATGTAGTAGTGTAATATAGACAGACACTGTTACTAAAAGAGGTATGATTTTTTCTTTGTTTAATTTGCACACTTAATATGGGTTGGAGCCTTTTAATTTTGAACTCTCAAACTGCACCAGATTAATGAATTTAACATTAAAATGCACAAATTTTTCTTAGGGGGGGCATGCCCCCAAACCCCCCTAGAGGGACAGAGGTCCCCCCACCACAGTTTTACCAAGATCCTGTGGGAAACATTGGTATTGCTATGCCAATGCAGCTTATAGCTTGTTTTTTGGATGCATCACTGTGGAGTATAGTTCAATTGTATTAATAAATTACAATTTTGTACTTATTTAATCTGTTAACTCGTTCCTACTCACTCATTACATGGCATTAGTGGTTTTAATGAAAAGGAGTTGAACAAAAACATATTTAAGGGCGTGCAAAGATGGGTGGTGTTTATGGTCATATGTAGTGGGCCAGTCTGGGCCAAAATGCCAGGGCCGATTTTCTGTCCCAGTCCAGCCCTGTCACCGGTCACTACATGATAAAAGTGTGAAAATTAATCGTAAGAAGAAGTTTATATTAGTTCAAGTTTGCTTTGTGTGGATGTATTGTTCTGTTCCAGTCATGTTCTCTGACTAAATCTGAAGTTAAAATATATCACCTATCAAGCTAATCAAGAATTCTAGACTTTGACAGGTTCTTCTTATTTGCTTTCATGTTACTATAGACAACTATGCCTAGGGTCTTGAAGTTCTATCACACCACATGTAGTCACTTACATGTATGCTTACTTGGCATATGTAACTCTTTAGGTATTTACAGCGCCACTGGTCACTATATGCTAAAAGTGTGAAAATTAATCGTAAGAAGAAGTTTATATTAGTTCAAGTTTGCTCTGTGTGGATGTATTGTTCTGTTCCAGTGATGTTCTGTGACTAAATCTGAAGGGAAAAGATATCACCTATGGGGTCAAAGCCATTTCCCCAATGGTATCTGCTGAAGCTTTTGCAAGAGGCATATATACCCCTCGGGTCCCAGCAAGTTTTCACCAAGGTGGTAGGACCCAGCGATCCATTTTGCCCCTTTGCATACCTTGTTTATTCGTGAAGCCTGCCTTCCAGATAATCAATATGCACTTGCTTAGCAGTTTTTCCATTGGGTTATTATGGAATCAAACTAATCAAGAGTTCTAGACTTTGACAGGTTCTTCTTATTTGCTTTCATGTTACTATAGACAACTATGCCTAGGGTCTTGAAGTTCTATCACACCACATGTAGTCACTTACATGTATGCTTACTTGGCATATGTAATTCTTTAGGTATTTACAACACCACCGGTCACTACATGATAAAATTGTGAAAATTAATCGTAAGAAAAAGTTTATATTAGTTCAAGTTTGCTCTGTGTGGATGTATTGTTCTGTTCCAGTCATGTTCTCTGACTAAATCTGAAGGGAAAAGATATCACCTATGGGGTCAAAGCCTGTTCCCCAATGGTAACTGCTCAAGCTTTTGCAAGAGGCATATATACCCCTCGGGTCCCAGCAAGTTTTCACCAAGGTGGTAGGACCCAGCGATCTATTTTGCCCCTTTGCATAACTTGTTTATTCGTGTAGCCTGCCTTCCAGATAATCAATATGCACTTGCTTAGCAGTTTTTCCATTGGGTTATTATGGAATCAAACTAATCAAGAGTTCTAGACTTTGACAGGTTCTTCTTATTTGCTTTCATGTTACTATAGACAACTATGCCTAGGGTCTTGAAGTTCTATCACACCACATGTAGTCACGTACATGTATGCTTACTTGGCATATGTAATTCTTTAGGTATTTACAACACCATTGTTCACTATATGATAAAAGTGAGAAAATTAATCGTAAGAAGAAGTTTATATTAGTTCAAGTTTGCTCTCTGTGTATGTATTGTTCTGTTCCAGTCATGTTCTGTGACTAAATCTGAAGGGAAAAGATATCACCTGTGGGGTCAAAGCCTGTTCCCCAGTGGTATCTGCTGAAGCTTTTGCAAGAGACATATATACCCCTCGGGTCCCAGCAAGTTTTCACCAAGGTGGTAGGGCCCAGCGATCCATTTCGTGGCTTTGCATAACTTGTTTATTCGTGTAGCCTACCTTCCAGATAATCAATATGCACTTGCTTAGCAGTTTTTCCATTGGGTTATTATGGAATCAAACTAATCAAGAGTTCTAGACTTTGACAGGTTTTTCTTATTTGCTTTCATGTTACTATAGACAACTATGCCTAGGGTCTTGAAGTTCTATCACACCACATGTAGTCACTTACATGTATGCTTACTCTTTAGGTGTTTACAACATCACCGGTCAGGGCTGGACTGGTAATCTGGCATACCGGGCAAATGCCCGGTGGGCCGACGTGCTTTTTGGGCCGATAAATCTCATACTTTTTTTTTTCTTTTAACGGCCCATAAAACTTGTACATCGGCGGCCCATTCGTTTTGTTTTGTTTAACCCATAAGAACCCGTGGTGACGTGGGTGTCACAAACACTGGTGATTATATGGAAAGGTCTTTTTAAAGCATTATCCCTTACTTTCAACCCAGGAAGTCCCTAAGTGACATTTAAGGAACATCCAGGTTCAGTCATGTGACAATCTGTGCATTTTTGTTGCCATGGTAACATTTCCAAAATGGTGGCCTGTCTGGTGTGCACATGTTGCAGTGTCAGCAATTTTTAAAAACGCTTGTTTTTGTTACTAAAGGTATGTTTCAACCCATGCAACAATTCTAATGTTTTAATAACATATCCTAGATTACACTTGACCTGATTTTAAAACATATCTTGTACAAATTGATATAAAACAAGTTATGGAAATGTTGTGGTGACATATGTGTCACATCGGGCTGTTAACCTTAAAACAGTAGGTGAAATTTTGATGTGACGTATGTGTCACATTAAGAAAAATGGTAATGAGCTGCTCAAATAATTTAGCTGATTCAATCATTTTAGTGTTATATATAATTATGCTGCTTAATTAAAAGCATATTTTAACATATAAATGTAAAATTATACTAAATAAATGTAAAATTAATAACATTGTTAAATAAACATTTTTTTTGCATACCTGTAACTAAAACAGGTATGCAACATATGGTATAAAACAGGTATAACATATGTTGATATCATATGTTGGTTCTATTTTAAGGTTATTTTATCTTTTTTGTAGTGAGAATAACATGAATAGATTCAGGAAACATCTTGATCTTCAGAATGTACTGAAGATTATCCAGGGAGACGACAGCGAGTATGAGGGATGTGACAGTGATTCGGATGAAGACTTTGATGACCCTGATTTCACTCCTGCCAAGAAAGACATGGAGGAAGATGAATCAAGTGAATCTGATTCAGATAGCGGATCCAGTGATTTAGATTTAGAAGCTGCACAACCAAACATAAACTCTGGGAAGCAAAATACAACCAGCCAGGGTAAAAAAACATTTTCTTGGAGAAAGAAACATTTTGAAACCCCTGAGTGCACATTCAAAGGGCCGAGCGTCACACCTCCAGAAAATCTTCAAACGCCCCTGGAGTATTTCAGAAAGTTTATAACATCAGAAATGCTTGAGTTACTAAAGGAACAAACTAATTTGTACAGTGTGCAAAAATCTGGAACTCAAAAAGAATGTTAACACCACTGTTAAAGAAATGGAAATTCTCATTGGTATCTATCTGCGCATGGGTCTGCATCAAATGCCAGGAAATCGTGCATACTGGGAAAATGACACAAGGTGTCCCATGGTGGCTGACAACATGTCACGCAACCGTTTTCAGACCTTGCTAGCATGTCTACATTTCACTGACAACAATGATTTGTCAAATCGGCAAGCAGGGGATAAGTGTTGGAAGATCCGTTCATGGCTTGATATGTTTCGCAAACAATGCCTGGCTATCACCCCGGAGGAGCACAACTCTATTGATGAGCAAATGGTGCCCTTCAGAGGGACACACAGCCCAATAAGGCAGTACGTGAAGGGCAAACCCCACCCTTGGGGGTTAAAAATTTGGGCCCGCTGCTCCTCCTCTGGAATCTTATGTGATTTTGCGGTCTATCAAGGTGGCACTGGGAAAAAAACACCACTTGGCATAGGAGGTGACGTTGTGGTTGAGCTGTGTGAAAGTCTCCCATCAAATCAAAACTACAAAGTTTTTGCAGACAATTTTTTTTCCTCTCCAGCACTGATTGTCGAGCTTCTTTCGCGACAGATCTACTTTGTAGGAACACTCCGTTGCAATCGTTTGGCTGGTTGTCAGCTTGAAGATGAGAAAAGTCTTGCCAAGCGAGGCAGAGGATCTGTTGAAACCATGGTGGAGAAGGAGGAAAGGATGGTCATTGTCAGGTGGTACGACAACAAAGCTGTTACCCTGATCTCCTCCTACTGCGCAGTTGAGCCTCAAGATAAAGCTCGTCGCTGGAGCAAATCAGACAAAGCTTTTGTGGAGGTCAACAGGCCACACATTGTGAAGGAGTACAACACATTCATGGGGGGAATAGACCTCCTTGATGCATGTGTTGCAAGGTACAAATACCACATGAGATCACGTCGGTGGTACATCTACCTGTTCTGGCAAACCATCATGTTGGGCCTTGTTAATGCATGGTTGATCTACCGCCGTGACTGCAAACAACTTGGTGTCCAAAAGCCATTGAAGCAGAGGAGCTTCCAGGCAGAGGTTGCCACTAGCCTAATTCTTGTGCAAGCACAAAGAGGTCGGCCAACAATTCACCGCACGTCTTCACCACCACCACCACGACCCAAGAGAGTTCGTGTTGGAGTACCAGATGATGTGCGCACTGACCAGGTTGCACATTGGCCTGCAAAATGTGACACGCGTGGCCGTTGCAAATTCTGCAAAGTCCTTGCAACCACCACTGTCTGTGAGAAATGTGATGTGCGGCTTTGCTTCACTGAGGACAGAAATTGCTTCAAAAACTTCCATCTGCCCTAAATTGCCAAAAAAGTAAGAAAAGTGATAATGGTTTGATCAGAGTGAACAAGTTTTTTTTTCACTGAGCATTGTATTGTTTGTTTGTTTACAGTTTTATTGCACAATATACAAATTTTTGCAATGTTATTGCACTACATGCATGTTCAACATGTTTACCTCCATGTTTACCTCCAGTGTGAGGTAGTTATTTATTTTTATTCAGTTTGCACATTTTCGAGTTGAGAAAAAATAATCTACAAATGTATTTCTGGTAAAACCGTATACTTGAAAAGGTAAAATTTTGCAATGTTATTGCACTACATGCATGTTCAACATGTTGACCTCCAGTGTGAGGTAGTTATTTATTTTTATTCAGTTTGCACATTTTCGAGTTGTGAAAAAATTATCTAAAACTTTATTTCTGGTTAAACCGTATACCTGAAAAGGTAGAATTTTGATATGTTACAAAAGAGGAGTTGTAAAATTGAATGGTCACAGTTATGTGGTTTTGAAATATGTGGCAAAGCAAATAAAGTGCAAAAACTGTATTACTTCTGAAAAAGTTTTTTTTTTTTTATCTTCCCAGAAAAGTTCTAATTTTGAAAATAACGTGGAAAAGAAAATAAATAGAAAAAATTTTTATTTAGCAAGAAAACTGACAAAATGTTTTTTTTTTCAAATGAGAAATAAAAGCCCAATGTGACATATATGTAACATTAAAAATTTATCATAAACGCCCAATGTGACATATATGTAACATTACAGATCTTTGACAAGGAGGGGTTGTATTTAAAAAACAACTGCAGAAACATGTTTTATGTGGTCCATTTAGTCTGTTTTATATGCCCCATAATTTTCCTATAAGGGGAAATTGGTCCGGGTTCTTATGGGTTAAATTGATGGTGCTGGGTTAGTGCCGGTGTAATGAATTGGTCAAAAAAAAGTAAGCGTTAGGTTTTTTTCCCACTGACAGACCGGCTTATGAAACCCGTAGATCAGCGGCCCATTGGTTGTTTTCTTGATTGATTTCTTGACACTGGGCTGGCCCAATCACACCTCCCCCTTTGGGCTTTGAGTGAGCGTGCAGTGTCAAGTGTGTATCTGTCAAAATAGTCTGAGAGATGGAGAAGAAACGCAAGGAATGTACAGGAATGTAAAAAAGACGCGTTTTTATCCATGTTTTCCGCCAAAATAAAAGCTTGATGCAGTTTCCGTCAAAATAAAAGATCATATGTGCTTATCTCTTTCAAGTTTAGAAATGAGTACAAAACTAATTATGAAAGTTTTCTTTATTTTTCAGTGCATTTGTTTTGCAATATATGGCTATTACTGTCATTGGTTTAATATTATAACTATTATTATGTAGTAGTGTAATATAGACAGACACTGTTACTAAAAGAGGTATGATTTTTTATTTGTTTAATTTGCACACTTAATATGGGTTGGAGCCTTTTAATTTTGAACTCTCAAACTGCACCAGATTAATGAATTTAACATTAAAATGCACACATTTTTCTTAGGGGGGGCATGCCCCCAAACCCCCCTAGAGGGACAGAGGTCCGCCCACCACAGTTTTACCAAGATCCTGTGGGAAACATTGGTATTGCTATGCCAATGCAGCTTATAGCTTGTTTTTTGGATGCATCACTGTGGAGTATAGTTCAATTGTATTAATAAATTACAATTTTGTACTTATTTAATCTGTTAACTCGTTCCTACTCACTCATTACATGGCATTAGTGGTTTTAATGAAAAGGAGTTGAACAAAAACATATTTAAGGGCGTGCAAAGATGGGTGGTGTTTATGGTCATATGTAGTGGGCCAGTCTGGGCCAAAATGCCAGGGCCGATTTTCTGTCCCAGTCCAGCCCTGTCACCGGTCACTACATGATAAAAGTGTGAAAATTAATCGTAAGAAGAAGTTTATATTAGTTCAAGTTTGCTTGTGTGGATGTATTGTTCTGTTCCAGTCATGTTCTCTGACTAAATCTGAAGTTAAAATATATCACCTATGGGGTCAATGCCTGTTCCCCAATGGTATCTGCTGAAGCTTTTGCAAGAGGCATATATAACCCTCGGGTCCCAGCAAGTTTTCACCAAGGTGGTAAGGCCCAGCGATCCATTTCGCCCCTTTGCTTACCTTGTTTATTCGTGTAGCCAGCCCTCCAGATAATCAATATGCACTTGCTTAGCATTTCTTCCATTGGGTTATTATGGAATCAAGCTAATCAAGAATTCTAGACTTTGACAGGTTCTTCTTATTTGCTTTCATGTTACTATAGACAACTATGCCTAGGGTCTTGAAGTTCTATCACACCACATGTAGTCACTTACATGTATGCTTACTTGGCATATGTAACTCTTTAGGTATTTACAACACCACTGGTCACTATATGCTAAAAGTGTGAAAATTAATCGTAGGAAGAAGTTTATATTAGTTCAAGTTTGCTCTGTGTGGATGTATTGTTCTGTTCCAGTGATGTTCTGTGACTAAATCTGAAGGGAAAAGATATCACCTATGGGGTCAAAGCCATTTCCCCAATGGTATCTGCTGAAGCTTTTGCAAGAGGCATATATACCCCTCGGGTCCCAGCAAGTTTTCACCAAGGTGGTAGGACCCAGCGATCCATTTTGCCCCTTTGCATACCTTGTTTATTCGTGAAGCCTGCCTTCCAGATAATCAATATGCACTTGCTTAGCAGTTTTTCCATTGGGTTATTATGGAATCAAACTAATCAAGAGTTCTAGACTTTGACAGGTTCTTCTTATTTGCTTTCATGTTACTATAGACAACTATGCCTAGGGTCTTGAAGTTCTATCACACCACATGTAGTCACTTACATGTATGCTTACTTGGCATATGTAACTCTTTAGGTATTTACAACACCACTGGTCACTACATGATAAAAGTGTGAAAATTAATCGTAAGAAGAAGTTTATATTAGTTCAAGTTTGCTCAGTGTGGATGTATTGTTCTTTTCCAGTGATGTTCTGTGATTAAATCTGAAGGGAAAAGATATCACCTATGGGGTCAAAGCCTGTTCCCCAGTGTTACCTGCTGAAGCTTTTGCAAGAGGCATATATACCCCTCGGGTCCCAACAAGTTTTCACCAAGGTGGTAGGACCCAGCGATCCAATTCGCCCCTTTGCATGCCTTGTTTATTCGTGTAGCCAGCCCTCCAGATAATCAATATGCACTTGCTTAGCAGTTTTTCCATTGGGTTATTATGGAATCAAACTAATCAAGAGTTCTAGACTTTGACAGGTTCTTCTTATTTGCTTTCATGTTACTATAGACAACTATGCCTAGGGTCTTGAAGTTCTATCACACCAAATGTAGTCACTTACATGTATGCTTACTCTTTAGGTGTTTACAACATCACCGGTCACTACAAGATAAAAGTGTGAAAATTAATCGTAAGAAGAAGTTTATATTACTTCAAGTTTGCTCTGTGTGGATGTATTGTTCTGTTCCAGTCATGTTCTCTGACTAAATCTGAAGGGAAAATATATCACCTATGGGGTCAAAGCCTGTTCCCCAATGGTATCTGCTCAAGCTTTTGCAAGAGGCATATATACCCCTCGGGTCCCAGCAAGTTTTCACCAAGGTGATAGGACCCAGCGATCCATTTTGCCCCTTTGCATAACTTGTTTATTCGTGTAGCCTGCCTTCCAGATAATCAATATGCACTTGCTTAGCAGTTTTTCCATTGGGTTATTATGGAATCAAACTAATCAAGAGTTCTAGACTTTGACAGGTTCTTCTTATTTGCTTTCATGTTACTATAGACAACTTTGCCTAGGGTCTTGAAGTTCTATCACACCACATGTAGTCACTTACATGTATGCTTACTTGGCATATGTAATTCTTTAGGTATTTACAACACCATTGTTCACTATATGATAAAATTAAGAAAATTAATCGTAAGAAGAAGTTTATATTAGTTCAAGTTTGCTCTCTGTGTATGTATTGTTCTGTTCCAGTCATGTTCTCTGACTAAATCTGAAGGGAAAAGATATCAACTATGGGGTCAAAGCCTGTTCCCCAATGGTATCTGCTGAAGCTGTTGCAAGAGGCATATATAACCCTCGGGTC
Organism: Scardinius erythrophthalmus; assembly: GCF_964197995.2. NCBI lineage: Eukaryota > Metazoa > Chordata > Actinopteri > Cypriniformes > Leuciscidae > Scardinius > Scardinius erythrophthalmus. Next base: position 30,907,986 of record NC_138237.1, on the reverse strand, counting down.
ACAGCAAGTTTTCACCAAGGTGGTAAGGCCCAGCGATCCATTTCGCCCCTTTGCTTACCTTGTTTATTCGTGTAGCCAGCCGTCCAGATAATCAATATGCACTTGCTTAGCATTTCTTCCATTGGGTTATTATGGAATCAAACTAATCAAGAATTCTAGACTTTGACAGGTTCTTCTTATTTGCTTTCATGTTACTATAGACAACTATGCCTAGGGTCTTGAAGTTCTATCACACCACATGTAGTCACTTACATGTATGCTTACTTGGCATATGTAACTCTTTAGGTATTTACAACGCCACTGGTCACTATATGCTAAAAGTGTGAAAATTAATCGTAAGAAGAAGTTTATATTAGTTCAAGTTTGCTCTGTGTGGATGTATTGTTCTGTTCCAGTGATGTTCTGTGACTAAATCTGAAGGGAAAAGATATCACCTATGGGGTCAAAGCCATTTCCCCAATGGTATCTGCTGAAGCTTTTGCAAGAGGCATATATACCCCTCGGGTCCCAGCAAGTTTTCACCAAGGTGGTAGGACCCAGCGATCCATTTTGCCCCTTTGCATAACTTGTTTATTCGTGTAGCCTGCCTTCCAGATAATCAATATGCACTTGCTTAGCAGTTTTTCCATTGGGTTATTATGGAATCAAACTAATCAAGAGTTCTAGACTTTGACAGGTTCTTCTTATTTGCTTTCATGTTACTATAGACAACTATGCCTAGGGTCTTGAAGTTCTATCACACCACATGTAGTCACGTACATGTATGCTTACTTGGCATATGTAATTCTTTAGGTATTTACAACACCATTGTTCACTATATGATAAAAGTGAGAAAATTAATCGTAAGAAGAAGTTTATATTAGTTCAAGTTTGCTCTCTGTGTATGTATTGTTCTGTTCCAGTCATGTTCTGTGACTAAATCTGAAGGGAAAAGATATCACCTATGGGGTCAAAGCCTGTTCCCCAGTGGTATCTGCTGAAGCTTTTTCAAGAGACATATATACCCCTCGGGTCCCAGCAAGTTTTCACCAAGGTGGTAGGGCCCAGCGATCCATTTCGTGACTTTGCATAACTTGTTTATTCGTGTAGCCTGCCTTCCAGATAATCAATATGCACTTGCTTAGCAGTTTTTCCATTGGGTTATTATGGAATCAAACTAATCAAGAGTTCTAGACTTTGACAGGTTTTTCTTATTTGCTTTCATGTTACTATAGACAACTATGCCTAGGGTCTTGAAGTTCTATCACACCACATGTAGTCACTTACATGTATGCTTACTCTTTAGGTGTTTACAACATCACCGGTCAGGGCTGGACTGGTAATCTGGCATACCGGGCAAATGCCCGGTGGGCCGACGTGCTTTTTGGGCCGATAAATCTCATACTTTTTTTTTTCTTTTAACGGCCCATAAAACTTGTACATCGGCGGCCCATTCGTTTTGTTTTGTTTAAATTGATGGTGCTGGGTTAGTGCCGGTGTAATGCATTGGTCAAAAAAAAGTAAGCGTTAGTTTTTTTTCCCACTGACAGACCGGCTTATGAAACCTGTAGATCAGCGGCCCATTGGTTGTTTTCCTGATTGATTTCTTGACACTGGGCTGGCCCAATCACACCTCCCCCTTTGGGCTTTGAGTGAGCGTGCAGTGTCAAGTGTGTATCTGTCAAAATAGTCTGAGAGATGGAGAAGAAACGCAAGGAATGTACAGGAATGTAAAAAAGACGCGTTTTTATCCATGTTTTCCGCCAAAATAAAAGCTTGATGCAGTTTCCGTCAAAATAAAAGATCATGTGCTTATCTCTTTCAAGTTTAGAAATGAGTACAAAACTAATTATGAAAGTTTTCTTTATTTTTCAGTGCATTTGTTTTGCAATATATGGCTATTACTGTCATTGTTTTAATATTATAACTATTATTATGTAGTAGTGTAATATAGACAGACACTGTTACTAAAAGAGGTATGATTTTTTATTTGTTTAATTTGCACACTTAATATGGGTTGGAGCCTTTTAATTTTGAACTCTCAAACTGCACCAGATTAATGAATTTAACATTAAAATGCACAAATTTTTCTTAGGGGGGGCATGCCCCCAAACCCCCCTAGAGGGACAGAGGTCCGCCCACCACAGTTTTACCAAGATCCTGTGGGAAACATTGGTATTGCTATGCCAATGCAGCTTATAGCTTGTTTTTTGGATGCATCACTGTGGAGTATAGTTCAATTGTATTAATAAATTACAATTTTGTACTTATTTAATCTGTTAACTCGTTCCTACTCACTCATTACATGGCATTAGTGGTTTTAATGAAAAGGAGTTGAACAAAAACATATTTAAGGGCGTGCAAAGATGGGTGGTGTTTATGGTCATATGTAGTGGGCCAGTCTGGGCCAAAATGCCAGGGCCGATTTTCTGTCCCAGTCCAGCCCTGTCACCGGTCACTACATGATAAAAGTGTGAAAATTAATCATAAGAAGAAGTTTATATTAGTTCAAGTTTGCTTTGTGTGGATGTATTGTTCTGTTCCAGTCATGTTCTCTGACTAAATCTGAAGTTAAAATATATCACCTATGGGGTCAATGCCTGTTCCCCAATGGTATCTGCTGAAGCTTTTGCAAGAGGCATATATAACCCTCGGGTCCCAGCAAGTTTTCACCAAGGTGGTAAGGCCCAGCGATCCATTTCGCCCCTTTGCTTACCTTGTTTATTCGTGTAGCCAGCCCTCCAGATAATCAATATGCACTTGCTTAGCATTTCTTCCATTGGGTTATTATGGAATCAAGCTAATCAAGAATTCTAGACTTTGACAGGTTCTTCTTATTTGCTTTCATGTTACTATAGACAACTATGCCTAGGGTCTTGAAGTTCTATCACACCACATGTAGTCACTTACATGTATGCTTACTTGGCATATGTAACTCTTTAGGTATTTACAACACCACTGGTCACTATATGCTAAAAGTGTGAAAATTAATCGTAGGAAGAAGTTTATATTAGTTCAAGTTTGCTCTGTGTGGATGTATTGTTCTGTTCCAGTGATGTTCTGTGACTAAATCTGAAGGGAAAAGATATCACCTATGGGGTCAAAGCCATTTCCCCAATGGTATCTGCTGAAGCTTTTGCAAGAGGCATATATACCCCTCGGGTCCCAGCAAGTTTTCACCAAGGTGGTAGGACCCAGCGATCCATTTTGCCCCTTTGCATACCTTGTTTATTCGTGAAGCCTGCCTTCCAGATAATCAATATGCACTTGCTTAGCAGTTTTTCCATTGGGTTATTATGGAATCAAACTAATCAAGAGTTCTAGACTTTGACAGGTTCTTCTTATTTGCTTTCATGTTACTATAGACAACTATGCCTAGGGTCTTGAAGTTCTATCACACCACATGTAGTCACTTACATGTATGCTTACTTGGCATATGTAACTCTTTAGGTATTTACAACACCACTGGTCACTACATGATAAAAGTGTGAAAATTAATCGTAAGAAGAAGTTTATATTAGTTCAAGTTTGCTCAGTGTGGATGTATTGTTCTTTTCCAGTGATGTTCTGTGATTAAATCTGAAGGGAAAAGATATCACTTATGGGGTCAAAGCCTGTTCCCCAGTGTTACCTGCTGAAGCTTTTGCAAGAGGCATATATACCCCTCGGGTCCCAACAAGTTTTCACCAAGGTGGTAGGACCCAGCGATCCATTTCACCCCTTTGCATACCTTGTTTATTCGTGTAGACTGCCTTCCAGATAATCAATATGCACTTGCTTAGCATTTCTTCCATTGGGTTATTATGGAATCAAACTAATCAAGAATTCTAGACTTTGACAGGTTCTTCTTATTTGCTTACACCACATGTAGTCACTTACATGTATGCTTACTTGGCATATGTAACTCTTTAGGTATTTACAACACCACCGGTCACTACATGATAAAAGTGTGAAAATTAATCGTAAGAAGAAGTTTATATTAGTTCAGGTTTGCTCTGTGTGGATGTATTGTTCTGTTCCAGTGATGTTCTGTGACTAAATCTGAAGGGAAAAGATATCACCTATGGGGTCAAAGCCTGTTCCCCAATGGTATCTGCTGAAGCTTTTGCAAGAGGCATATATACCCCTCGGGTCCCAGCAAGTTTTCACCAAGGTGGTAGGGCCCAGCGATCCATTTCGTGCCTTTGCATAACTTGTTTATTCGTGTAGCCTGCCTTCCAGATAATCAATATGCACTTGCTTAGCAGTTTTTCCATTGGGTTATTATGGAATCAAACTAATCAAGAGTTCTAGACTTTGACAGGTTCTTCTTATTTGCTTTCATGTTACTATAGACAACTATGTCTAGGGTCTTGAAGTTCTATCACACCAAATGTAGTCACTTACATGTATGCTTACTCTTTAGGTGTTTACAACATCACCGGTCACTACAAGATAAAAGTGTGAAATTAATCGTAAGAAGAAGTTTATATTAGTTCAAGTTTGCTCTGTGTGGATGTATTGTTCTGTTCCAGTGATGTTGTGTGACTAAATCTGAAGGGAAAATATATCACCTATGGGGTCAAAGGCTGTTCCCCAATGGTATCTGCTCAAGCTTTTGCAAGAGGCATATATACGCCTCGGGTCCCAGCAAGTTTTCACCAAGGTGATAGGACCCAGCGATCCATTTTGCCCCTTTGCATAACTTGTTTATTCGTGTAGCCTGCCTTCCAGATAATCAATATGCACTTGCTTAGCAGTTTTTCCATTGGGTTATTATGGAATCAAACTAATCAAGAGTTCTAGACTTTGACAGGTTCTTCTTATTTGCTTTCATGTTACTATAGACAACTATGCCTAGGGTCTTGAAGTTCTATCACACCAAATGTAGTCACTTACATGTATGCTTACTCTTTAGGTGTTTACAACATCACCGGTCACTACAAGATAAAAGTGTGAAATTAATCGTAAGAAGAAGTTTATATTAGTTCAAGTTTGCTCTGTGTGGATGTATTGTTCTGTTCCAGTGATGTTGTGTGACTAAATCTGAAGGGAAAATATATCACCTATGGGGTCAAAGCCTGTTCCCCAATGGTATCTGCCAAAGCTTTTGCAAGAGGCATATATACCCCTCGGGTCCCAGCAAGTTTTCACCAAGGTTATAGGACCCAGCGATCCATTTTGCCCCTTTGCATAACTTGTTTATTCGTGTAGCCTGCCTTCCAGATAATCAATATGCACTTGCTTAGCAGTTTTTCCATTGGGTTATTATGGAATCAAACTAATCAAGAGTTCTAGACTTTGACAGGTTCTTCTTATTTGCTTTCATGTTACTATAGACAACTATGCCTAGGGTCTTGAAGTTCTATCACACCACATGTAGTCACTTACATGTATGCTTACTTGGCATATGTAACTCTTTAGGTATTTACAACACCACTGGTCACTACATGATAAAAGTGTGAAAATTAATCGTAAGAAGAAGTTTATATTAGTTCAAGTTTGCTCTGTGTGGATGTATTGTTCTTTTCCAGTGATGTTCTGTGATTAAATCTGAAGGGAAAAGATATCACCTATGGGGTCAAAGCCTGTTCCCCAGTGTTACCTGCTGAAGCTTTTGCAAGAGGCATATATACCCCTCGGGTCCCAACAAGTTTTCACCAAGGTGGTAGGACCCAGCGATCCAATTCGCCCCTTTGCATGCCTTGTTTATTCGTGTAGCCAGCCCTCCAGATAATCAATATGCACTTGCTTAGCAGTTTTTCCATTGGGTTATTATGGAATCAAACTAATCAAGAGTTCTAGACTTTGACAGGTTCTTCTTATTTGCTTTCATGTTACTATAGACAACTATGCCTAGGGTCTTGAAGTTCTATCACACCAAATGTAGTCACTTACATGTATGCTTACTCTTTAGGTGTTTACAACATCACCGGTCACTACAAGATAAAAGTGTGAAAATTAATCGTAAGAAGAAGTTTATATTAGTTCAAGTTTGCTCTGTGTGGATGTATTGTTCTGTTCCAGTCATGTTCTCTGACTAAATCTGAAGGGAAAATATATCACCTATGGGGTCAAAGCCTGTTCCCCAATGGTATCTGCTCAAGCTTTTGCAAGAGGCATATATACCCCTCGGGTCCCAGCAAGTTTTCACCAAGGTGATAGGACCCAGCGATCCATTTTGCCCCTTTGCATAACTTGTTTATTCGTGTAGCCTGCCTTCCAGATAATCAATATGCACTTGCTTAGCAGTTTTTCCATTGGGTTATTATGGAATCAAACTAATCAAGAGTTCTAGACTTTGACAGGTTCTTCTTATTTGCTTTCATGTTACTATAGACAACTTTGCCTAGGGTCTTGAAGTTCTATCACACCACATGTAGTCACTTACATGTATGCTTACTTGGCATATGTAATTCTTTAGGTATTTACAACACCATTGTTCACTATATGATAAAAGTAAGAAAATTAATCGTAAGAAGAAGTTTATATTAGTTCAAGTTTGCTCTCTGTGTATGTATTGTTCTGTTCCAGTCATGTTCTCTGACTAAATCTGAAGGGAAAAGATATCAACTATGGGGTCAAAGCCTGTTCCCCAATGGTATCTGCTGAAGCTGTTGCAAGAGGCATATATAACCCTCGGGTCACAGCAAGTTTTCACCAAGGTGGTAAGGCCCAGCGATCCATTTCGCCCCTTTGCTTACCTTGTTTATTCGTGTAGCCAGCCGTCCAGATAATCAATATGCACTTGCTTAGCATTTCTTCCATTGGGTTATTATGGAATCAAACTAATCAAGAATTCTAGACTTTGACATGTTCTTCTTATTTGCTTTCATGTTACTATAGACAACTATGCCTAGGGTCTTGAAGTTCTATCACACCACATGTAGTCACTTACATGTATGCTTACTTGGCATATGTAACTCTTTAGGTATTTACAACGCCACTGGTCACTATATGCTAAAAGTGTGAAAATTAATCGTAAAAAGAAGTTTATATTAGTTCAAGTTTGCTCCGTGTGGATGTATTGTTCTGTTCCAGTGATGTTCTGTGACTAAATCTGAAGGGAAAAGATATCACCTATGGGGTCAAAGCCATTTCCCCAATGGTATCTGCTGAAGCTTTTGCAAGAGGCATATATACCCCTCGGGTCCCAGCAAGTTTTCACCAAGGTGGTAGGACCCAGCGATCCATTTTGCCCCTTTGCATAACTTGTTTATTCGTGTAGCCTGCCTTCCAGATAATCAATATGCACTTGCTTAGCAGTTTTTCCATTGGGTTATTATGGAATCAAACTAATCAAGAGTTCTAGACTTTGACAGGTTCTTCTTATTTGCTTTCATGTTACTATAGACAACTATGCCTAGGGTCTTGAAGTTCTATCACACCACATGTAGTCACGTACATGTATGCTTACTTGGCATATGTAATTCTTTAGGTATTTACAACACCATTGTTCACTATATGATAAAAGTGAGAAAATTAATCGTAAGAAGAAGTTTATATTAGTTCAAGTTTGCTCTCTGTGTATGTATTGTTCTGTTCCAGTCATGTTCTGTGACTAAATCTGAAGGGAAAAGATATCACCTATGGGGTCAAAGCCTGTTCCCCAGTGGTATCTGCTGAAGCTTTTTCAAGAGACATATATACCCCTCGGGTCCCAGCAAGTTTTCACCAAGGTGGTAGGGCCCAGCGATCCATTTCGTGACTTTGCATAACTTGTTTATTCGTGTAGCCTGCCTTCCAGATAATCAATATGCACTTGCTTAGCAGTTTTTCCATTGGGTTATTATGGAATCAAACTAATCAAGAGTTCTAGACTTTGACAGGTTTTTCTTATTTGCTTTCATGTTACTATAGACAACTATGCCTAGGGTCTTGAAGTTCTATCACACCACATGTAGTCACTTACATGTATGCTTACTCTTTAGGTGTTTACAACATCACCGGTCAGGGCTGGACTGGTAATCTGGCATACCGGGCAAATGCCCGGTGGGCCGACGTGCTTTTTGGGCCGATAAATCTCATACTTTTTTTTTTCTTTTAACGGCCCATAAAACTTGTACATCGGCGGCCCATTCGTTTTGTTTTGTTTAAATTGATGGTGCTGGGTTAGTGCCGGTGTAATGCATTGGTCAAAAAAAAGTAAGCGTTAGTTTTTTTTCCCACTGACAGACCGGCTTATGAAACCCGTAGATCAGCGGCCCATTGGTTGTTTTCCTGATTGATTTCTTGACACTGGGCTGGCCCAATCACACCTCCCCCTTTGGGCTTTGAGTGAGCGTGCAGTGTCAAGTGTGTATCTGTCAAAATAGTCTGAGAGATGGAGAAGAAATGCAAGGAATGTACAGGAATGTAAAAAAGACGCGTTTTTATCCATGTTTTCCGCCAAAATAAAAGCTTGATGCAGTTTCCGTCAAAATAAAAGATCATGTGCTTATCTCTTTCAAGTTTAGAAATGAGTACAAAACTAATTATGAAAGTTTTCTTTATTTTTCAGTGCATTTGTTTTGCAATATATGGCTATTACTGTCATTGGTTTAATATTATAACTATTATTATGTAGTAGTGTAATATAGACAGACACTGTTACTAAAAGAGGTATGATTTTTTCTTTGTTTAATTTGCACACTTAATATGGGTTGGAGCCTTTTAATTTTGAACTCTCAAACTGCACCAGATTAATGAATTTAACATTAAAATGCACAAATTTTTCTTAGGGGGGGCATGCCCCCAAACCCCCCTAGAGGGACAGAGGTCCGCCCACCACAGTTTTACCAAGATCCTGTGGGAAACATTGGTATTGCTATGCCAATGCAGCTTATAGCTTGTTTTTTGGATGCATCACTGTGGAGTATAGTTCAATTGTATTAATAAATTACAATTTTGTACTTATTTAATCTGTTAACTCGTTCCTACTCACTCATTACATGGCATTAGTGGTTTTAATGAAAAGGAGTTGAACAAAAACATATTTAAGGGCGTGCAAAGATGGGTGGTGTTTATGGTCATATGTAGTGGGCCAGTCTGGGCCAAAATGCCAGGGCCGATTTTCTGTCCCAGTCCAGCCCTGTCACCGGTCACTACATGATAAAAGTGTGAAAATTAATCGTAAGAAGAAGTTTATATTAGTTCAAGTTTGCTTTGTGTGGATGTATTGTTCTGTTCCAGTCATGTTCTCTGACTAAATCTGAAGTTAAAATATATCACCTATGGGGTCAATGCCTGTTCCCCAATGGTATCTGCTGAAGCTTTTGCAAGAGGCATATATAACCCTCGGGTCCCAGCAAGTTTTCACCAAGGTGGTAAGGCCCAGCGATCCATTTCGCCCCTTTGCTTACCTTGTTTATTCGTGTAGCCAGCCCTCCAGATAATCAATATGCACTTGCTTAGCATTTCTTCCATTGGGTTATTATGGAATCAAGCTAATCAAGAATTCTAGACTTTGACAGGTTCTTCTTATTTGCTTTCATGTTACTATAGACAACTATGTCTAGGGTCTTGAAGTTCTATCACACCAAATGTAGTCACTTACATGTATGCTTACTCTTTAGGTGTTTACAACATCACCGGTCACTACAAGATAAAAGTGTGAAATTAATCGTAAGAAGAAGTTTATATTAGTTCAAGTTTGCTCTGTGTGGATGTATTGTTCTGTTCCAGTGATGTTGTGTGACTAAATCTGAAGGGAAAATATATCACCTATGGGGTCAAAGCCATTTCCCCAATGGTATCTGCTCAAGCTTTTGCAAGAGGCATATATACGCCTCGGGTCCCAGCAAGTTTTCACCAAGGTGATAGGACCCAGCGATCCATTTTGCCCCTTTGCATAACTTGTTTATTCGTGTAGCCTGCCTTCCAGATAATCAATATGCACTTGCTTAGCAGTTTTTCCATTGGGTTATTATGGAATCAAACTAATCAAGAGTTCTAGACTTTGACAGGTTCTTCTTATTTGCTTTCATGTTACTATAGACAACTATGCCTAGGGTCTTGAAGTTCTATCACACCAAATGTAGTCACTTACATGTATGCTTACTCTTTAGGTGTTTACAACATCACCGGTCACTACAAGATAAAAGTGTGAAATTAATCGTAAGAAGAAGTTTATATTAGTTCAAGTTTGCTCTGTGTGGATGTATTGTTCTGTTCCAGTGATGTTGTGTGACTAAATCTGAAGGGAAAATATATCACCTATGGGGTCAAAGCCTGTTCCCCAATGGTATCTGCTCAAGCTTTTGCAAGAGGCATATATACCCCTCGGGTCCCAGCAAGTTTTCACCAAGGTTATAGGACCCAGAGATCCATTTTACCCCTTTGCATAACTTGTTTATTCGTGTAGCCTGCCTTCCAGATAATCAATATGCACTTGCTTAGCAGTTTTTCCATTGGGTTATTATGGAATCAAACTAATCAAGAGTTCTAGACTTTGACAGGTTCTTCTTATTTGCTTTCATGTTACTATAGACAACTTTGCCTAGGGTCTTGAAGTTCTATCACACCACATGTAGTCACTTACATGTATGCTTACTTGGCATATGTAATTCTTTAGGTATTTACAACACCATTGTTCACTATATGATAAAAGTAAGAAAATTAATCGTAAGAAGAAGTTTATATTAGTTCAAGTTTGCTCTCTGTGTATGTATTGTTCTGTTCCAGTCATGTTCTCTGACTAAATCTGAAGGGTAAAGATATCAACTATGGGGTCAAAGCCTGTTCCCCAATGGTATCTGCTGAAGCTGTTGCAAGAGGCATATATAACCCTCGGGTCACAGCAAGTTTTCACCAAGGTGGTAAGGCCCAGCGATCCATTTCGCCCCTTTGCTTACCTTGTTTATTCGTGTAGCCAGCCGTCCAGATAATCAATATGCACTTGCTTAGCATTTCTTCCATTGGGTTATTATGGAATCAAACTAATCAAGAATTCTAGACTTTGACAGGTTCTTCTTATTTGCTTTCATGTTACTATAGACAACTATGCCTAGGGTCTTGAAGTTCTATCACACCACATGTAGTCACTTACATGTATGCTTACTTGGCATATGTAAAACTTTAGGTATTTACAATGCCACTGGTCACTATATGCTAAAAGTGTGAAAATTAATCGTAAGAAGAAGTTTATATTAGTTCAAGTTTGCTCAGTGTGGATGTATTGTTCTTTTCCAGTGATGTTCTGTGATTAAATCTGAAGGGAAAAGATATCACCTATGGGGTCAAAGCCTGTTCCCCAGTGTTACCTGCTGAAGCTTTTGCAAGAGGCATATATACCCCTCGGGTCCCAACAAGTTTTCACCAAGGTGGTAGGACCCAGCGATCCATTTTGCCCCTTTGCATACCTTGTTTATTCGTGAAGCCTGCCTTCCAGATAATCAATATGCACTTGCTTAGCAGTTTTTCCATTGGGTTATTATGGAATCAAACTAATCAAGAGTTCTAGACTTTGACAGGTTCTTCTTATTTGCTTTCATGTTACTATAGACAACTATGCCTAGGGTCTTGAAGTTCTATCACACCACATGTAGTCACGTACATGTATGCTTACTTGGCATATGTAATTCTTTAGGTATTTAGAACACCATTGTTCACTATATGATAAAAGTGAGAAAATTAATCGTAAGAAGAAGTTTATATTAGTTCAAGTTTGCTCTCTGTGTATGTATTGTTCTGTTCCAGTCATGTTCTGTGACTAAATCTGAAGGGAAAAGATATCACCTATGGGGTCAAAGCCTGTTCCCCAATGGTATCTGCTGAAGCTGTTGCAAGAGGCATATATAACCCTCGGGTCACAGCAAGTTTTCACCAAGGTGGTAAGGCCCAGCGATCCATTTCGCCCCTTTGCTTACCTTGTTTATTCGTGTAGCCAGCCGTCCAGATAATCAATATGCACTTGCTTAGCATTTCTTCCATTGGGTTATTATGGAATCAAACTAATCAAGAATTCTAGACTTTGACAGGTTCTTCTTATTTGCTTTCATGTTACTATAGACAACTATGCCTAGGGTCTTGAAGTTCTATCACACCACATGTAGTCACTTACATGTATGCTTACTTGGCATATGTAACTCTTTAGGTATTTACAACGCCACTGGTCACTATATGCTAAAAGTGTGAAAATTAATCGTAAGAAGAAGTTTATATTAGTTCAAGTTTGCTCAGTGTGGATGTATTGTTCTTTTCCAGTGATGTTCTGTGATTAAATCTGAAGGGAAAAGATATCACCTATGGGGTCAAAGCCTGTTCCCCAGTGTTACCTGCTGAAGCTTTTGCAAGAGGCATATATACCCCTCGGGTCCCAACAAGTTTTCACCAAGGTGGTAGGACCCAGCAATCCAATTCGCCCCTTTGCATGCCTTGTTTATTCGTGTAGCCAGCCCTCCAGATAATCAATATGCACTTGCTTAGCAGTTTTTCCATTGGGTTATTATGGAATCAAACGAATCAAGAGTTCTAGACTTTGACAGGTTCTTCTTATTTGCTTTAATGTTACTATAGACAACTATGCCTAGGGTCTTGAAGTTCTATCACACCAAATGTAGTCACTTACATGTATGCTTACTCTTTAGGTGTTTACAACATCACCGGTCACTACAAGATAAAAGTGTGAAAATTAATCGTAAGAAGAAGTTTATATTAGTTCAAGTTTGCTCTGTGTGGATGTATTGTTCTGTTCCAGTCATGTTCTCTGACTAAATCTGAAGGGAAAATATATCACCTATGGGGTCAAAGCCTGTTCCCCAATGGTATCTGCTGAAGCTGTTGCAAGAGGCATATATAACCCTCGGGTCACAGCAAGTTTTCACCAAGGTGGTAAGGCCCAGCGATCCATTTCGCCCATTTGCTTACCTTGTTTATTCGTGTAGCCAGCCGTCCAGATAATCAATACGCACTTGCTTAGCATTTCTTCCATTGGGTTATTATGGAATCAAACTAATCAAGAATTCTAGACTTTGACAGGTTCTTCTTATTTGCTTTCATGTTACTATAGACAACTATGCCTAGGGTCTTGAAGTTCTATCACACCACATGTAGTCACTTACATGTATGCTTACTTGGCATATGTAACTCTTTAGGTATTTACAACACCACCGGTCACTACATGATAAAAGTGTGAAAATTAATCGTAAGAAGAAGTTTATATTAGTTCAGGTTTGCTCTGTGTGGATGTATTGTTCTGTTCCAGTGATGTTCTGTGACTAAATCTGAAGGGAAAAGATATCACCTATGGGGTCAAAGCCTGTTCCCCAATGGTATCTGCTGAAGCTTTTGCAAGAGGCATATATACCCCTCGGGTCCCAGCAAGTTTTCACCAAGGTGGTAGGGCCCAGCGATCCATTTCGTGCCTTTGCATAAACTAATCAAGAGTTCTAGACTTTGACAGGTTCTTCTTATTTGCTTTCATGTTACTATAGACAACTATGTCTAGGGTCTTGAAGTTCTATCACACCAAATGTAGTCACTTACATGTACAGTATGCTTACTCTTTAGGTGTTTACAACATCACCGGTCACTACAAGATAAAAGTGTGAAATTAATCGTAAGAAGAAGTTTATATTAGTTCAAGTTTGCTCTGTGTGGATGTATTGTTCTGTTCCAGTGATGTTGTGTGACTAAATCTGAAGGGAAAATATATCACCTATGGGGTCAAAGCCTGTTCCCCAATGGGATCTGCTCAAGCTTTTGCAAGAGGCATATATACGCCTCGGGTCCCAGCAAGTTTTCACCAAGGTGATAGGACCCAGCGATCCATTTTGCCCCTTTGCATAACTTGTTTATTCGTGTAGCCTGCCTTCCAGATAATCAATATGCACTTGCTTAGCAGTTTTTCCATTGGGTTATTATGGAATCAAACTAATCAAGAGTTCTAGACTTTGACAGGTTCTTCTTATTTGCTTTCATGTTACTATAGACAACTATGCCTAGGGTCTTGAAGTTCTATCACACCAAATGTAGTCACTTACATGTATGCTTACTCTTTAGGTGTTTACAACATCACCGGTCACTACAAGATAAAAGTGTGAAATTAATCGTAAGAAGAAGTTTATATTAGTTCAAGTTTGCTCTGTGTGGATGTATTGTTCTGTTTCAGTGATGTTGTGTGACTAAATCTGAAGGGAAAATATATCACCTATGGGGTCAAAGCCTGTTCCCCAATGGTATCTGCTCAAGCTTTTGCAAGAGGCATATATACCCCTCGGGTCCCAGCAAGTTTTCACCAAGGTTATAGGACCCAGCGATCCATTTTGCCCCTTTGCATAACTTGTTTATTCGTGTAGCCTGCCTTCCAGATAATCAATATGCACTTGCTTAGCAGTTTTTCCATTGGGTTATTATGGAATCAAACTAATCAAGAGTTCTAGACTTTGACAGGTTCTTCTTATTTGCTTTCATGTTACTATAGACAACTTTGCCTAGGGTCTTGAAGTTCTATCACACCACATGTAGTCACTTACATGTATGCTTACTTGGCATATGTAATTCTTTAGGTATTTACAACACCATTGTTCACTATATGATAAAAGTAAGAAAATTAATCGTAAGAAGAAGTTTATATTAGTTCAAGTTTGCTCTCTGTGTATGTATTGTTCTGTTCCAGTCATGTTCTCTGACTAAATCTGAAGGGTAAAGATATCAACTATGGGGTCAAAGCCTGTTCCCCAATGGTATCTGCTGAAGCTGTTGCAAGAGGCATATATAACCCTCGGGTCACAGCAAGTTTTCACCAAGGTGGTAAGGCCCAGCGATCCATTTCGCCCCTTTGCTTACCTTGTTTATTCGTGTAGCCAGCCGTCCAGATAATCAATATGCACTTGCTTAGCATTTCTTCCATTGGGTTATTATGGAATCAAACTAATCAAGAATTCTAGACTTTGACAGGTTCTTCTTATTTGCTTTCATGTTACTATAGACAACTATGCCTAGGGTCTTGAAGTTCTATCACACCACATGTAGTCACTTACATGTATGCTTACTTGGCATATGTAAAACTTTAGGTATTTACAATGCCACTGGTCACTATATGCTAAAAGTGTGAAAATTAATCGTAAGAAGAAGTTTATATTAGTTCAAGTTTGCTCAGTGTGGATGTATTGTTCTTTTCCAGTGATGTTCTGTGATTAAATCTGAAGGGAAAAGATATCACCTATGGGGTCAAAGCCTGTTCCCCAGTGTTACCTGCTGAAGCTTTTGCAAGAGGCATATATACCCCTCGGGTCCCAACAAGTTTTCACCAAGGTGGTAGGACCCAGCGATCCATTTTGCCCCTTTGCATACCTTGTTTATTCGTGAAGCCTGCCTTCCAGATAATCAATATGCACTTGCTTAGCAGTTTTTCCATTGGGTTATTATGGAATCAAACTAATCAAGAGTTCTAGACTTTGACAGGTTCTTCTTATTTGCTTTCATGTTACTATAGACAACTATGCCTAGGGTCTTGAAGTTCTATCACACCACATGTAGTCACGTACATGTATGCTTACTTGGCATATGTAATTCTTTAGGTATTTAGAACACCATTGTTCACTATATGATAAAAGTGAGAAAATTAATCGTAAGAAGAAGTTTATATTAGTTCAAGTTTGCTCTCTGTGTATGTATTGTTCTGTTCCAGTGATGTTCTGTGACTAAATCTGAAGGGAAAAGATATCACCTATGGGGTCAAAGCCATTTCCCCAATGGTATCTGCTGAAGCTTTTGCAAGAGGCATATATACCCCTCGGGTCCCAGCAAGTTTTCACCAAGGTGGTAGGACCCAGCGATCCATTTTGCCCCTTTGCATAACTTGTTTATTCGTGTAGCCTGCCTTCCAGATAATCAATATGCACTTGCTTAGCAGTTTTTCCATTGGGTTATTATGGAATCAAACTAATCAAGAGTTCTAGACTTTGACAGGTTCTTCTTATTTGCTTTCATGTTACTATAGACAACTATGCCTAGGGTCTTGAAGTTCTATCACACCACATGTAGTCACGTACATGTATGCTTACTTGGCATATGTAATTCTTTAGGTATTTACAACACCATTGTTCACTATATGATAAAAGTGAGAAAATTAATCGTAAGAAGAAGTTTATATTAGTTCAAGTTTGCTCTCTGTGTATGTATTGTTCTGTTCCAGTCATGTTCTGTGACTAAATCTGAAGGGAAAAGATATCACCTATGGGGTCAAAGCCTGTTCCCCAGTGGTATCTGCTGAAGCTTTTTCAAGAGACATATATACCCCTCGGGTCCCAGCAAGTTTTCACCAAGGTGGTAGGGCCCAGCGATCCATTTCGTGACTTTGCATAACTTGTTTATTCGTGTAGCCTGCCTTCCAGATAATCAATATGCACTTGCTTAGCAGTTTTTCCATTGGGTTATTATGGAATCAAACTAATCAAGAGTTCTAGACTTTGACAGGTTTTTCTTATTTGCTTTCATGTTACTATAGACAACTATGCCTAGGGTCTTGAAGTTCTATCACACCACATGTAGTCACTTACATGTATGCTTACTCTTTAGGTGTTTACAACATCACCGGTCAGGGCTGGACTGGTAATCTGGCATACCGGGCAAATGCCCGGTGGGCCGACGTGCTTTTTGGGCCGATAAATCTCATACTTTTTTTTTTCTTTTAACGGCCCATAAAACTTGTACATCGGCGGCCCATTCGTTTTGTTTTGTTTAAATTGATGGTGCTGGGTTAGTGCCGGTGTAATGCATTGGTCAAAAAAAAGTAAGCGTTAGTTTTTTTTCCCACTGACAGACCGGCTTATGAAACCCGTAGATCAGCGGCCCATTGGTTGTTTTCCTGATTGATTTCTTGACACTGGGCTGGCCCAATCACACCTCCCCCTTTGGGCTTTGAGTGAGCGTGCAGTGTCAAGTGTGTATCTGTCAAAATAGTCTGAGAGATGGAGAAGAAATGCAAGGAATGTACAGGAATGTAAAAAAGACGCGTTTTTATCCATGTTTTCCGCCAAAATAAAAGCTTGATGCAGTTTCCGTCAAAATAAAAGATCATGTGCTTATCTCTTTCAAGTTTAGAAATGAGTACAAAACTAATTATGAAAGTTTTCTTTATTTTTCAGTGCATTTGTTTTGCAATATATGGCTATTACTGTCATTGGTTTAATATTATAACTATTATTATGTAGTAGTGTAATATAGACAGACACTGTTACTAAAAGAGGTATGATTTTTTCTTTGTTTAATTTGCACACTTAATATGGGTTGGAGCCTTTTAATTTTGAACTCTCAAACTGCACCAGATTAATGAATTTAACATTAAAATGCACAAATTTTTCTTAGGGGGGGCATGCCCCCAAACCCCCCTAGAGGGACAGAGGTCCGCCCACCACAGTTTTACCAAGATCCTGTGGGAAACATTGGTATTGCTATGCCAATGCAGCTTATAGCTTGTTTTTTGGATGCATCACTGTGGAGTATAGTTCAATTGTATTAATAAATTACAATTTTGTACTTATTTAATCTGTTAACTCGTTCCTACTCACTCATTACATGGCATTAGTGGTTTTAATGAAAAGGAGTTGAACAAAAACATATTTAAGGGCGTGCAAAGATGGGTGGTGTTTATGGTCATATGTAGTGGGACAGTCTGGGCCAAAATGCCAGGGCCGATTTTCTGTCCCAGTCCAGCCCTGTCACCGGTCACTACATGATAAAAGTGTGAAAATTAATCGTAAGAAGAAGTTTATATTAGTTCAAGTTTGCTTTGTGTGGATGTATTGTTCTGTTCCAGTCATGTTCTCTGACTAAATCTGAAGTTAAAATATATCACCTATGGGGTCAATGCCTGTTCCCCAATGGTATCTGCTGAAGCTTTTGCAAGAGGCATATATAACCCTCGGGTCCCAGCAAGTTTTCACCAAGGTGGTAAGGCCCAGCGATCCATTTCGCCCCTTTGCTTACCTTGTTTATTCGTGTAGCCAGCCCTCCAGATAATCAATATGCACTTGCTTAGCATTTCTTCCATTGGGTTATTATGGAATCAAGCTAATCAAGAATTCTAGACTTTGACAGGTTCTTCTTATTTGCTTTCATGTTACTATAGACAACTATGTCTAGGGTCTTGAAGTTCTATCACACCAAATGTAGTCACTTACATGTATGCTTACTCTTTAGGTGTTTACAACATCACCGGTCACTACAAGATAAAAGTGTGAAATTAATCGTAAGAAGAAGTTTATATTAGTTCAAGTTTGCTCTGTGTGGATGTATTGTTCTGTTCCAGTGATGTTGTGTGACTAAATCTGAAGGGAAAATATATCACCTATGGGGTCAAAGCCATTTCCCCAATGGTATCTGCTCAAGCTTTTGCAAGAGGCATATATACGCCTCGGGTCCCAGCAAGTTTTCACCAAGGTGATAGGACCCAGCGATCCATTTTGCCCCTTTGCATAACTTGTTTATTCGTGTAGCCTGCCTTCCAGATAATCAATATGCACTTGCTTAGCAGTTTTTCCATTGGGTTATTATGGAATCAAACTAATCAAGAGTTCTAGACTTTGACAGGTTCTTCTTATTTGCTTTCATGTTACTATAGACAACTATGCCTAGGGTCTTGAAGTTCTATCACACCAAATGTAGTCACTTACATGTATGCTTACTCTTTAGGTGTTTACAACATCACCGGTCACTACAAGATAAAAGTGTGAAATTAATCGTAAGAAGAAGTTTATATTAGTTCAAGTTTGCTCTGTGTGGATGTATTGTTCTGTTCCAGTGATGTTGTGTGACTAAATCTGAAGGGAAAATATATCACCTATGGGGTCAAAGCCTGTTCCCCAATGGTATCTGCTCAAGCTTTTGCAAGAGGCATATATACCCCTCGGGTCCCAGCAAGTTTTCACCAAGGTTATAGGACCCAGCGATCCATTTTGCCCCTTTGCATAACTTGTTTATTCGTGTAGCCTGCCTTCCAGATAATCAATATGCACTTGCTTAGCAGTTTTTCCATTGGGTTATTATGGAATCAAACTAATCAAGAGTTCTAGACTTTGACAGGTTCTTCTTATTTGCTTTCATGTTACTATAGACAACTTTGCCTAGGGTCTTGAAGTTCTATCACACCACATGTAGTCACTTACATGTATGCTTACTTGGCATATGTAATTCTTTAGGTATTTACAACACCATTGTTCACTATATGATAAAAGTAAGAAAATTAATCGTAAGAAGAAGTTTATATTAGTTCAAGTTTGCTCTCTGTGTATGTATTGTTCTGTTCCAGTCATGTTCTCTGACTAAATCTGAAGGGTAAAGATATCAACTATGGGGTCAAAGCCTGTTCCCCAATGGTATCTGCTGAAGCTGTTGCAAGAGGCATATATAACCCTCGGGTCACAGCAAGTTTTCACCAAGGTGGTAAGGCCCAGCGATCCATTTCGCCCCTTTGCTTACCTTGTTTATTCGTGTAGCCAGCCGTCCAGATAATCAATATGCACTTGCTTAGCATTTCTTCCATTGGGTTATTATGGAATCAAACTAATCAAGAATTCTAGACTTTGACAGGTTCTTCTTATTTGCTTTCATGTTACTATAGACAACTATGCCTAGGGTCTTGAAGTTCTATCACACCACATGTAGTCACTTACATGTATGCTTACTTGGCATATGTAAAACTTTAGGTATTTACAATGCCACTGGTCACTATATGCTAAAAGTGTGAAAATTAATCGTAAGAAGAAGTTTATATTAGTTCAAGTTTGCTCAGTGTGGATGTATTGTTCTTTTCCAGTGATGTTCTGTGATTAAATCTGAAGGGAAAAGATATCACCTATGGGGTCAAAGCCTGTTCCCCAGTGTTACCTGCTGAAGCTTTTGCAAGAGGCATATATACCCCTCGGGTCCCAACAAGTTTTCACCAAGGTGGTAGGACCCAGCGATCCATTTTGCCCCTTTGCATACCTTGTTTATTCGTGAAGCCTGCCTTCCAGATAATCAATATGCACTTGCTTAGCAGTTTTTCCATTGGGTTATTATGGAATCAAACTAATCAAGAGTTCTAGACTTTGACAGGTTCTTCTTATTTGCTTTCATGTTACTATAGACAACTATGCCTAGGGTCTTGAAGTTCTATCACACCACATGTAGTCACGTACATGTATGCTTACTTGGCATATGTAATTCTTTAGGTATTTAGAACACCATTGTTCACTATATGATAAAAGTGAGAAAATTAATCGTAAGAAGAAGTTTATATTAGTTCAAGTTTGCTCTCTGTGTATGTATTGTTCTGTTCCAGTCATGTTCTGTGACTAAATCTGAAGGGAAAAGATATCACCTATGGGGTCAAAGCCTGTTCCCCAATGGTATCTGCTGAAGCTGTTGCAAGAGGCATATATAACCCTCGGGTCACAGCTAGTTTTCACCAAGGTGGTAAGGCCCAGCGATCCATTTCGCCCCTTTGCTTACCTTGTTTATTCGTGTAGCCAGCCGTCCAGATAATCAATATGCACTTGCTTAGCATTTCTTCCATTGGGTTATTATGGAATCAAACTAATCAAGAATTCTAGACTTTGACAGGTTCTTCTTATTTGCTTTCATGTTACTATAGACAACTATGCCTAGGGTCTTGAAGTTCTATCACACCACATGTAGTCACTTACATGTATGCTTACTTGGCATATGTAACTCTTTAGGTATTTACAACGCCACTGGTCACTATATGCTAAAAGTGTGAAAATTAATCGTAAGAAGAAGTTTATATTAGTTCAAGTTTGCTCAGTGTGGATGTATTGTTCTTTTCCAGTGATGTTCTGTGATTAAATCTGAAGGGAAAAGATATCACCTATGGGGTCAAAGCCTGTTCCCCAGTGTTACCTGCTGAAGCTTTTGCAAGAGGCATATATACCCCTCGGGTCCCAACAAGTTTTCACCAAGGTGGTAGGACCCAGCAATCCAATTCGCCCCTTTGCATGCCTTGTTTATTCGTGTAGCCAGCCCTCCAGATAATCAATATGCACTTGCTTAGCAGTTTTTCCATTGGGTTATTATGGAATCAAACGAATCAAGAGTTCTAGACTTTGACAGGTTCTTCTTATTTGCTTTAATGTTACTATAGACAACTATGCCTAGGGTCTTGAAGTTCTATCACACCAAATGTAGTCACTTACATGTATGCTTACTCTTTAGGTGTTTACAACATCACCGGTCACTACAAGATAAAAGTGTGAAAATTAATCGTAAGAAGAAGTTTATATTAGTTCAAGTTTGCTCTGTGTGGATGTATTGTTCTGTTCCAGTCATGTTCTCTGACTAAATCTGAAGGGAAAATATATCACCTATGGGGTCAAAGCCTGTTCCCCAATGGTATCTGCTGAAGCTGTTGCAAGAGGCATATATAACCCTCGGGTCACAGCAAGTTTTCACCAAGGTGGTAAGGCCCAGCGATCCATTTCGCCCATTTGCTTACCTTGTTTATTCGTGTAGCCAGCCGTCCAGATAATCAATACGCACTTGCTTAGCATTTCTTCCATTGGGTTATTATGGAATCAAACTAATCAAGAATTCTAGACTTTGACAGGTTCTTCTTATTTGCTTTCATGTTACTATAGACAACTATGCCTAGGGTCTTGAAGTTCTATCACACCACATGTAGTCACTTACATGTATGCTTACTTGGCATATGTAACTCTTTAGGTATTTACAACACCACCGGTCACTACATGATAAAAGTGTGAAAATTAATCGTAAGAAGAAGTTTATATTAGTTCAGGTTTGCTCTGTGTGGATGTATTGTTCTGTTCCAGTGATGTTCTGTGACTAAATCTGAAGGGAAAAGATATCACCTATGGGGTCAAAGCCTGTTCCCCAATGGTATCTGCTGAAGCTTTTGCAAGAGGCATATATACCCCTCGGGTCCCAGCAAGTTTTCACCAAGGTGGTAGGGCCCAGCGATCCATTTCGTGCCTTTGCATAAACTAATCAAGAGTTCTAGACTTTGACAGGTTCTTCTTATTTGCTTTCATGTTACTATAGACAACTATGTCTAGGGTCTTGAAGTTCTATCACACCAAATGTAGTCACTTACATGTACAGTATGCTTACTCTTTAGGTGTTTACAACATCACCGGTCACTACAAGATAAAAGTGTGAAATTAATCGTAAGAAGAAGTTTATATTAGTTCAAGTTTGCTCTGTGTGGATGTATTGTTCTGTTCCAGTGATGTTGTGTGACTAAATCTGAAGGGAAAATATATCACCTATGGGGTCAAAGCCTGTTCCCCAATGGGATCTGCTCAAGCTTTTGCAAGAGGCATATATACGCCTCGGGTCCCAGCAAGTTTTCACCAAGGTGATAGGACCCAGCGATCCATTTTGCCCCTTTGCATAACTTGTTTATTCGTGTAGCCTGCCTTCCAGATAATCAATATGCACTTGCTTAGCAGTTTTTCCATTGGGTTATTATGGAATCAAACTAATCAAGAGTTCTAGACTTTGACAGGTTCTTCTTATTTGCTTTCATGTTACTATAGACAACTATGCCTAGGGTCTTGAAGTTCTATCACACCAAATGTAGTCACTTACATGTATGCTTACTCTTTAGGTGTTTACAACATCACCGGTCACTACAAGATAAAAGTGTGAAATTAATCGTAAGAAGAAGTTTATATTAGTTCAAGTTTGCTCTGTGTGGATGTATTGTTCTGTTCCAGTGATGTTGTGTGACTAAATCTGAAGGGAAAATATATCACCTATGGGGTCAAAGCCTGTTCCCCAATGGTATCTGCTCAAGCTTTTGCAAGAGGCATATATACCCCTCGGGTCCCAGCAAGTTTTCACCAAGGTTATAGGACCCAGCGATCCATTTTGCCCCTTTGCATAACTTGTTTATTCGTGTAGCCTGCCTTCCAGATAATCAATATGCACTTGCTTAGCAGTTTTTCCATTGGGTTATTATGGAATCAAACTAATCAAGAGTTCTAGACTTTGACAGGTTCTTCTTATTTGCTTTCATGTTACTATAGACAACTTTGCCTAGGGTCTTGAAGTTCTATCACACCACATGTAGTCACTTACATGTATGCTTACTTGGCATATGTAATTCTTTAGGTATTTACAACACCATTGTTCACTATATGATAAAAGTAAGAAAATTAATCGTAAGAAGAAGTTTATATTAGTTCAAGTTTGCTCTCTGTGTATGTATTGTTCTGTTCCAGTCATGTTCTCTGACTAAATCTGAAGGGTAAAGATATCAACTATGGGGTCAAAGCCTGTTCCCCAATGGTATCTGCTGAAGCTGTTGCAAGAGGCATATATAACCCTCGGGTCACAGCAAGTTTTCACCAAGGTGGTAAGGCCCAGCGATCCATTTCGCCCCTTTGCTTACCTTGTTTATTCGTGTAGCCAGCCGTCCAGATAATCAATATGCACTTGCTTAGCATTTCTTCCATTGGGTTATTATGGAATCAAACTAATCAAGAATTCTAGACTTTGACAGGTTCTTCTTATTTGCTTTCATGTTACTATAGACAACTATGCCTAGGGTCTTGAAGTTCTATCACACCACATGTAGTCACTTACATGTATGCTTACTTGGCATATGTAAAACTTTAGGTATTTACAACGCCACTGGTCACTATATGCTAAAAGTGTGAAA
Organism: Scardinius erythrophthalmus; assembly: GCF_964197995.2. NCBI lineage: Eukaryota > Metazoa > Chordata > Actinopteri > Cypriniformes > Leuciscidae > Scardinius > Scardinius erythrophthalmus. Next base: position 30,884,423 of record NC_138237.1, on the reverse strand, counting down.
ATTAATCGTAAGAAGAAGTTTATATTAGTTCAAGTTTGCTCAGTGTGGATGTATTGTTCTTTTCCAGTGATGTTCTGTGATTAAATCTGAAGGGAAAAGATATCACCTATGGGGTCAAAGCCTGTTCCCCAGTGTTACCTGCTGAAGCTTTTGCAAGAGGCATATATACCCCTCGGGTCCCAACAAGTTTTCACCAAGGTGGTAGGACCCAGCGATCCATTTTGCCCCTTTGCATACCTTGTTTATTCGTGAAGCCTGCCTTCCAGATAATCAATATGCACTTGCTTAGCAGTTTTTCCATTGGGTTATTATGGAATCAAACTAATCAAGAGTTCTAGACTTTGACAGGTTCTTCTTATTTGCTTTCATGTTACTATAGACAACTATGCCTAGGGTCTTGAAGTTCTATCACACCACATGTAGTCACTTACATGTATGCTTACTTGGCATATGTAATTCTTTAGGTATTTACAACACCACCGGTCACTACATGATAAAATTGTGAAAATTAATCGTAAGAAAAAGTTTATATTAGTTCAAGTTTGCTCTGTGTGGATGTATTGTTCTGTTCCAGTGATGTTGTGTGACTAAATCTGAAGGGAAAAGATATCACCTATGGGGTCAAAGCCTGTTCCCCAATGGTAACTGCTCAAGCTTTTGCAAGAGGCATATATACCCCTCGGGTCCCAGCAAGTTTTCACCAAGGTGGTAGGACCCAGCGATCTATTTTGCCCCTTTGCATAACTTGTTTATTCGTGTAGCCTGCCTTCCAGATAATCAATATGCACTTGCTTAGCAGTTTTTCCATTGGGTTATTATGGAATCAAACTAATCAAGAGTTCTAGACTTTGACAGGTTCTTCTTATTTGCTTTCATGTTACTATAGACAACTATGCCTAGGGTCTTGAAGTTCTATCACACCACATGTAGTCACGTACATGTATGCTTACTTGGCATATGTAATTCTTTAGGTATTTAGAACACCATTGTTCACTATATGATAAAAGTGAGAAAATTAATCGTAAGAAGAAGTTTATATTAGTTCAAGTTTGCTCTCTGTGTATGTATTGTTCTGTTCCAGTGATGTTCTGTGACTAAATCTGAAGGGAAAAGATATCACCTATGGGGTCAAAGCCTGTTCCCCAGTGGTATCTGCTGAAGCTTTTGCAAGAGACATATATACCCCTCGGGTCCCAGCAAGTTTTCACCAAGGTGGTAGGGCCCAGCGATCCATTTCGTGGCTTTGCATAACTTGTTTATTCGTGTAGCCTGCCTTCCAGATAATCAATATGCACTTGCTTAGCAGTTTTTCCATTGGGTTATTATGGAATCAAACTAATCAAGAGTTCTAGACTTTGACAGGTTTTTCTTATTTGCTTTCATGTTACTATAGACAACTATGCCTAGGGTCTTGAAGTTCTATCATACCACATGTAGTCACTTACATGTATGCTTACTCTTTAGGTGTTTACAACATCACCGGTCAGGGCTGGACTGGTAATCTGGCATACCGGGCAAATGCCCGGTGGGCCGACGTGCTTTTTGGGCCGATAAATCTCATACTTTTTTTTTTCTTTTAACGGCCCATAAAACTTGTACATCGGTGGCCCATTCGTTTTGTTTTGTTTAAATTGATGGTGCTGGGTTAGTGCCGGTGTAATGAATTGGTCAAAAAAAAGTAAGCGTTAGGTTTTTTTCCCACTGACAGACCGGCTTATGAAACCCGTAGATCGGCGGCCCATTGGTTGTTTTCTTGATTGATTTCTTGACACTGGGCTGGCCCAATCACACCTCCCCCTTTGGGCTTTGAGTGAGCATGCAGTGTCAAGTGTGTATCTGTCAAAATAGTCTGAGAGATGGAGAAGAAACGCAAGGAATGTACAGGAATGTAAAAAAGACGCGTTTTTATCCATGTTTTCCGCCAAAATAAAAGCTTGATGCAGTTTCCGTCAAAATAAAAGATCATGTGCTTATCTCTTTCAAGTTTAGAAATGAGTACAAAACTAATTATGAAAGTTTTCTTTATTTTTCAGTGCATTTGTTTTGCAATATATGGCTATTACTGTCATTGGTTTAATATTATAACTATTATTATGTAGTAGTGTAATATAGACAGACACTGTTACTAAAAGAGGTATGATTTTTTCTTTGTTTAATTTGCACACTTAATATGGGTTGGAGCCTTTTAATTTTGAACTCTCAAACTGCACCAGATTAATGAATTTAACATGAAAATGCACACATTTTTCTTAGGGGGGGGCATGCCCCCAAACCCCCCTAGAGGGACAGAGGTCCGCCCACCACAGTTTTACCAAGATCCTGTGGGAAACATTGGTATTGCTATGCCAATGCAGCTTATAGCTTGTTTTTTGGATGCATCACTGTGGAGTATAGTTCAATTGTATTAATAAATTACAATTTTGTACTTATTTAATCTGTTAACTCGTTCCTACTCACTCATTACATGGCATTAGTGGTTTTAATGAAAAGGAGTTGAACAAAAACATATTTAAGGGCGTGCAAAGATGGGTGGTGTTTATGGTCATATGTAGTGGGCCAGTCTGGGCCAAAATGCCAGGGCCGATTTTCTGTCCCAGTCCAGCCCTGTCACCGGTCACTACATGATAAAAGTGTGAAAATTAATCGTAAGAAGAAGTTTATATTAGTTCAAGTTTGCTTTGTGTGGATGTATTGTTCTGTTCCAGTCATGTTCTCTGACTAAATCTGAAGTTAAAATATATCACCTATGGGGTCAATGCCTGTTCCCCAATGGTATCTGCTGAAGGTTTTGCAAGAGGCATATATAACCCTCGGGTCCCAGCAAGTTTTCACCAAGGTGGTAAGGCCCAGCGATCCATTTCGCCCCTTTGCTTACCTTGTTTATTCGTGTAGCCAGCCCTCCAGATAATCAATATGCACTTGCTTAGCATTTCTTCCATTGGGTTATTATGGAATCAAGCTAATCAAGAATTCTAGACTTTGACAGGTTCTTCTTATTTGCTTTCATGTTACTATAGACAACTATGCCTAGGGTCTTGAAGTTCTATCACACCACATGTAGTCACTTACATGTATGCTTACTTGGCATATGTAACTCTTTAGGTATTTACAACACCACTGGTCACTATATGCTAAAAGTGTGAAAATTAATCGTAGGAAGAAGTTTATATTAGTTCAAGTTTGCTCAGTGTGGATGTATTGTTCTGTTCCAGTGATGTTCTGTGACTAAATCTGAAGGGAAAAGATATCACCTATGGGGTCAAAGCCATTTCCCCAATGGTATCTGTTGAAGCTTTTGCAAGAGGCATATATACCCCTCGGGTCCCAGCAAGTTTTCACCAAGGTGGTAGGACCCAGCGATCCATTTTGCCCCTTTTTCATACCTTGTTTATTCGTGAAGCCTGCCTTCCAGATAATCAATATGCACTTGCTTAGCAGTTTTTCCATTGGGTTATTATGGAATCAAACTAATCAAGAGTGCTAGACTTTGACAGGTTCTTCTTATTTGCTTTCATGTTACTATAGACAACTATGCCTAGGTTCTTGAAGTTCTATCACACCACATGTAGTCACTTACATGTATGCTTACTTGGCATATGTAACTCTTTAGGTATTTACAACACCACTGGTCACTACATGATAAAAGTGTGAAAATTAATCGTAAGAAGAAGTTTATATTAGTTCAAGTTTGCTCAGTGTGGATGTATTGTTCTTTTCCAGTGATGTTCTTTGATTAAATCTGAAGGGAAAAGATATCACCTATGGGGTCAAAGCCTGTTCCCCAGTGTTACCTGCTGAAGCTTTTGCAAGAGGCATATATACCCCTCGGGTCCCAACAAGTTTTCACCAAGGTGGTAGGACCCAGCGATCCAATTCGCCCCTTTGCATGCCTTGTTTATTCGTGTAGCCAGCCCTCCAGATAATCAATATGCACTTGCTTAGCAGTTTTTCCATTGGGTTATTATGGAATCAAACGAATCAAGAGTTCTAGACTTTGACAGGTTCTTCTTATTTGCTTTAATGTTACTATAGACAACTATGCCTAGGGTCTTGAAGTTCTATCACACCAAATGTAGTCACTTACATGTATGCTTACTCTTTAGGTGTTTACAACATCACCGGTCACTACAAGATAAAAGTGTGAAATTAATCGTAAGAAGAAGTTTATATTAGATCAAGTTTGCTCTGTGTGGATGTATTGTTCTGTTCCAGTGATGTTGTGTGACTAAATCTGAAGGGAAAATATATCACCTATGGGGTCAAAGCCTGTTCCTCAATGGTATCTGCTCAAGCTTTTGCAAGAGGCATATATACCCCTCGGGTCCCAGCAAGTTTTCACCAAGGTGATAGGACCCAGCGATCCATTTTGCCCCTTTGCATAACTTGTTTATTCGTGTAGCCTGCCTTCCAGATAATCAATATGCACTTGCTTAGCAGTTTTTCCATTGGGTTATTATGGAATCAAACTAATCAAGAGTTCTAGACTTTGACAGGTTCTTCTTATTTGCTTTCATGTTACTATAGACAACTTTGCCTAGGGTCTTGAAGTTCTATCACACCACATGTAGTCACTTACATGTATGCTTACTTGGCATATGTAATTCTTTAGGTATTTACAACACCATTGTTCACTATATGATAAAAGTAAGAAAATTAATCGTAAGAAGAAGTTTATATTAGTTCAAGTTTGCTCTCTGTGTATGTATTGTTCTGTTCCAGTCATGTTCTCTGACTAAATCTGAAGGGAAAAGATATCAACTATGGGGTCAAAGCCTGTTCCCCAATGGTATCTGCTGAAGCTGTTGCAAGAGGCATATATAACCCTCGGGTCACAGCAAGTTTTCACCAAGGTGGTAAGGCCCAGCGATCCATTTCGCCCATTTGCTTACCTTGTTTATTCGTGTAGCCAGCCGTCCAGATAATCAATACGCACTTGCTTAGCATTTCTTCCATTGGGTTATTATGGAATCAAACTAATCAAGAATTCTAGACTTTGACAGGTTCTTCTTATTTGCTTTCATGTTACTATAGACAACTATGCCTAGGGTCTTGAAGTTCTATCACACCACATGTAGTCACTTACATGTATGCTTACTTGGCATATGTAACTCTTTAGGTATTTACAACACCACCGGTCACTACATGATAAAAGTGTGAAAATTAATCGTAAGAAGAAGTTTATATTAGTTCAGGTTTGCTCTGTGTGGATGTATTGTTCTGTTCCAGTGATGTTCTGTGACTAAATCTGAAGGGAAAAGATATCACCTATGGGGTCAAAGCCTGTTCCCCAATGGTATCTGCTGAAGCTTTTGCAAGAGGCATATATACCCCTCGGGTCCCAGCAAGTTTTCACCAAGGTGGTAGGACCCAGCGATCCATTTTGCCCCTTTGCATACCTTGTTTATTCGTGAAGCCTGCCTTCCAGATAATCAATATGCACTTGCTTAGCAGTTTTTCCATTGGGTTATTATGGAATCAAACTAATCAAGAGTTCTAGACTTTGACAGGTTCTTCTTATTTGCTTTCATGTTACTATAGACAACTATGCCTAGGGTCTTGAAGTTCTATCACACCACATGTAGTCACTTACATGTATGCTTACTTGGCATATGTAATTCTTTAGGTATTTACAACACCACCGGTCACTACATGATAAAATTGTGAAAATTAATCGTAAGAAAAAGTTTATATTAGTTCAAGTTTGCTCTGTGTGGATGTATTGTTCTGTTCCAGTGATGATGTGTGACTAAATCTGAAGGGAAAAGATATCACCTATGGGGTCAAAGCCTGTTCCCCAGTGTTACCTGCTGAAGCTTTTGCAAGAGGCATATATACCCCTCGGGTCCCAACAAGTTTTCACCAAGGTGGTAGGACCCAGCGATCCAATTCGCCCCTTTGCATGCCTTGTTTATTCGTGTAGCCAGCCCTCCAGATAATCAATATGCACTTGCTTAGCAGTTTTTCCATTGGGTTATTATGGAATCAAACGAATCAAGAGTTCTAGACTTTGACAGGTTCTTCTTATTTGCTTTAATGTTACTATAGACAACTATGCCTAGGGTCTTGAAGTTCTATCACACCAAATGTAGTCACTTACATGTATGCTTACTCTTTAGGTGTTTACAACATCACCGGTCACTACAAGATAAAAGTGTGAAAATTAATCGTAAGAAGAAGTTTATATTAGTTCAAGTTTGCTCTGTGTGGATGTATTGTTCTGTTCCAGTCATGTTCTCTGACTAAATCTGAAGGGAAAATATATCACCTATGGGGTCAAAGCCTGTTCCCCAATGGTATCTGCTGAAGCTTTTGCAAGAGGCCTATATAACCCTCGGCTCCCAGCAAGTTTTCACCAAGGTGGTAGGACCCAGCGATCCATTTCACCCCTTTGCATACCTTGTTTATTCGTGTAGACTGCCTTCCAGATAATCAATATGCACTTGCTTAGCATTTCTTCCATTGGGTTATTATGGAATCAAACTAATCAAGAATTCTAGACTTTGACAGGTTCTTCTTATTTGCTTTCATGTTACTATAGACAACTATGCCTAGGGTCTTGAAGTTCTATCACACCACATGTAGTCACTTACATGTATGCTTACTTGGCATATGTAACTCTTTAGGTATTTACAACACCACCGGTCACTACATGATAAAAGTGTGAAAATTAATCGTAAGAAGAAGTTTATATTAGTTCAGGTTTGCTCTGTGTGGATGTATTGTTCTGTTCCAGTGATGTTCTCTGACTAAATCTGAAGGGAAAAGATATCACCTATGGGGTCAAAGCCTGTTCCCCAATGGTATCTGCTGAAGCTTTTGCAAGAGGCATATATACCCCTCGGGTCCCAGCAAGTTTTCACCAAGGTGGTAGGGCCCAGCGATCCATTTCGTGCCTTTGCATAACTTGTTTATTCGTGTAGCCTGCCTTCCAGATAATCAATATGCACTTGCTTAGCAGTTTTTCCATTGGGTTATTATGGAATCAAACTAATCAAGAGTTCTAGACTTTGACAGGTTCTTCTTATTTGCTTTCATGTTACTATAGACAACTATGCCTAGGGTCTTGAAGTTCTATCACACCAAATGTAGTCACTTACATGTATGCTTACTCTTTAGGTGTTTACAACATCACCGGTCACTACAAGATAAAAGTGTGAAATTAATCGTAAGAAGAAGTTTATATTAGTTCAAGTTTGCTCTGTGTGGATGTATTGTTCTGTTCCAGTGATGTTGTGTGACTAAATCTGAAGGGAAAATATATCACCTATGGGGTCAAAGCCTGTTCCCCAATGGTATCTGCTCAAGCTTTTGCAAGAGGCATATATACCCCTCGGGTCCCAGCAAGTTTTCACCAAGGTGATAGGACCCAGCGATCCATTTTGCCCCTTTGCATAACTTGTTTATTCGTGTAGCCTGCCTTCCAGATAATCAATATGCACTTGCTTAGCAGTTTTTCCATTGGGTTATTATGGAATCAAACTAATCAAGAGTTCTAAACTTTGACAGGTTCTTCTTATTTGCTTTCATGTTACTATAGACAACTTTGCCTAGGGTCTTGAAGTTCTATCACACCACATGTAGTCACTTACATGTATGCTTACTTGGCATATGTAATTCTTTAGGTATTTACAACACCATTGTTCACTATATGATAAAAGTAAGAAAATTAATCGTAAGAAGAAGTTTATATTAGTTCAAGTTTGCTCTCTGTGTATGTATTGTTCTGTTCCAGTCATGTTCTCTGACTAAATCTGAAGGGAAAAGATATCAACTATGGGGTCAAAGCCTGTTCCCCAATGGTATCTGCTGAAGCTGTTGCAAGAGGCATATATAACCCTCGGGTCACAGCAAGTTTTCACCAAGGTGGTAAGGCCCAGCGATCCATTTCGCCCCTTTGCTTACCTTGTTTATTCGTGTAGCCAGCCGTCCAGATAATCAATATGCACTTGCTTAGCATTTCTTCCATTGGGTTATTATGGAATCAAACTAATCAAGAATTCTAGACTTTGACAGGTTCTTCTTATTTGCTTTCATGTTACTATAGACAACTATGCCTAGGGTCTTGAAGTTCTATCACACCACATGTAGTCACTTACATGTATGCTTACTTGGCATATGTAACTCTTTAGGTATTTACAACGCCACTGGTCACTATATGCTAAAAGTGTGAAAATTAATCGTAAGAAGAAGTTTATATTAGTTCAAGTTTGCTCTGTGTGGATGTATTGTTCTGTTCCAGTGATGTTCTGTGACTAAATCTGAAGGGAAAAGATATCACCTATGGGGTCAAAGCCATTTCCCCAATGGTATCTGCTGAAGCTTTTGCAAGAGGCATATATACCCCTCGGGTCCCAGCAAGTTTTCACCAAGGTGGTAGGACCCAGCGATCCATTTTGCCCCTTTGCATACCTTGTTTATTCGTGAAGCCTGCCTTCCAGATAATCAATATGCACTTGCTTAGCAGTTTTTCCATTGGGTTATTATGGAATCAAACTAATCAAGAGTTCTAGACTTTGACAGGTTCTTCTTATTTGCTTTCATGTTACTATAGACAACTATGCCTAGGGTCTTGAAGTTCTATCACACCACATGTAGTCACTTACATGTATGCTTACTTGGCATATGTAACTCTTTAGGTATTTACAACACCACTGGTCACTACATGATAAAAGTGTGAAAATTAATCGTAAGAAGAAGTTTATATTAGTTCAAGTTTGCTCAGTGTGGATGTATTGTTCTTTTCCAGTGATGTTCTGTGATTAAATCTGAAGGGAAAAGATATCACCTATGGGGTCAAAGCCTGTTCCCCAGTGTTACCTGCTGAAGCTTTTGCAAGAGGCATATATACCCCTCGGGTCCCAACAAGTTTTCACCAAGGTGGTAGGACCCAGCGATCCAATTCGCCCCTTTGCATGCCTTGTTTATTCGTGTAGCCAGCCCTCCAGATAATCAATATGCACTTGCTTAGCAGTTTTTCCATTGGGTTATTATGGAATCAAACGAATCAAGAGTTCTAGACTTTGACAGGTTCTTCTTATTTGCTTTAATGTTACTATAGACAACTATGCCTAGGGTCTTGAAGTTCTATCACACCAAATGTAGTCACTTACATGTATGCTTACTCTTTAGGTGTTTACAACATCACCGGTCACTACAAGATAAAAGTGTGAAAATTAATCGTAAGAAGAAGTTTATATTAGTTCAAGTTTGCTCTGTTCCAGTCATGTTCTCTGACTAAATCTGAAGGGAAAATATATCACCTATGGGGTCAAAGCCTGTTCCCCAATGGTATCTGCTGAAGCTTTTGCAAGAGGCCTATATAACCCTCGGCTCCCAGCAAGTTTTCACCAAGGTGGTAGGACCCAGCGATCCATTTCACCCCTTTGCATACCTTGTTTATTCGTGTAGACTGCCTTCCAGATAATCAATATGCACTTGCTTAGCATTTCTTCCATTGGGTTATTATGGAATCAAACTAATCAAGAATTCTAGACTTTGACAGGTTCTTCTTATTTGCTTTCATGTTACTATAGACAACTATGCCTAGGGTCTTGAAGTTCTATCACACCACATGTAGTCACTTACATGTATGCTTACTTGGCATATGTAACTCTTTAGGTGTTTACAACATCACCGGTCACTACAAGATAAAAGTGTGAAATTAATCGTAAGAAGAAGTTTATATTACTTCAAGTTTGCTCTGTGTGGATGTATTGTTCTGTTCCAGTGATGTTGTGTGACTAAATCTGAAGGGAAAATATATCACCTATGGGGTCAAAGCCTGTTCCCCAATGGTATCTGCTCAAGCTTTTGCAAGAGGCATATATACCCCTCGGGTCCCAGCAAGTTTTCACCAAGGTGATAGGACCCAGCGATCCATTTTGCCCCTTTGCATAACTTGTTTATTCGTGTAGCCTGCCTTCCAGATAATCAATATGCACTTGCTTAGCAGTTTTTCCATTGGGTTATTATGGAATCAAACTAATCAAGAGTTCTAGACTTTGACAGGTTCTTCATATTTGCTTTCATGTTACTATAGACAACTTTGCCTAGGGTCTTGAAGTTCTATCACACCACATGTAGTCACTTACATGTATGCTTACTTGGCATATGTAATTCTTTAGGTATTTACAACACCATTGTTCACTATATGATAAAAGTAAGAAAATTAATCGTAAGAAGAAGTTTATATTAGCTCAAGTTTGCTCTCTGTGTATGTATTGTTCTGTTCCAGTCATGTTCTCTGACTAAATCTGAAGGGAAAAGATATTAACTATGGGGTCAAAGCCTGTTCCCCAATGGTATCTGCTGAAGCTGTTGCAAGAGGCATATATAACCCTCGGGTCACAGCAAGTTTTCACCAAGGTGGTAAGGCCCAGCGATCCATTTCGCCCCTTTGCTTACCTTGTTTATTCGTGTAGCCAGCCGTCCAGATAATCAATATGCACTTGCTTAGCATTTCTTCCATTGGGTTATTATGGAATCAAACTAATCAAGAATTCTAGACTTTGACAGGTTCTTCTTATTTGCTTTCATGTTACTATAGACAACTATGCCTAGGGTCTTGAAGTTCTATCACACCACATGTAGTCACTTACATGTATGCTTACTTGGCATATGTAACTCTTTAGGTATTTACAACGCCACTGGTCACTATATGCTAAAAGTGTGAAAACTAATCGTAAGAAGAAGTTTATATTAGTTCAAGTTTGCTCTGTGTGGATGTATTGTTCTGTTCCAGTGATGTTCTGTGACTAAATCTGAAGGGAAAAGATATCACCTATGGGGTCAAAGCCATTTCCCCAATGGTATCTGCTGAAGCTTTTGCAAGAGGCATATATACCCCTCGGGTCCCAGCAAGTTTTCACCAAGGTGGTAGGACCCAGCGATCCATTTTGCCCCTTTGCATACCTTGTTTATTCGTGAAGCCTGCCTTCCAGATAATCAATATGCACTTGCTTAGCAGTTTTTCCATTGGGTTATTATGGAATCAAACTAATCAAGAGTTCTAGACTTTGACAGGTTCTTCTTATTTGCTTTCATGTTACTATAGACAACTATGCCTAGGGTCTTGAAGTTCTATCACACCACATGTAGTCACTTACATGTATGCTTACTTGGCATATGTAATTCTTTAGGTATTTACAACACCACCGGTCACTACATGATAAAATTGTGAAAATTAATCGTAAGAAAAAGTTTATATTAGTTTAAGTTTGCTCTGTGTGGATGTATTGTTCTGTTCCAGTGATGATGTGTGACTAAATCTGAAGGGAAAAGATATCACCTATGGGGTCAAAGCCTGTTCCCCAATGGTAACTGCTCAAGCTTTTGCAAGAGGCATATATACCCCTCGGGTCCCAGCAAGTTTTCACCAAGGTGGTAGGACCCAGCGATCTATTTTGCCCCTTTGCATAACTTGTTTATTCGTGTAGCCTGCCTTCCAGATAATCAATATGCACTTGCTTAGCAGTTTTTCCATTGGGTTATTATGGAATCAAACTAATCAAGAGTTCTAGACTTTGACAGGTTCTTCTTATTTGCTTTCATGTTACTATAGACAACTATGCCTAGGGTCTTGAAGTTCTATCACACCACATGTAGTCACGTACATGTATGCTTACTTGGCATATGTAATTCTTTAGGTATTTACAACACCATTGTTCACTATATGATAAAAGTGAGAAAATTAATCGTAAGAAGAAGTTTATATTAGTTCAAGTTTGCTCTCTGTGTATGTATTGTTCTGTTCCAGTCATGTTCTGTGACTAAATCTGAAGGGAAAAGATATCACCTATGGGGTCAAAGCCTGTTCCCCAGTGGTATCTGCTGAAGCTTTTGCAAGAGACATATATACCCCTCGGGTCCCAGCAAGTTTTCACCAAGGTGGTAGGGCCCAGCGATCCATTTCGTGACTTTGCATAACTTGTTTATTCGTGTAGCCTGCCTTCCAGATAATCAATATGCACTTGCTTAGCAGTTTTTCCATTGGGTTATTATTATCAGGAGTGATAAACACAGCAGTTTCAGATCATTCACTCATATATGTCATTAGGAAATGTTTTAAACAGCCAAGATGTCATAAAAATAATTACATTAAAAAAGTCCCAAATTCAAAATTGTCTCAGTTTAATGCTGAATTTGCTGATACTGATTGGAGTAACGAGATGTTTCTGAAGAATCCCGATCATGTTTTGTCAAATTTCCATAGGAGAGTGGAGACAATACGTCAAAAATATACAACTACCTGTAAAATACATATTAAACAAAATACAGTACCTTGGGTAACTTCTGATATTTTACAGCTCCTAAAAAAGAAGGCCTCTTCCTTGAAAGCCTACAGATTATTAAAAACACCTGAAGCTAAGCTTATTTTCACACAGTTTAGAAATAAGTGTAAATTTGAATTATACAAAGCAAAACAGTCTTATTATGAAAATCAAATTAGTCGAACAGTTTCCAACCCAAGAACATTATGGCGAACATTGAAATCTATAACTGGTGAAAAAAAATGTAAAATTAATAATAGTTTGCAAATATCCATAAATGGTACTCTTCTTACTGATCATGATAAAATTGCTAATTCTTTTAATGAGTATTTTATTGCATCTGTACAAGAATTATCTTCTAAATTTACTATTCCTCTGTTTCTCACATCAGTACCAGCATTATCTCAGCAATTCTCTTTTTCTGAAATTGTACAAAATGATATAACTAATATTTTGTGTTCTCTGAATGCTTCTCATGCTTGTGATACAAATAATTTAAACATGACTTTTCTTAAAACTCATGCCAGTACTCTTATACCACTCTTGCATCATTTAGTTAATTTGTGTATTAGACAATCAGTATTTCCTGCCTTGTGGAAAACGGCCCAGATCACCCCGATGTTTAAGTCTGATGATCCAACTAATATTTCGAACTACCGTCCAATTGCAATTCTCCCAACCATTTCCAAGTTGCTTGAAAAAATATTGTACAATCAACTAATTAACCACCTTAAAAATAATAACCTGCTCAGTGATTGCCAGCATGGCTTTCGACCCTTACGGTCAACTATGTCGGCTTTGTTGCTTCTCACTGAGCAAATACGTGCGTCTTTAAACAAGGGTCAGATTACTGGAGTTATATACATAGATTTTCAGAAAGCTTTCGATACAGTCAATCATCAAATTCTGTTAAACAAACTTCTTTCTTTTCATTTGTCATCTTCCGCAATAGATATGTTTACATCATATTTAAGTGACAGATCTCAGACTGTAAGAATCGGCTCAGTAACATCACAGCCACGAGTGTGTTCTATGGGAGTTCCACAGGGCAGTATTTTAGGTCCTTTACTTTTCCTTATGTATATTAATGATCTTCCTTGTGTTTTGAATTTTTCTAGTTCTTTGCTATATGCTGATGACACTGTTATTTTTCTTTCTGGTTCTAATATCGACACAATTAACTACAGACTTAACACAGATCTGCAGCATTTACATAACTGGCTGCAAGATAACCATTTAACACTTAGGGCCCTATCTTGCACCCAGCGCAATTGACTTTGTACACCGACGCATGTATCATTCCTATTTTGCACCCGCGCAAAGCGCGCTTTTCCCTCCACAGAAGCACGTCGGTTAACTAAGAAATACACTTGCGCTCCCCGGGGCGGTTCAGCGCAAAGAGGAGGCGTGTTCCAGCGCAAACGTTCCCTCATGCTATTTTGCAGGTTTAGAAAACAATTGCGCTACTAACCAGGAAAAATTTGTTTAAAGTCAGTGGCGCGTTGCGCATGTTATTCATATGCTATTTTAAGGGCGCATGCTTGGCCATAATCAATGTAGCGTGTGCACAACGCGAATGCACTTTGATTCTCTCATCTACACATAAGCAGCAGTTTTCATTTTTGCAAATCATACATTATTACGATAGATAGATAGATAGATAGATAGATAGATAGATAGATAGATAGATAGATAGATAGATAGATAGATAGATAGATAGATAGATAGATAGATAGATAGATAGATAGATAGATAGATAGATAGATAGTTTATTATAAAAGCATACATCTAGCTTACACATTTACCCAAATTATCATACGCCTTTTTAACCGAAGTTAATTTGGGTGTGTTTCTCCATCCCCAACGTCCCTGACGAGAATGCCGGTCTCCTTGGCTGTGAACCGCTCCTGGCGCGCGCCAGGCAAATCCGCCGTTACAATAGGAATCCGCTTTAGAACAAACGCGTCTGCTCTTAAAGGGAATGTGAGATGATGCTCTGATTGGTTTATTTCACGTTACGCCCAAACCACACCTATGAATAATGAAGCTACTTCAGACCAACCCATTTTAGATTTGCGCCTGGCGCAAGAGTCATTTATCCCGCCGGGAAAATAGCAACAGCGCCAAGACCCGCCCACAAAGTTACTTGCGCTTTGCGCTTTGACACTTGCGTTTCAGATCGTTAAAATAGGGCCCTTAATGTCAAGAAAACACAATGCATGTATTTCTATTCATCTAGGAGACAGCTATCCATATCCAATCCTATCACTTTTTCTAATCAAACGCTTTCAATTGTATCAGCATATAAGTATTTGGGAGTCTATCTTGACTCACATCTTACTTATCAAGAACATGTTCAAACCCTAACCAGAAAGTTAAACCAAAAGTTATATGTTTATAACAAAATTAGACCATATTTGTTGCTTTCTGTTTCAAAAACCTATCTTCATGCCATCATTCTGTCCACTTTGTCGTATTGTTTACCTGTTTGGTCACTAACAACAAATGAGATTATTGAACCTGTAATAAGAATTTATAATAGAGCTCATAAGATCCATGTCAGGCTTCCAGGCTGGACTCACCACTGTACTGCACTATCTTTGTGTAATGCCTTGACATTTCAGAACTATAAAATAAGCCATGGGATAAACTTGTTTTATCAAATCTCAAAAGGACACACTGTAACTGCTCTAAACGAATTGGTTCCGAAACTTAGCTCAAGGTCTGAGCGCACTACGAGATCTTTTACAAATGGACTCTTGCCTTTACCGGCTTTTAGAAACTGTTATGGTCAGAGATCTTTTTTTCATGTGCTCACTAAAACCTGGAATGAGATCCCACAGCACATCAGAACTATCACATCAAGAAGACTATTTAAAATAACATTTGCTCGCCATTTAATGGACAGGTATAGCTGTGACCATTGAGACGGCTCTATAGCCCCTCTTGTTGTCCAATATCTTGGTTTGTGTGTCTGTTGTTGTCTCTAGCTGTTTAGTGTGTGAACTTTGTTGTGTCTGTGGTTTATATGTTCTGCAGAGCAGGAACCTGCTGAAAATCAGTTTTATACTGAGCCAGGCCCGATTGTCCTTAATCTTTTCCTGTTTTAAAAATATAAATAAATAAATAAATAAATTATGGAATCAAACTAATCAAGAGTTCTAGACTTTGACAGGTTTTTCTTATTTGCTTTCATGTTACTATAGACAACTATGCCTAGGGTCTTGAAGTTCTATCACACCACATGTAGTCACTTACATGTATGCTTACTCTTTAGGTGTTTACAACATCACCGGTCAGGGCTGGACTGGTAATCTGGCATACCGGGCAAATGCCCGGTGGGCCGACGTGCTTTTTGGGCCGATAAATCTCATACTTTTTTTTTTCTTTTAACGGCCCATAAAACTTGTACATCGGCGGCCCATTCGTTTTGTTTTGTTTAAATTGATGGTGCTGGGTTAGTGCCGGTGTAATGCATTGGTCAAAAAAAAGTAAGCGTTAGTTTTTTTTCCCACTGACAGACCGGCTTATGAAACCCGTAGATCAGCGGCCCATTGGTTGTTTTCTTGATTGATTTCTTGACACTGGGCTGGCCCAATCACACCTCCCCCTTTGGGCTTTGAGTGAGCGTGCAGTGTCAAGTGTGTATCTGTCAAAATAGTCTGAGAGATGGAGAAGAAACGCAAGGAATGTACAGGAATGTAAAAAAGACGCGTTTTTATCCATGTTTTCCGCCAAAATAAAAGCTTGATGCAGTTTCCGTCAAAATAAAAGATCATGTGCTTATCTCTTTCAATTTTAGAAATGAGTACAAAACTAATTATGAAAGTTTTCTTTATTTTTCAGTGCATTTGTTTTGCAATATATGGCTATTACTGTCATTGGTTTAATATTATAACTATTATTATGTAGTAGTGTAATATAGACAGACACTGTTACTAAAAGAGGTATGATTTTTTCTTTGTTTAATTTGCACACTTAATATGGGTTGGAGCCTTTTAATTTTGAACTCTCAAACTGCACCAGATTAATGAATTTAACATTAAAATGCACAAATTTTTCTTAGGGGGGGCATGCCCCCAAACCCCCCTAGAGGGACAGAGGTCCGCCCACCACAGTTTTACCAAGATCCTGTGGGAAACATTGGTATTGCTATGCCAATGCAGCTTATAGCTTGTTTTTTGGATGCATCACTGTGGAGTATAGTTCAATTGTATTAATAAATTACAATTTTGTACTTATTTAATCTGTTAACTCGTTCCTACTCACTCATTACATGGCATTAGTGGTTTTAATGAAAAGGAGTTGAACAAAAACATATTTAAGGGCGTGCAAAGATGGGTGGTGTTTATGGTCATATGTAGTGGGACAGTCTGGGCCAAAATGCCAGGGCCGATTTTCTGTCCCAGTCCAGCCCTGTCACCGGTCACTACATGATAAAAGTGTGAAAATTAATCGTAAGAAGAAGTTTATATTAGTTCAAGTTTGCTTTGTGTGGATGTATTGTTCTGTTCCAGTCATGTTCTCTGACTAAATCTGAAGTTAAAATATATCACCTATGGGGTCAATGCCTGTTCCCCAATGGTATCTGCTGAAGCTTTTGCAAGAGGCATATATAACCCTCGGGTCCCAGCAAGTTTTCACCAAGGTGGTAAGGCCCAGCGATCCATTTCGCCCCTTTGCTTACCTTGTTTATTCGTGTAGCCAGCCCTCCAGATAATCAATATGCACTTGCTTAGCATTTCTTCCATTGGGTTATTATGGAATCAAGCTAATCAAGAATTCTAGACTTTGACAGGTTCTTCTTATTTGCTTTCATGTTACTATAGACAACTATGCCTAGGGTCTTGAAGTTCTATCACACCACATGTAGTCACTTACATGTATGCTTACTTGGCATATGTAACTCTTTAGGTATTTACAACACCACTGGTCACTATATGCTAAAAGTGTGAAAATTAATCGTAGGAAGAAGTTTATATTAGTTCAAGTTTGCTCTGTGTGGATGTATTGTTCTGTTCCAGTGATGTTCTGTGACTAAATCTGAAGGGAAAAGATATCACCTATGGGGTCAAAGCCATTTCCCCAATGGTATCTGCTGAAGCTTTTGCAAGAGGCATATATACCCCTCGGGTCCCAGCAAGTTTTCACCAAGGTGGTAGGACCCAGCGATCCATTTTGCCCCTTTGCATACCTTGTTTATTCGTGAAGCCTGCCTTCCAGATAATCAATATGCACTTGCTTAGCAGTTTTTCCATTGGGTTATTATGGAATCAAACTAATCAAGAGTTCTAGACTTTGACAGGTTCTTCTTATTTGCTTTCATGTTACTATAGACAACTATGCCTAGGGTCTTGAAGTTCTATCACACCACATGTAGTCACTTACATGTATGCTTACTCTTTAGGTGTTTACAACATCACCGGTCACTACAAGATAAAAGTGTGAAAATTAATCGTAAGAAGAAGTTTATATTAGTTCAAGTTTGCTCTGTGTGGATGTATTGTTCTGTTCCAGTCATGTTCTCTGACTAAATCTGAAGGGAAAATATATCACCTATGGGGTCAAAGCCTGTTCCCCAATGGTATCTGCTGAAGCTTTTGCAAGAGGCCTATATAACCCTCGGCTCCCAGCAAGTTTTCACCAAGGTGATAGGACCCAGCGATCCATTTTGCCCCTTTGCATAACTTGTTTATTCGTGTAGCCTGCCTTCCAGATAATCAATATGCACTTGCTTAGCAGTTTTTCCATTGGGTTATTATGGAATCAAACTAATCAAGAGTTCTAGACTTTGACAGGTTCTTCTTATTTGCTTTCATGTTACTATAGACAACTTTGCCTAGGGTCTTGAAGTTCTATCACACCACATGTAGTCACTTACATGTATGCTTACTTGGCATATGTAATTCTTTAGGTATTTACAACACCATTGTTCACTATATGATAAAAGTAAGAAAATTAATCGTTAGAAGAAGTTTATATTAGTTCAAGTTTGCTCTCTGTGTATGTATTGTTCTGTTCCAGTCATGTTCTCTGACTAAATCTGAAGGGAAAGATATCAACTATGGGGTCAAAGCCTGTTCCCCAATGGTATCTGCTGAAGCTGTTGCAAGAGGCATATATAACCCTCGGGTCACAGCAAGTTTTCACCAAGGTGGTAAGGCCCAGCGATCCATTTCGCCCCTTTGCTTACCTTGTTTATTCGTGTAGCCAGCCGTCCAGATAATCAATATGCACTTGCTTAGCATTTCTTCCATTTGGGTTATTATGGAATCAAACTAATCAAGAATTCTAGACTTTGACAGGTTCTTCTTATTTGCTTTCATGTTACTATAGACAACTATGCCTAGGGTCTTGAAGTTCTATCACACCACATGTAGTCACTTACATGTATGCTTACTTGGCATATGTAACTCTTTAGGTATTTACAACGCCACTGGTCACTATATGCTAAAAGTGTGAAAATTAATCGTAAGAAGAAGTTTATATTAGTTCAAGTTTGCTCTGTGTGGATGTATTGTTCTGTTCCAGTGATGTTCTCTGACTAAATCTGAAGGGAAAAGATATCAACTATGGGGTCAAAGCCTGTTCCCCAATGGTATCTGCTGAAGCTGTTGCAAGAGGCATATATAACCCTCGGGTCACAGCAAGTTTTCACCAAGGTGGTAAGGCCCAGCGATCCATTTCGCCCCTTTGCTTACCTTGTTTATTCGTGTAGCCAGCCGTCCAGATAATCAATATGCACTTGCTTAGCATTTCTTCCATTGGGTTATTATGGAATCAAACTAATCAAGAATTCTAGACTTTGACAGGTTCTTCTTATTTGCTTTCATGTTACTATAGACAACTATGCCTAGGGTCTTGAAGTTCTATCACACCACATGTAGTCACTTACATGTATGCTTACTTGGCATATGTAACTCTTTAGGTATTTACAACGCCACTGGTCACTATATGCTAAAAGTGTGAAAATTAATCGTAAGAAGAAGTTTATATTAGTTCAAGTTTGCTCTGTGTGGATGTATTGTTCTGTTCCAGTGATGTTCTGTGACTAAATCTGAAGGGAAAAGATATCACCTATGGGGTCAAAGCCATTTCCCCAATGGTATCTGCTGAAGCTTTTGCAAGAGGCATATATACCCCTCGGGTCCCAGCAAGTTTTCACCAAGGTGGTAGGACCCAGCGATCCATTTTGCCCCTTTGCATACCTTGTTTATTCGTGAAGCCTGCCTTCCAGATAATCAATATGCACTTGCTTAGCAGTTTTTCCATTGGGTTATTATGGAATCAAACTAATCAAGAGTTCTAGACTTTGACAGGTTCTTCTTATTTGCTTTCATGTTACTATAGACAACTATGCCTAGGGTCTTGAAGTTCTATCACACCAAATGTAGTCACTTACATGTATGCTTACTCTTTAGGTGTTTACAACATCACCGGTCACTACAAGATAAAAGTGTGAAAATTAATCGTAAGAAGAAGTTTATATTAGTTCAAGTTTGCTCTGTGTGGATGTATTGTTCTGTTCCAGTCATGTTCTCTGACTAAATCTGAAGGGAAAATATATCACCTATGGGGTCAAAGCCTTTTCCCCAATGGTATCTGCTGAAGCTTTTGCAAGAGGCCTATATAACCCTCGGCTCCCAGCAAGTTTTCACCAAGGTGGTAGGACCCAGCGATCCATTTCACCCCTTTGCATACCTTGTTTATTCGTGTAGACTGCCTTCCAGATAATCAATATGCACTTGCTTAGCAGTTTTTCCATTGGGTTATTATGGAATCAAACTAATCAAGAGTTCTAGACTTTGACAGGTTCTTCTTATTTGCTTTCATGTTACTATAGACAACTATGCCTAGGGTCTTGAAGTTCTATCACACCACATGTAGTCACGTACATGTATTCTTACTTGGCATATGTAATTCTTTAGGTATTTACAACACCATTGTTCACTATATGATAAAAGTGAGAAAATTAATCGTAAGAAGAAGTTTATATTAGTTCAAGTTTGCTCTCTGTGTATGTATTGTTCTGTTCCAGTCATGTTCTGTGACTAAATCTGAAGGGAAAAGATATCACCTATGGGGTCAAAGCCTGTTCCCCAGTGGTATCTGCTGAAGCTTTTGCAAGAGACATATATACCCCTCGGGTCCCAGCAAGTTTTCACCAAGGTGGTAGGGCCCAGCGATCCATTTCGTGGCTTTGCATAACTTGTTTATTCGTGTAGCCTGCCTTCCAGATAATCAATATGCACTTGCTTAGCAGTTTTTCCATTGGGTTATTATGGAATCAAACTAATCAAGAGTTCTAGACTTTGACAGGTTTTTCTTATTTGCTTTCATGTTACTATAGACAACTATGCCTAGGGTCTTGAAGTTCTATCATACCACATGTAGTCACTTACATGTATGCTTACTCTTTAGGTGTTTACAACATCACCGGTCAGGGCTGGACTGGTAATCTGGCATACCGGGCAAATGCCCGGTGGGCCGACGTGCTTTTTGGGCCGATAAATCTCATACTTTTTTTTTTCTTTTAACGGCCCATAAAACTTGTACATCGGCGGCCCATTCGTTTTTTTTTGTTTAAATTGATGGTGCTGGGTTAGTGCCGGTGTAATGAATTGGTCAAAAAAAAGTAAGCGTTAGTTTTTTTTCCCACTGACAGACCGGCTTATGAAACCCGTAGATCAGCGGCCCATTGCTTGTTTTCTTGATTGATTTCTTGACACTGGGCTGGCCCAATCACACCTCCCCCTTTGGGCTTTGAGTGAGCGTGCAGTGTCAAGTGTGTATCTGTCAAAATAGTCTGAGAGATGGAGAAGAAACGCAAGGAATGTACAGGAATGTAAAAAAGACGCGTTTTTATCCATGTTTTCCGCCAAAATAAAAGCTTGATGCAGTTTCCGTCAAAATAAAAGATCATGTGCTTATCTCTTTCAAGTTTAGAAATGAGTACAAAACTAATTATGAAAGTTTTCTTTATTTTTCAGTGCATTTGTTTTGCAATATATGGCTATTACTGTCATTGGTTTAATATTATAACTATTATTATGTAGTAGTGTAATATAGACAGACACTGTTACTAAAAGAGGTATGATTTTTTCTTTGTTTAATTTGCACACTTAATATGGGTTGGAGCCTTTTAATTTTGAACTCTCAAACTGCACCAGATTAATGAATTTAACATTAAAATGCACACATTTTTCTTAGGGGGGGCATGCCCCCAAACCCCCCTAGAGGGACAGAGGTCCGCCCACCACAGTTTTACCAAGATCCTGTGGGAAACATTGGTATTGCTATGCCAATGCAGCTTATAGCTTGTTTTTTGGATGCATCACTGTGGAGTATAGTTCAATTGTATTAATAAATTACAATTTTGTACTTATTTAATCTGTTAACTCGTTCCTACTCACTCATTACATGGCATTAGTGGTTTTAATGAAAAGGAGTTGAACAAAAACATATTTAAGGGCGTGCAAAGATGGGTGGTGTTTATGGTCATATGTAGTGGGACAGTCTGGGCCAAAATGCCAGGGCCGATTTTCTGTCCCAGTCCAGCCCTGTCACCGGTCACTACATGATAAAAAGTGTGAAAATTAATCGTAAGAAGAAGTTTATATTAGTTCAAGTTTGCTTTGTGTGGATGTATTGTTCTGTTCCAGTCATGTTCTCTGACTAAATCTGAAGTTAAAATATATCACCTATGGGGTCAATGCCTGTTCCCCAATGGTATCTGCTGAAGCTTTTGCAAGAGGCATATATAACCCTCGGGTCCCAGCAAGTTTTCACCAAGGTGGTAAGGCCCAGCGATCCATTTTGCCCCTTTGCTTACCTTGTTTATTCGTGTAGCCAGCCCTCCAGATAATCAATATGCACTTGCTTAGCATTTCTTCCATTGGGTTATTATGGAATCAAGCTAATCAAGAATTCTAGACTTTGACAGGTTCTTCTTATTTGCTTTCATGTTACTATAGACAACTATGCCTAGGGTCTTGAAGTTCTATCACACCACATGTAGTCACTTACATGTATGCTTACTTGGCATATGTAACTCTTTAGGTATTTACAACACCACCGGTCACTACATGATAAAAGTGTGAAAATTAATCGTAGGAAGAAGTTTATATTAGTTCAAGTTTGCTCTGTGTGGATGTATTGTTCTGTTCCAGTGATGTTCTGTGACTAAATCTGAAGGGAAAAGATATCACCTATGGGGTCAAAGCCATTTCCCCAATGGTATCTGCTGAAGCTTTTGCAAGAGGCATATATACCCCTCGGGTCCCAGCAAGTTTTCACCAAGGTGGTAGGACCCAGCGATCCATTTTGCCCCTTTGCATAACTTGTTTATTCGTGTAGCCTGCCTTCCAGATAATCAATATGCACTTGCTTAGCAGTTTTTCCATTGGGTTATTATGGAATCAAACTAATCAAGAATTCTAGACTTTGACAGGTTCTTCTTATTTGCTTTCATGTTACTATAGACAACTATGCCTAGGGTCTTGAAGTTCTATCACACCACATGTAGTCACTTACATGTATGCTTACTTGGCATATGTAACTCTTTAGGTATTTACAACACCACTGGTCACTACATGATAAAAGTGTGAAAATTAATCGTAAGAAGAAGTTTATATTAGTTCAAGTTTGCTCAGTGTGGATGTATTGTTCTTTTCCAGTGATGTTCTGTGATTAAATCTGAAGGGAAAAGATATCACCTATGGGGTCAAAGCCTGTTCCCCAGTGTTACCTGCTGAAGCTTTTGCAAGAGGCATATATACCCCTCGGGTCCCAACAAGTTTTCACCAAGGTGGTAGGACCCAGCGATCCATTTTGCCTCTTTGCATACCTTGTTTATTCGTGAAGCCTGCCTTCCAGATAATCAATATGCACTTGCTTAGCAGTTTTTCCATTGGGTTATTATGGAATCAAACTAATCAAGAGTTCTAGACTTTGACAGGTTCTTCTTATTTGCTTTAATGTTACTATAGACAACTATGCCTAGGGTCTTGAAGTTCTATCACACCAAATGTAGTCACTTACATGTATGCTTACTCTTTAGGTGTTTACAACATCACCGGTCACTACAAGATAAAAGTGTGAAAATTAATCGTAAGAAGAAGTTTATATTAGTTCAAGTTTGCTCTGTGTGGATGTATTGTTCTGTTCCAGTCATGTTCTCTGACTAAATCTGAAGGGAAAATATATCACCTATGGGGTCAAAGCCTTTTCCCCAATGGTATCTGCTGAAGCTTTTGCAAGAGGCCTATATAACCCTCGGCTCCCAGCAAGTTTTCACCAAGGTGGTAGGACCCAGCGATCCATTTCACCCCTTTGCATACCTTGTTTATTCGTGTAGACTGCCTTCCAGATAATCAATATGCACTTGCTTAGCATTTCTTCCATTGGGTTATTATGGAATCAAACTAATCAAGAATTCTAGACTTTGACAGGTTCTTCTTATTTGCTTTCATGTTACTATAGACAACTATGCCTAGGGTCTTGAAGTTCTATCACACCACATGTAGTCACTTACATGTATGCTTACTTGGCATATGTAACTCTTTAGGTATTTACAACACCACCGGTCACTACATGATAAAAGTGTGAAAATTAATCGTAAGAAGAAGTTTATATTAGTTCAGGTTTGCTCTGTGTGGATGTATTGTTCTGTTCCAGTGATGTTCTGTGACTAAATCTGAAGGGAAAAGATATCACCTATGGGGTCAAAGCCTGTTCCCCAATGGTATCTGCTGAAGCTTTTGCAAGAGGCATATATACCCCTCGGGTCCCAGCAAGTTTTCACCAAGGTGGTAGGGCCCAGCGATCCATTTCGTGCCTTTGCATAACTTGTTTATTCGTGTAGCCTGCCTTCCAGATAATCAATATGCACTTGCTTAGCAGTTTTTCCATTGGGTTATTATGGAATCAAACTAATCAAGAGTTCTAGACTTTGACAGGTTCTTCTTATTTGCTTTCATGTTACTATAGACAACTATGCCTAGGGTCTTGAAGTTCTATCACACCAAATGTAGTCACTTACATGTATGCTTACTCTTTAGGTGTTTACAACATCACCGGTCACTACAAGATAAAAATGTGAAATTAATCGTAAGAAGAAGTTTATATTAGTTCAAGTTTGCTCTGTGTGGATGTATTGTTCTGTTCCAGTGATGTTGTGTGACTAAATCTGAAGGGAAAATATATCACCTATGGGGTCAAAGTCTGTTCCCCAATGGTATCTGCTCAAGCTTTTGCAAGAGGCATATATACGCCTCGGGTCCCAGCAAGTTTTCACCAAGGTGATAGGACCCAGCGATCCATTTTGCCCCTTTGCATAACTTGTTTATTCGTGTAGCCTGCCTTCCAGATAATCAATATGCACTTGCTTAGCAGTTTTTCCATTGGGTTATTATGGAATCAAACTAATCAAGAGTTCTAGACTTTGACAGGTTCTTCTTATTTGCTTTCATGTTACTATAGACAACTTTGCCTAGGGTCTTGAAGTTCTATCACACCACATGTAGTCACTTACATGTATGCTTACTTGGCATATGTAATTCTTTAGGTATTTACAACACCATTGTTCACTATATGATAAAAGTAAGAAAATTCATCGTAAGAAGAAGTTTGTATTAGTTCAAGTTTGCTCTCTGTGTATGTATTGTTCTGTTCCAGTCATGTTCTCTGACTAAATCTGAAGGGAAAAGATATCAACTATGGGGTCAAAGCCTGTTCCCCAATGGTATCTGCTGAAGCTGTTGCAAGAGGCATATATAACCCTCGGGTCACAGCAAGTTTTCACCAAGGTGGTAAGGCCCAGCGATCCATTTCGCCCCTTTGCTTACCTTGTTTATTCGTGTAGCCAGCCGTCCAGATAATCAATATGCACTTGCTTAGCATTTCTTCCATTGGGTTATTATGGAATCAAACTAATCAAGAATTCTAGACTTTGACAGGTTCTTCTTATTTGCTTTCATGTTACTATAGACAACTATGCCTAGGGTCTTGAAGTTCTATCACACCACATGTAGTCACTTACATGTATGCTTACTTGGCATATGTAACTCTTTAGGTATTTACAACGCCACTGGTCACTATATGCTAAAAGTGTGAAAATTAATCATAAGAAGAAGTTTACATTAGTTCAAGTTTGCTCTGTGTGGATGTATTGTCCTGTTCCAGTGATGTTCTGTGACTAAATCTGAAGGGAAAAGATATCACCTATGGGGTCAAAGCCATTTCCCCAATGGTATCTGCTGAAGCTTTTGCAAGAGGCATATATACCCCTCGGGTCCCAGCAAGTTTTCACCAAGGTGGTAGGACCCAGCGATCCATTTTGCCCCTTTGCATACCTTGTTTATTCGTGAAGCCTGCCTTCCAGATAATCAATATGCACTTGCTTAGCAGTTTTTCCATTGGGTTATTATGGAATCAAACTAATCAAGAGTTCTAGACTTTGACAGGTTCTTCTTATTTGCTTTCATGTTACTATAGACAACTATGCCTAGGGTCTTGAAGTTCTATCACACCACATGTAGTCACTTACATGTATGCTTACTTGGCATATGTAATTCTTTAGGTATTTACAACACCACCGGTCACTACATGATAAAATTGTGAAAATTAATCGTAAGAAAAAGTTTATATTAGTTCAAGTTTGCTCTGTGTGGATGTATTGTTCTGTTCCAGTGATGTTGTGTGACTAAATCTGAAGGGAAAAGATATCACCTATGGGGTCAAAGCCTGTTCCCCAATGGTAACTGCTCAAGCTTTTGCAAGAGGCATATATACCCCTCGGGTCCCAGCAAGTTTTCACCAAGGTGGTAGGACCCAGCGATCTATTTTGCCCCTTTGCATAACTTGTTTATTCGTGTAGCCTGCCTTCCAGATAATCAATATGCACTTGCTTAGCAGTTTTTCCATTGGGTTATTATGGAATCAAACTAATCAAGAGTTCTAGACTTTGACAGGTTCTTCTTATTTGCTTTCATGTTACTATAGACAACTATGCCTAGGGTCTTGAAGTTCTATCACACCACATGTAGTCACGTACATGTATGCTTACTTGGCATATGTAATTCTTTAGGTATTTACAACACCATTGTTCACTATATGATAAAAGTGAGAAAATTAATCGTAAGAAGAAGTTTATATTAGTTCAAGTTTGCTCTCTGTGTATGTATTGTTCTGTTCCAGTCATGTTCTGTGACTAAATCTGAAGGGAAAAGATATCACCTATGGGGTCAAAGCCTGTTCCCCAGTGGTATCTGCTGAAGCTTTTGCAAGAGACATATATACCCCTCGGGTCCCAGCAAGTTTTCACCAAGGTGGTAGGGCCCAGCGATCCATTTCGTGACTTTGCATAACTTGTTTATTCGTGTAGCCTGCCTTCCAGATAATCAATATGCACTTGCTTAGCAGTTTTTCCATTGGGTTATTATGGAATCAAACTAATCAAGAGTTCTAGACTTTGACAGGTTTTTCTTATTTGCTTTCATGTTACTATAGACAACTATGCCTAGGGTCTTGAAGTTCTATCACACCACATGTAGTCACTTACATGTATGCTTACTCTTTAGGTGTTTACAACATCACCAGTCAGGGCTGGACTGGTAATCTGGCATACCGGGCAAATGCCCGGTGGGCCGACGTGCTTTTTGGGCCGATAAATCTCATACTTTTTTTTTTCTTTTAACGGCCCATAAAACTTGTACATCGGCGGCCCATTCGTTTTGTTTTGTTTAAATTGATGGTGCTGGGTTAGTGCCGGTGTAATGCATTGGTCAAAAAAAAGTAAGCGTTAGTTT
The DNA here is from genome assembly GCF_964197995.2 of Scardinius erythrophthalmus. Classification (NCBI taxonomy): domain Eukaryota; kingdom Metazoa; phylum Chordata; class Actinopteri; order Cypriniformes; family Leuciscidae; genus Scardinius; species Scardinius erythrophthalmus. The sequence continues at coordinate 30,857,347 of NC_138237.1, read as the reverse complement.
TTTTTCCCACTGACAGACCGGCTTATGAAACCCGTAGATCAGCGGCCCATTGGTTGTTTTCCTGATTGATTTCTTGACACTGGGCTGGCCCAATCACACCTCCCCCTTTGGGCTTTGAGTGAGCGTGCAGTGTCAAGTGTGTATCTGTCAAAATAGTCTGAGAGCTGGAGAAGAAACGCAAGGAATGTACAGGAATGTAAAAAAGACGCGTTTTTATCCATGTTTTCCGCCAAAATAAAAGCTTGATGCAGTTTCCGTCAAAATAAAAGATCATGTGCTTATCTCTTTCAAGTTTAGAAATGAGTACAAAACTAATTATGAAAGTTTTCTTTATTTTTCAGTGCATTTGTTTTGCAATATATGGCTATTACTGTCATTGGTTTAATATTATAACTATTATTATGTAGTAGTGTAATATAGACAGACACTGTTACTAAAAGAGGTATGATTTTTTCTTTGTTTAATTTGCACACTTAATATGGGTTGGAGCCTTTTAATTTTGAACTCTCAAACTGCACCAGATTAATGAATTTAACATTAAAATGCACAAATTTTTCTTAGGGGGGGCATGCCCCCAAACCCCCCTAGAGGGACAGAGGTCCGCCCACCACAGTTTTACCAAGATCCTGTGGGAAACATTGGTATTGCTATGCCAATGCAGCTTATAGCTTGTTTTTTGGATGCATCACTGTGGAGTATAGTTCAATTGTATTAATAAATTACAATTTTGTACTTATTTAATCTGTTAACTCGTTCCTACTCACTCATTACATGGCATTAGTGGTTTTAATGAAAAGGAGTTGAACAAAAACATATTTAAGGGCGTGCATAGATGGGTGGTGTTTATGGTCATATGTAGTGGGCCAGTCTGGGCCAAAATGCCAGGGCCGATTTTCTGTCCCAGTCCAGCCCTGTCACCGGTCACTACATGATAAAAGTGTGAAAATTAATCGTAAGAAGAAGTTTATATTAGTTCAAGTTTGCTTTGTGTGGATGTATTGTTCTGTTCCAGTCATGTTCTCTGACTAAATCTGAAGTTAAAATATATCACCTATGGGGTCAATGCCTGTTCCCCAATGGTATCTGCTGAAGCTTTTGCAAGAGGCATATATAACCCTCGGGTCCCAGCAAGTTTTCACCAAGGTGGTAAGGCCCAGCGATCCATTTCGCCCCTTTGCTTACCTTGTTTATTCGTGTAGCCAGCCCTCCAGATAATCAATATGCACTTGCTTAGCATTTCTTCCATTGGGTTATTATGGAATCAAGCTAATCAAGAATTCTAGACTTTGACAGGTTCTTCTTATTTGCTTTCATGTTACTATAGACAACTATGCCTAGGGTCTTGAAGTTCTATCACACCACATGTAGTCACTTACATGTATGCTTACTTGGCATATGTAACTCTTTAGGTATTTACAACACCACTGGTCACTATATGCTAAAAGTGTGAAAATTAATCGTAGGAAGAAGTTTATATTAGTTCAGGTTTGCTCTGTGTGGATGTATTGTTCTGTTCCAGTGATGTTCTGTGACTAAATCTGAAGGGAAAAGATATCACCTATGGGGTCAAAGCCTGTTCCCCAATGGTATCTGCTGAAGTTTTTGCAAGAGGCATATATACCCCTCGGGTCCCAGCAAGTTTTCACCAAGGTGGTAGGGCCCAGCGATCCATTTCGTGCCTTTGCATAACTTGTTTATTCGTGTAGCCTGCCTTCCAGATAATCAATATGCACTTGCTTAGCAGTTTTTCCATTGGGTTATTATGGAATCAAACTAATCAAGAGTTCTAGACTTTGACAGGTTCTTCTTATTTGCTTTCATGTTACTATAGACAACTATGCCTAGGGTCTTGAAGTTCTATCACACCAAATGTAGTCACTTACATGTATGCTTACTCTTTAGGTGTTTACAACATCACCGGTCACTACAAGATAAAAGTGTGAAATTAATCGTAAGAAGAAGTTTATATTAGTTCAAGTTTGCTCTGTGTGGATGTATTGTTCTGTTCCAGTGATGTTGTGTGACTAAATCTGAAGGGAAAATATATCACCTATGGGGTCAAAGCCTGTTCCCCAATGGTATCTGCTCAAGCTTTTGCAAGAGGCATATATACCCCTCGGGTCCCAGCAAGTTTTCACCAAGGTGAAAGGACCCAGCGATCCATTTTGCCCCTTTGCATAACTTGTTTATTCGTGTAGCCTGCCTTCCAGATAATCAATATGCACTTGCTTAGCAGTTTTTCCATTGGGTTATTATGGAATCAAACTAATCAAGAGTTCTAGACTTTGACAGGTTCTTCTTATTTGCTTTCATGTTACTATAGACAACTTTGCCTAGGGTCTTGAAGTTCTATCACACCACATGTAGTCACTTACATGTATGCTTACTTGGCATATGTAATTCTTTAGGTATTTACAACACCATTGTTCACTATATGATAAAAGTAAGAAAATTAATCGTAAGAAGAAGTTTATATTAGTTCAAGTTTGCTCTCTGTGTATGTATTGTTCTGTTCCAGTCATGTTCTCTGACTAAATCTGAAGGGAAAAGATATCAACTATGGGGTCAAAGCCTGTTCCCCAATGGTATCTGCTGAAGCTGTTGCAAGAGGCATATATAACCCTCGGGTCACAGCAAGTTTTCACCAAGGTGGTAAGGCCCAGCGATCCATTTCGCCCCTTTGCTTACCTTGTTTATTCGTGTAGCCAACCGTCCAGATAATCAATATGCACTTGCTTAGCATTTCTTCCATTGGGTTATTATGGAATCAAACTAATCAAGAATTCTAGACTTTGACAGGTTCTTCTTATTTGCTTTCATGTTACTATAGACAACTATGCCTAGGGTCTTGAAGTTCTATCACACCACATGTAGTCACTTACATGTATGCTTACTTGGCATATGTAACTCTTTAGGTATTTACAACGCCACTGGTCACTATATGCTAAAAGTGTGAAAATTAATCGTAAGAAGAAGTTTATATTAGTTCAAGTTTGCTCTGTGTGGATGTATTGTTCTGTTCCAGTGATGTTCTGTGACTAAATCTGAAGGGAAAAGATATCACCTATGGGGTCAAAGCCATTTCCCCAATGGTATCTGCTGAAGCTTTTGCAAGAGGCATATATACCCCTCGGGTCCCAGCAAGTTTTTACCAAGGTGGTAGGACCCAGCGATCCATTTTGCCCCTTTGCATACCTTGTTTATTCGTGAAGCTTGCCTTCCAGATAATCAATATGCACTTGCTTAGCAGTTTTTCCATTGGGTTATTATGGAATCAAACTAATCAAGAGTTCTAGACTTTGACAGGTTCTTCTTATTTGCTTTCATGTTACTATAGACAACTATGCCTAGGGTCTTGAAGTTCTATCACACCACATGTAGTCACTTACCTGTATGCTTACTTGGCATATGTAATTCTTTAGGTATTTACAACACCACCGGTCACTACATGATAAAATTGTGAAAATTAATCGTAAGAAAAAGTTTTTATTAGTTCAAGTTTGCTCTGTGTGGATGTATTGTTCTGTTCCAGTCATGTTCTCTGACTAAATCTGAAGGGAAAAGATATCACCTATGGGGTCAAAGCCTGTTCCCCAATGGTAACTGCTCAAGCTTTTGCAAGAGGCATATATACCCCTCGGGTCCCAGCAAGTTTTCACCAAGGTGGTAGGACCCAGCGATCTATTTTGCCCCTTTGCATAACTTGTTTATTCGTGTAGCCTGCCTTCCAGATAATCAATATGCACTTGCTTAGCAGTTTTTCCATTGGGTTATTATGGAATCAAACTAATCAAGAGTTCTAGACTTTGACAGGTTCTTCTTATTTGCTTTCATGTTACTATAGACAACTATGCCTAGGGTCTTGAAGTTCTATCACACCACATGTAGTCACGTACATGTATGCTTACTTGGCATATGTAATTCTTTAGGTATTTACAACACCATTGTTCACTATATGATAAAAGTGAGAAAATTAATCGTAAGAAGAAGTTTATATTAGTTCAAGTTTGCTCTCTGTGTATGTATTGTTCTGTTCCAGTCATGTTCTGTGACTAAATCTGAAGGGAAAAGATATCACCTGTGGGGTCAAAGCCTGTTCCCCAGTGGTATCTGCTGAAGCTTTTGCAAGAGACATATATACCCCTCGGGTCCCAGCAAGTTTTCACCAAGGTGGTAGGGCCCAGCGATCCATTTCGTGGCTTTGCATAACTTGTTTATTCGTGTAGCCTACCTTCCAGATAATCAATATGCACTTGCTTAGCAGTTTTTCCATTGGGTTATTATGGAATCAAACTAATCAAGAGTTCTAGACTTTGACAGGTTTTTCTTATTTGCTTTCATGTTACTATAGACAACTATGCCTAGGGTCTTGAAGTTCTATCACACCACATGTAGTCACTTACATGTATGCTTACTCTTTAGGTGTTTACAACATCACCGGTCAGGGCTGGACTGGTAATCTGGCATACCGGGCAAATGCCCGGTGGGCCGACGTGCTTTTTGGGCCGATAAATCTCATACTTTTTTTTTTCTTTTAACGGCCCATAAAACTTGTACATCGGCGGCCCATTCGTTTTGTTTTGTTTAAATTGATGGTGCTGGGTTAGTGCCGGTGTAATGAATTGGTCAAAAAAAAGTAAGCGTTAGGTTTTTTTCCCACTGACAGACCGGCTTATGAAACCCGTAGATCAGCGGCCCATTGGTTGTTTTCTTGATTGATTTCTTGACACTGGGCTGGCCCAATCACACCTCCCCCTTTGGGCTTTGAGTGAGCGTGCAGTGTCAAGTGTGTATCTGTCAAAATAGTCTGAGAGATGGAGAAGAAACGCAAGGAATGTACAGGAATGTAAAAAAGACGCGTTTTTATCCATGTTTTCCGCCAAAATAAAAGCTTGATGCAGTTTCCGTCAAAATAAAAGATCATGTGCTTATCTCTTTCAAGTTTAGAAATGAGTACAAAACTAATTATGAAAGTTTTCTTTATTTTTCAGTGCATTTGTTTTGCAATATATGGCTATTACTGTCATTGGTTTAATATTATAACTATTATTATGTAGTAGTGTAATATAGACAGACACTGTTACTAAAAGAGGTATGATTTTTTCTTTGTTTAATTTGCACACTTAATATGGGTTGGAGCCTTTTAATTTTGAACTCTCAAACTGCACCAGATTAATGAATTTAACATTAAAATGCACAAATTTTTCTTAGGGGGGGCATGCCCCCAAACCCCCCTAGAGGGACAGAGGTCCGCCCACCACAGTTTTACCAAGATCCTGTGGGAAACATTGGTATTGCTATGCCAATGCAGCTTATAGCTTGTTTTTTGGATGCATCACTGTGGAGTATAGTTCAATTGTATTAATAAATTACAATTTTGTACTTATTTAATCTGTTAACTCGTTCCTACTCACTCATTACATGGCATTAGTGGTTTTAATGAAAAGGAGTTGAACAAAAACATATTTAAGGGCGTGCAAAGATGGGTGGTGTTTATGGTCATATGTAGTGGGCCAGTCTGGGCCAAAATGCCAGGGCCGATTTTCTGTCCCAGTCCAGCCCTGTCACCGGTCACTACATGATAAAAGTGTGAAAATTAATCGTAAGAAGAAGTTTATATTAGTTCAAGTTTGCTTTGTGTGGATGTATTGTTCTGTTCCAGTCATGTTCTCTGACTAAATCTGAAGTTAAAATATATCACCTATGGGGTCAATGCCTGTTCCCCAATGGTATCTGCTGAAGCTTTTGCAAGAGGCATATATAACCCTCGGGTCCCAGCAAGTTTTCACCAAGGTGGTAAGGCCCAGCGATCCATTTCGCCCCTTTGCTTACCTTGTTTATTCGTGTAGCCAGCCCTCCAGATAATCAATATGCACTTGCTTAGCATTTCTTCCATTGGGTTATTATGGAATCAAGCTAATCAAGAATTCTAGACTTTGACAGGTTCTTCTTATTTGCTTTCATGTTACTATAGACAACTATGCCTAGGGTCTTGAAGTTCTATCACACCACATGTAGTCACTTACATGTATGCTTACTTGGCATATGTAACTCTTTAGGTATTTACAACACCACTGGTCACTATATGCTAAAAGTGTGAAAATTAATCGTAGGAAGAAGTTTATATTAGTTCAAGTTTGCTCTGTGTGGATGTATTGTTCTGTTCCAGTGATGTTCTGTGACTAAATCTGAAGGGAAAAGATATCACCTATGGGGTCAAAGCCATTTCCCCAATGGTATCTGCTGAAGCTTTTGCAAGAGGCATATATACCCCTCGGGTCCCAGCAAGTTTTCACCAAGGTGGTAGGACCCAGCGATCCATTTTGCCCCTTTGCATACCTTGTTTATTCGTGAAGCCTGCCTTCCAGATAATCAATATGCACTTGCTTAGCAGTTTTTCCATTGGGTTATTATGGAATCAAACTAATCAAGAGTTCTAGACTTTGACAGGTTCTTCTTATTTGCTTTCATGTTACTATAGACAACTTTGCCTAGGGTCTTGAAGTTCTATCACACCACATGTAGTCACTTACATGTATGCTTACTTGGCATATGTAACTCTTTAGGTATTTACAACACCACTGGTCACTACATGATAAAAGTGTGAAAATTAATCGTAAGAAGAAGTTTATGTTAGTTCAAGTTTGCTCAGTGTGGATGTATTGTTCTTTTCCAGTGATGTTCTGTGATTAAATCTGAAGGGAAAAGATATCACCTATGGGGTCAAAGCCTGTTCCCCAGTGTTACCTGCTGAAGCTTTTGCAAGAGGCATATATACCCCTCGGGTCCCAACAAGTTTTCACCAAGGTGGTAGGACCCAGCGATCCAATTCGCCCCTTTGCATGCCTTGTTTATTCGTGTAGCCAGCCCTCCAGATAATCAATATGCACTTGCTTAGCAGTTTTTCCATTGGGTTATTATGGAATCAAACTAATCAAGAGTTCTAGACTTTGACAGGTTCTTCTTATTTGCTTTAATGTTACTATAGACAACTATGCCTAGGGTCTTGAAGTTCTATCACACCAAATGTAGTCACTTACATGTATGCTTACTCTTTAGGTGTTTACAACATCACCGGTCACTACAAGATAAAAGTGTGAAAATTAATCGTAAGAAGAAGTTTATATTAGTTCAAGTTTGCTCTGTGTGGATGTATTGTTCTGTTCCAGTCATGTTCTCTGACTAAATCTGAAGGGAAAATATATCACCTATGGGGTCAAAGCCTGTTCCCCAATGGTATCTGCTGAAGCTTTTGCAAGAGGCCTATATAACCCTCGGCTCCCAGCAAGTTTTCACCAAGGTGGTAGGACCCAGCGATCCATTTCACCCCTTTGCATACCTTGTTTATTCGTGTAGACTGCCTTCCAGATAATCAATATGCACTTGCTTAGCATTTCTTCCATTGGGTTATTATGGAATCAAACTAATCAAGAATTCTAGACTTTGACAGGTTCTTCTTATTTGCTTTCATGTTACTATAGACAACTATGCCTAGGGTCTTGAAGTTCTATCACACCACATGTAGTCACTTACATGTATGCTTACTTGGCATATGTAACTCTTTAGGTATTTACAACACCACCGGTCACTACATGATAAAAGTGTGAAAATTAATCGTAAAAAGAAGTTTATATTAGTTCAGGTTTGCTCTGTGTGGATGTATTGTTCTGTTCCAGTGATGTTCTGTGACTAAATCTGAAGGGAAAAGATATCACCTATGGGGTCAAAGCCTGTTCCCCAATGGTATCTGCTGAAGCTTTTGCAAGAGGCATATATACCCCTCGGGTCCCAGCAAGTTTTCACCAAGGTGGTAGGGCCCAGCGATCCATTTCGTGCCTTTGCATAACTTGTTTATTCGTGTAGCCTGCCTTCCAGATAATCAATATGCACTTGCTTAGCAGTTTTTCCATTGGGTTATTATGGAATCAAACTAATCAAGAGTTCTAGACTTTGACAGGTTCTTCTTATTTGCTTTCATGTTACTATAGACAACTATGTCTAGGGTCTTGAAGTTCTATCACACCAAATGTAGTCACTTACATGTATGCTTACTCTTTAGGTGTTTACAACATCACCGGTCACTACAAGATAAAAGTGTGAAATTAATCGTAAGAAGAAGTTTATATTAGTTCAAGTTTGCTCTGTGTGGATGTATTGTTCTGTTCCAGTGATGTTGTGTGACTAAATCTGAAGGGAAAATATATCACCTATGGGGTCAAAGCCTGTTCCCCAATGGTATCTGCTCAAGCTTTTGCAAGAGGCATATATACGCCTCGGGTCCCAGCAAGTTTTCACCAAGGTGATAGGACCCAGCGATCCATTTTTCCCCTTTGCATAACTTGTTTATTCGTGTAGCCTGCCTTCCAGATAATCAATATGCACTTGCTTAGCAGTTTTTCCATTGGGTTATTATGGAATCAAACTAATCAAGAGTTCTAGACTTTGACAGGTTCTTCTTATTTGCTTTCATGTTACTATAGACAACTATGCCTAGGGTCTTGAAGTTCTATCACACCAAATGTAGTCACTTACATGTATGCTTACTCTTTAGGTGTTTACAACATCACCGGTCACTACAAGATAAAAGTGTGAAATTAATCGTAAGAAGAAGTTTATATTAGTTCAAGTTTGCTCTGTGTGGATGTATTGTTCTGTTCCAGTGATGTTGTGTGACTAAATCTGAAGGGAAAATATATCACCTATGGGGTCAAAGCCTGTTCCCCAATGGTATCTGCCAAAGCTTTTGCAAGAGGCATATATACCCCTCGGGTCCCAGCAAGTTTTCACCAAGGTTATAGGACCCAGCGATCCATTTTGCCCCTTTGCATAACTTGTTTATTCGTGTAGCCTGCCTTCCAGATAATCAATATGCACTTGCTTAGCAGTTTTTCCATTGGGTTATTATGGAATCAAACTAATCAAGAGTTCTAGACTTTGACAGGTTCTTCTTATTTGCTTTCATGTTACTATAGACAACTATGCCTAGGGTCTTGAAGTTCTATCACACCACATGTAGTCACTTACATGTATGCTTACTTGGCATATGTAACTCTTTAGGTATTTACAACACCACTGGTCACTACATGATAAAAGTGTGAAAATTAATCGTAAGAAGAAGTTTATATTAGTTCAAGTTTGCTCAGTGTGGATGTATTGTTCTTTTCCAGTGATGTTCTGTGATTAAATCTGAAGGGAAAAGATATCACCTATGGGGTCAAAGCCTGTTCCCCAGTGTTACCTGCTGAAGCTTTTGCAAGAGGCATATATACCCCTCGGGTCCCAACAAGTTTTCACCAAGGTGGTAGGACCCAGCGATCCAATTCGCCCCTTTGCATGCCTTGTTTATTCGTGTAGCCAGCCCTCCAGATAATCAATATGCACTTGCTTAGCAGTTTTTCCATTGGGTTATTATGGAATCAAACTAATCAAGAGTTCTAGACTTTGACAGGTTCTTCTTATTTGCTTTCATGTTACTATAGACAACTATTCCTAGGGTCTTGAAGTTCTATCACACCAAATGTAGTCACTTACATGTATGCTTACTCTTTAGGTGTTTACAACATCACCGGTCACTATATGCTAAAAGTGTGAAAATTAATCGTAGGAAGAAGTTTATATTAGTTCAAGTTTGCTCTGTGTGGATGTATTGTTCTGTTCCAGTCATGTTCTCTGACTAAATCTGAAGGGAAAATATATCACCTATGGGGTCAAAGCCTGTTCCCCAATGGTATCTGCTCAAGCTTTTGCAAGAGGCATATATACCCCTCGGGTCCCAGCAAGTTTTCACCAAGGTGATAGGACCCAGCGATCCATTTTGCCCCTTTGCATAACTTGTTTATTCGTGTAGCCTGCCTTCCAGATAATCAATATGCACTTGCTTAGCAGTTTTTCCATTGGGTTATTATGGAATCAAACTAATCAAGAGTTCTAGACTTTGACAGGTTCTTCTTATTTGCTTTCATGTTACTATAGACAACTTTGCCTAGGGTCTTGAAGTTCTATCACACCACATGTAGTCACTTACATGTATGCTTACTTGGCATATGTAATTCTTTAGGTATTTACAACACCATTGTTCACTATATGATAAAAGTAAGAAAATTAATCGTAAGAAGAAGTTTATATTAGTTCAAGTTTGCTCTCTGTGTATGTATTGTTCTGTTCCAGTCATGTTCTCTGACTAAATCTGAAGGGAAAAGATATCAACTATGGGGTCAAAGCCTGTTCCCCAATGGTATCTGCTGAAGCTGTTGCAAGAGGCATATATAACCCTCGGGTCACAGCAAGTTTTCACCAAGGTGGTAAGGCCCAGCGATCCATTTCGCCCCTTTGCTTACCTTGTTTATTCGTGTAGCCAGCCGTCCAGATAATCAATATGCACTTGCTTAGCATTTCTTCCATTGGGTTATTATGGAATCAAACTAATCAAGAATTCTAGACTTTGACAGGTTCTTCTTATTTGCTTTCATGTTACTATAGACAACTATGCCTAGGGTCTTGAAGTTCTATCACACCACATGTAGTCACTTACATGTATGCTTACTTGGCATATGTAACTCTTTAGGTATTTACAACGCCACTGGTCACTATATGCTAAAAGTGTGAAAATTAATCGTAAGAAGAAGTTTATATTTGTTCAAGTTTGCTCCGTGTGGATGTATTGTTCTGTTCCAGTGATGTTCTGTGACTAAATCTGAAGGGAAAAGATATCACCTATGGGGTCAAAGCCATTTCCCCAATGGTATCTGCTGAAGCTTTTGCAAGAGGCATATATACCCCTCGGGTCCCAGCAAGTTTTCACCAAGGTGGTAGGACCCAGCGATCCATTTTGCCCCTTTGCATAACTTGTTTATTCGTGTAGCCTGCCTTCCAGATAATCAATATGCACTTGCTTAGCAGTTTTTCCATTGGGTTATTATGGAATCAAACTAATCAAGAGTTCTAGACTTTGACAGGTTCTTCTTATTTGCTTTCATGTTACTATAGACAACTATGCCTAGGGTCTTGAAGTTCTATCACACCACATGTAGTCACGTACATGTATGCTTACTTGGCATATGTAATTCTTTAGGTATTTACAACACCATTGTTCACTATATGATAAAAGTGAGAAAATTAATCGTAAGAAGAAGTTTATATTAGTTCAAGTTTGCTCTCTGTGTATGTATTGTTCTGTTCCAGTCATGTTCTGTGACTAAATCTGAAGGGAAAAGATATCACCTATGGGGTCAAAGCCTGTTCCCCAGTGGTATCTGCTGAAGCTTTTTCAAGAGACATATATACCCCTCGGGTCCCAGCAAGTTTTCACCAAGGTGGTAGGGCCCAGCGATCCATTTCGTGACTTTGCATAACTTGTTTATTCGTGTAGCCTGCCTTCCAGATAATCAATATGCACTTGCTTAGCAGTTTTTCCATTGGGTTATTATGGAATCAAACTAATCAAGAGTTCTAGACTTTGACAGGTTTTTCTTATTTGCTTTCATGTTACTATAGACAACTATGCCTAGGGTCTTGAAGTTCTATCACACCACATGTAGTCACTTACATGTATGCTTACTCTTTAGGTGTTTACAACATCACCGGTCAGGGCTGGACTGGTAATCTGGCATACCGGGCAAATGCCCGGTGGGCCGACGTGCTTTTTGGGCCGATAAATCTCATACTTTTTTTTTTCTTTTAACGGCCCATAAAACTTGTACATCGGCGGCCCATTCGTTTTGTTTTGTTTAAATTGATGGTGCTGGGTTAGTGCCGGTGTAATGCATTGGTCAAAAAAAAGTAAGCGTTAGTTTTTTTTCCCACTGACAGACCGGCTTATGAAACCCGTAGATCAGCGGCCCATTGGTTGTTTTCCTGATTGATTTCTTGACACTGGGCTGGCCCAATCACACCTCCCCCTTTGGGCTTTGAGTGAGCGTGCAGTGTCAAGTGTGTATCTGTCAAAATAGTCTGAGAGATGGAGAAGAAACGCAAGGAATGTACAGGAATGTAAAAAAGACGCGTTTTTATCCATGTTTTCCGCCAAAATAAAAGCTTGATGCAGTTTCCGTCAAAATAAAAGATCATGTGCTTATCTCTTTCAAGTTTAGAAATGAGTACAAAACTAATTATGAAAGTTTTCTTTATTTTTCAGTGCATTTGTTTTGCAATATATGGCTATTACTGTCATTGGTTTAATATTATAACTATTATTATGTAGTAGTGTAATATAGACAGACACTGTTACTAAAAGAGGTATGATTTTTTCTTTGTTTAATTTGCACACTTAATATGGGTTGGAGCCTTTTAATTTTGAACTCTCAAACTGCACCAGATTAATGAATTTAACATTAAAATGCACAAATTTTTCTTAGGGGGGGCATGCCCCCAAACCCCCCTAGAGGGACAGAGGTCCGCCCACCACAGTTTTACCAAGATCCTGTGGGAAACATTGGTATTGCTATGCCAATGCAGCTTATAGCTTGTTTTTTGGATGCATCACTGTGGAGTATAGTTCAATTGTATTAATAAATTACAATTTTGTACTTATTTAATCTGTTAACTCGTTCCTACTCACTCATTACATGGCATTAGTGGTTTTAATGAAAAGGAGTTGAACAAAAACATATTTAAGGGCGTGCAAAGATGGGTGGTGTTTATGGTCATATGTAGTGGGACAGTCTGGGCCAAAATGCCAGGGCCGATTTTCTGTCCCAGTCCAGCCCTGTCACCGGTCACTACATGATAAAAGTGTGAAAATTAATCGTAAGAAGAAGTTTATATTAGTTCAAGTTTGCTTTGTGTGGATGTATTGTTCTGTTCCAGTCATGTTCTCTGACTAAATCTGAAGTTAAAATATATCACCTATGGGGTCAATGCCTGTTCCCCAATGGTATCTGCTGAAGCTTTTGCAAGAGGCATATATAACCCTCGGGTCCCAGCAAGTTTTCACCAAGGTGGTAAGGCCCAGCGATCCATTTCGCCCCTTTGCTTACCTTGTTTATTCGTGTAGCCAGCCCTCCAGATAATCAATATGCACTTGCTTAGCATTTCTTCCATTGGGTTATTATGGAATCAAGCTAATCAAGAATTCTAGACTTTGACAGGTTCTTCTTATTTGCTTTCATGTTACTATAGACAACTATGCCTAGGGTCTTGAAGTTCTATCACACCACATGTAGTCACTTACATGTATGCTTACTTGGCATATGTAACTCTTTAGGTATTTACAACACCACTGGTCACTACATGATAAAAGTGTGAAAATTAATCGTAGGAAGAAGTTTATATTAGTTCAAGTTTGCTCTGTGTGGATGTATTGTTCTGTTCCAGTGATGTTCTGTGACTAAATCTGAAGGGAAAAGATATCACCTATGGGGTCAAAGCCATTTCCCCAATGGTATCTGCTGAAGCTTTTGCAAGAGGCATATATACCCCTCGGGTCCCAGCAAGTTTTCACCAAGGTGGTAGGACCCAGCGATCCATTTTGCCCCTTTGCATACCTTGTTTATTCGTGAAGCCTGCCTTCCAGATAATCAATATGCACTTGCTTAGCAGTTTTTCCATTGGGTTATTATGGAATCAAACTAATCAAGAGTTCTAGACTTTGACAGGTTCTTCTTATTTGCTTTCATGTTACTATAGACAACTATGCCTAGGGTCTTGAAGTTCTATCACACCACATGTAGTCACTTACATGTATGCTTACTTGGCATATGTAACTCTTTAGGTATTTACAACACCACTGGTCACTACATGATAAAAGTGTGAAAATTAATCGTAAGAAGAAGTTTATATTAGTTCAAGTTTGCTCAGTGTGGATGTATTGTTCTTTTCCAGTGATGTTCTGTGATTAAATCTGAAGGGAAAAGATATCACCTATGGGGTCAAAGCCTGTTCCCCAGTGTTACCTGCTGAAGCTTTTGCAAGAGGCATATATACCCCTCGGGTCCCAACAAGTTTTCACCAAGGTGGTAGGACCCAGCGATCCAATTCGCCCCTTTGCATGCCTTGTTTATTCGTGTAGCCAGCCCTCCAGATAATCAATATGCACTTGCTTAGCAGTTTTTCCATTGGGTTATTATGGAATCAAACGAATCAAGAGTTCTAGACTTTGACAGGTTCTTCTTATTTGCTTTAATGTTACTATAGACAACTATGCCTAGGGTCTTGAAGTTCTATCACACCAAATGTAGTCACTTACATGTATGCTTACTCTTTAGGTGTTTACAACATCACCGGTCACTACAAGATAAAAGTGTGACAATTAATCGTAAGAAGAAGTTTATATTAGTTCAAGTTTGCTCTGTGTGGATGTATTGTTCTGTTCCAGTCATGTTCTCTGACTAAATCTGAAGGGAAAATATATCACCTATGGGGTCAAAGCCTGTTCCCCAATGGTATCTGCTGAAGCTTTTGCAAGAGGCCTATATAACCCTCGGCTCCCAGCAAGTTTTCACCAAGGTGGTAGGACCCAGCGATCCATTTCACCCCTTTGCATACCTTGTTTATTCGTGTAGACTGCCTTCCAGATAATCAATATGCACTTGCTTAGCATTTCTTCCTTTGGGTTATTATGGAATCAAACTAATCAAGAATTCTAGACTTTGACAGGTTCTTCTTATTTGCTTTCATGTTACTATAGACAACTATGCCTAGGGTCTTGAAGTTCTATCACACCACATGTAGTCACTTACATGTATGCTTACTTGGCATATGTAACTCTTTAGGTATTTACAACACCACCGGTCACTACATGATAAAAGTGTGAAAATTAATCGTAAGAAGAAGTTTATATTAGTTCAGGTTTGCTCTGTGTGGATGTATTGTTCTGTTCCAGTGATGTTCTGTGACTAAATCTGAAGGGAAAAGATATCACCTATGGGGTCAAAGCCTGTTCCCCAATGGTATCTGCTGAAGCTTTTGCAAGAGGCATATATACCCCTCGGGTCCCAGCAAGTTTTCACCAAGGTGGTAGGGCCCAGCGATCCATTTCGTGCCTTTGCATAACTTGTTTATTCGTGTAGCCTGCCTTCCAGATAATCAATATGCACTTGCTTAGCAGTTTTTCCATTGGGTTATTATGGAATCAAACTAATCAAGAGTTCTAGACTTTGACAGGTTCTTCTTATTTGCTTTCATGTTACTATAGACAACTATGCCTAGGGTCTTGAAGTTCTATCACACCAAATGTAGTCACTTACATGTATGCTTACTCTTTAGGTGTTTACAACATCACCGGTCACTACAAGATAAAAGTGTGAAATTAATCGTAAGAAGAAGTTTATATTAGTTCAAGTTTGCTCTGTGTGGATGTATTGTTCTGTTCCAGTGATGTTGTGTGACTAAATCTGACGGGAAAATATATCACCTATGGGGTCAAAGCCTGTTCCCCAATGGTATCTGCTCAAGCTTTTGCAAGAGGCATATATACCCCTCGGGTCCCAGCAAGTTTTCACCAAGGTGATAGGACCCAGCGATCCATTTTGCCCCTTTGCATAACTTGTTTATTCGTGTAGCCTGCCTTCCAGATAATCAATATGCACTTGCTTAGCAGTTTTTCCATTGGGTTATTATGGAATCAAACTAATCAAGAGTTCTAGACTTTGACAGGTTCTTCTTATTTGCTTTCATGTTACTATAGACAACTTTGCCTAGGGTCTTGAAGTTCTATCACACCACATGTAGTCACTTACATGTATGCTTACTTGGCATATGTAATTCTTTAGGTATTTACAACACCATTGTTCACTATATGATAAAAGTAAGAAAATTAATCGTAAGAAGAAGTTTATATTAGTTCAAGTTTGCTCTCTGTGTATGTATTGTTCTGTTCCAGTCATGTTCTCTGACTAAATCTGAAGGGAAAAGATATCAACTATGGGGTCAAAGCCTGTTCCCCAATGGTATCTGCTGAAGCTGTTGCAAGAGGCATATATAACCCTCGGGTCACAGCAAGTTTTCACCAAGGTGGTAAGGCCCAGCGATCCATTTCGTGCCTTTGCATAACTTGTTTATTCGTGTAGCCTGCCTTCCAGATAATCAATATGCACTTGCTTAGCAGTTTTTCCATTGGGTTATTATGGAATCAAACTAATCAAGAGTTCTAGACTTTGACAGGTTCTTCTTATTTGCTTTCATGTTACTATAGACAACTATGCCTAGGGTCTTGAAGTTCTATCACACCAAATGTAGTCACTTACATGTATGCTTACTCTTTAGGTGTTTACAACATCACCGGTCACTACAAGATAAAAGTGTGAAATTAATCGTAAGAAGAAGTTTATATTAGTTCAAGTTTGCTCTGTGTGGATGTATTGTTCTGTTCCAGTGATGTTGTGTGACTAAATCTGACGGGAAAATATATCACCTATGGGGTCAAAGCCTGTTCCCCAATGGTATCTGCTCAAGCTTTTGCAAGAGGCATATATACCCCTCGGGTCCCAGCAAGTTTTCACCAAGGTGATAGGACCCAGCGATCCATTTTGCCCCTTTGCATAACTTGTTTATTCGTGTAGCCTGCCTTCCAGATAATCAATGTGCACTTGCTTAGCAGTTTTTCCATTGGGTTATTATGGAATCAAACTAATCAAGAGTTCTAGACTTTGACAGGTTCTTCTTATTTGCTTTCATGTTACTATAGACAACTTTGCCTAGGGTCTTGAAGTTCTATCACACCACATGTAGTCACTTACATGTATGCTTACTTGGCATATGTAATTCTTTAGGTATTTACAACACCATTGTTCACTATATGATAAAAGTAAGAAAATTAATCGTAAGAAGAAGTTTATATTAGTTCAAGTTTGCTCTCTGTGTATGTATTGTTCTGTTCCAGTCATGTTCTCTGACTAAATCTGAAGGGAAAAGATATCAACTATGGGGTCAAAGCCTGTTCCCCAATGGTATCTGCTGAAGCTGTTGCAAGAGGCATATATAACCCTCGGGTCACAGCAAGTTTTCACCAAGGTGGTAAGGCCCAGCGATCCATTTCGCCCCTTTGCTTACCTTGTTTATTCGTGTAGCCAGCCGTCCAGATAATCAATATGCACTTGCTTAGCATTTCTTCCATTGGGTTATTATGGAATCAAACTAATCAAGAATTCTAGACTTTGACAGGTTCTTCTTATTTGCTTTCATGTTACTATAGACAACTATGCCTAGGGTCTTGAAGTTCTATCACACCACATGTAGTCACTTACATGTATGCTTACTCTTTAGGTGTTTACAACATCACCGGTCAGGGCTGGACTGGTAATCTGGCATACCGGGCAAATGCCTGGTGGGCCGACGTGCTTTTTGGGCCGATAAATCTCATACTTTTTTTTTTCTTTTAACAGCCCATAAAACTTGTACATCGGCGGCCCATTCGTTTTGTTTTGTTTAAATTGATGGTGCTGGGTTAGTGCCGGTGTAATGCATTGGTCAAAAAAAAGTAAGCGTTAGTTTTTTTTCCCACTGACAGACCGGCTTATGAAACCCGTAGATCAGCGGCCCATTGGTTGTTTTCTTGATTGATTTCTTGACACTGGGCTGGCCCAATCACACCTCCCCCTTTGGGCTTTGAGTGAGCGTGCAGTGTCAAGTGTGTATCTGTCAAAATAGTCTGAGAGATGGAGAAGAAACGCAAGGAATGTACAGGAATGTAAAAAAGACGCGTTTTTATCCATGTTTTCCGCCAAAATAAAAGCTTGATGCAGTTTCCGTCAAAATAAAAGATCATGTGCTTATCTCTTTCAAGTTTAGAAATGAGTACAAAACTAATTATGAAAGTTTTCTTTATTTTTCAGTGCATTTGTTTTGCAATATATGGCTATTACTGTCATTGGTTTAATATTATAACTATTATTATGTAGTAGTGTAATATAGACAGACACTGTTACTAAAAGAGGTATGATTTTTTCTTTGTTTAATTTGCACACTTAATATGGGTTGGAGCCTTTTAATTTTGAACTCTCAAACTGCACCAGATTAATGAATTTAACATTAAAATGCACAAATTTTTCTTAGAGGGGGCATGCCCCCAAACCCCCCTAGAGGGACAGAGGTCCGCCCACCACAGTTTTACCAAGATCCTGTGGGAAACATTGGTATTGCTATGCCAATGCAGCTTATAGCTTGTTTTTTGGATGCATCACTGTGGAGTATAGTTCAATTGTATTAATAAATTACAATTTTGTACTTATTTAATCTGTTAACTCGTTCCTACTCACTCATTACATGGCATTAGTGGTTTTAATGAAAAGGAGTTGAACAAAAACATATTTAAGGGCGTGCAAAGATGGGTGGTGTTTATGGTCATGTGTAGTGGGCCAGTCTGGGCCAAAATGCCAGGGCCGATTTTCTGTCCCAGTCCAGCCCTGTCGCCGGTCAATACATGATAAAAGTGTGAAAATTAATCGTAAGAAGAAGTTTATATTAGTTCAAGTTTGCTTTGTGTGGATGTATTGTTCTGTTCCAGTCATGTTCTCTGACTAAATCTGAAGTTAAAATATATCACCTATGGGGTCAATGCCTGTTCCCCAATGGTATCTGCTGAAGCTTTTGCAAGAGGCATATATAACCCTCGGGTCCCAGCAAGTTTTCACCAAGGTGGTAAGGCCCAGCGATCCATTTCGCCCCTTTGCATAACTTGTTTATTCGTGTAGCCTGCCTTCCAGATAATCAATATGCACTTGCTTAGCAGTTTTTCCATTGGGTTATTATGGAATCAAACTAATCAAGAGTTCTAGACTTTGACAGGTTCTTCTTATTTGCTTTCATGTTACTATAGACAACTTTGCCTAGGGTCTTGAAGTTCTATCACACCACATGTAGTCACTTACATGTATGCTTACTTGGCATATGTAATTCTTTAGGTATTTACAACACCATTGTTCACTATATGATAAAAGTAAGAAAATTAATCGTAAGAAGAAGTTTATATTAGTTCAAGTTTGCTCTCTGTGTATGTATTGTTCTGTTCCAGTCATGTTCTCTGACTAAATCTGAAGGGAAAAGATATCAACTATGGGGTCAAAGCCTGTTCCCCAATGGTATCTGCTGAAGCTGTTGCAAGAGGCATATATAACCCTCGGGTCACAGCAAGTTTTCACCAAGGTGGTAAGGCCCAGCGATCCATTTCGTGCCTTTGCATAACTTGTTTATTCGTGTAGCCTGCCTTCCAGATAATCAATATGCACTTGCTTAGCAGTTTTTCCATTGGGTTATTATGGAATCAAACTAATCAAGAGTTCTAGACTTTGACAGGTTCTTCTTATTTGCTTTCATGTTACTATAGACAACTATGCCTAGGGTCTTGAAGTTCTATCACACCAAATGTAGTCACTTACATGTATGCTTACTCTTTAGGTGTTTACAACATCACCGGTCACTACAAGATAAAAGTGTGAAATTAATCGTAAGAAGAAGTTTATATTAGTTCAAGTTTGCTCTGTGTGGATGTATTGTTCTGTTCCAGTGATGTTGTGTGACTAAATCTGACGGGAAAATATATCACCTATGGGGTCAAAGCCTGTTCCCCAATGGTATCTGCTCAAGCTTTTGCAAGAGGCATATATACCCCTCGGGTCCCAGCAAGTTTTCACCAAGGTGATAGGACCCAGCGATCCATTTTGCCCCTTTGCATAACTTGTTTATTCGTGTAGCCTGCCTTCCAGATAATCAATATGCACTTGCTTAGCAGTTTTTCCATTGGGTTATTATGGAATCAAACTAATCAAGAGTTCTAGACTTTGACAGGTTCTTCTTATTTGCTTTCATGTTACTATAGACAACTTTGCCTAGGGTCTTGAAGTTCTATCACACCACATGTAGTCACTTACATGTATGCTTACTTGGCATATGTAATTCTTTAGGTATTTACAACACCATTGTTCACTATATGATAAAAGTAAGAAAATTAATCGTAAGAAGAAGTTTATATTAGTTCAAGTTTGCTCTCTGTGTATGTATTGTTCTGTTCCAGTCATGTTCTCTGACTAAATCTGAAGGGAAAAGATATCAACTATGGGGTCAAAGCCTGTTCCCCAATGGTATCTGCTGAAGCTGTTGCAAGAGACATATATAACCCTCGGGTCACAGCAAGTTTTCACCAAGGTGGTAAGGCCCAGCGATCCATTTCGCCCCTTTGCTTACCTTGTTTATTCGTGTAGCCAGCCGTCCAGATAATCAATATGCACTTGCTTAGCATTTCTTCCATTGGGTTATTATGGAATCAAACTAATCAAGAATTCTAGACTTTGACAGGTTCTTCTTATTTGCTTTCATGTTACTATAGACAACTATGCCTAGGGTCTTGAAGTTCTATCACACCACATGTAGTCACTTACATGTATGCTTACTCTTTAGGTGTTTACAACATCACCGGTCAGGGCTGGACTGGTAATCTGGCATACCGGGCAAATGCCTGGTGGGCCGACGTGCTTTTTGGGCCGATAAATCTCATACTTTTTTTTTTCTTTTAACAGCCCATAAAACTTGTACATCGGCGGCCCATTCGTTTTGTTTTGTTTAAATTGATGGTGCTGGGTTAGTGCCGGTGTAATGCATTGGTCAAAAAAAAGTAAGCGTTAGTTTTTTTTCCCACTGACAGACCGGCTTATGAAACCCGTAGATCAGCGGCCCATTGGTTGTTTTCTTGATTGATTTCTTGACACTGGGCTGGCCCAATCACACCTCCCCCTTTGGGCTTTGAGTGAGCGTGCAGTGTCAAGTGTGTATCTGTCAAAATAGTCTGAGAGATGGAGAAGAAACGCAAGGAATGTACAGGAATGTAAAAAAGACGCGTTTTTATCCATGTTTTCCGCCAAAATAAAAGCTTGATGCAGTTTCCGTCAAAATAAAAGATCATGTGCTTATCTCTTTCAAGTTTAGAAATGAGTACAAAACTAATTATGAAAGTTTTCTTTATTTTTCAGTGCATTTGTTTTGCAATATATGGCTATTACTGTCATTGGTTTAATATTATAACTATTATTATGTAGTAGTGTAATATAGACAGACACTGTTACTAAAAGAGGTATGATTTTTTCTTTGTTTAATTTGCACACTTAATATGGGTTGGAGCCTTTTAATTTTGAACTCTCAAACTGCACCAGATTAATGAATTTAACATTAAAATGCACAAATTTTTCTTAGAGGGGGCATGCCCCCAAACCCCCCTAGAGGGACAGAGGTCCGCCCACCACAGTTTTACCAAGATCCTGTGGGAAACATTGGTATTGCTATGCCAATGCAGCTTATAGCTTGTTTTTTGGATGCATCACTGTGGAGTATAGTTCAATTGTATTAATAAATTACAATTTTGTACTTATTTAATCTGTTAACTCGTTCCTACTCACTCATTACATGGCATTAGTGGTTTTAATGAAAAGGAGTTGAACAAAAACATATTTAAGGGCGTGCAAAGATGGGTGGTGTTTATGGTCATGTGTAGTGGGCCAGTCTGGGCCAAAATGCCAGGGCCGATTTTCTGTCCCAGTCCAGCCCTGTCGCCGGTCACTACATGATAAAAGTGTGAAAATTAATCGTAAGAAGAAGTTTATATTAGTTCAAGTTTGCTTTGTGTGGATGTATTGTTCTGTTCCAGTCATGTTCTCTGACTAAATCTGAAGTTAAAATATATCACCTATGGGGTCAATGCCTGTTCCCCAATGGTATCTGCTGAAGCTTTTGCAAGAGGCATATATAACCCTCGGGTCCCAGCAAGTTTTCACCAAGGTGGTAAGGCCCAGCGATCCATTTCGCCCCTTTGCATAACTTGTTTATTCGTGTAGCCTGCCTTCCAGATAATCAATATGCACTTGCTTAGCAGTTTTTCCATTGGGTTATTATGGAATCAAACGAATCAAGAGTTCTAGACTTTGACAGGTTCTTCTTATTTGCTTTAATGTTACTATAGACAACTATGCCTAGGGTCTTGAAGTTCTATCACACCAAATGTAGTCACTTACATGTATGCTTACTCTTTAGGTGTTTACAACATCACCGGTCACTACAAGATAAAAGTGTGAAATTAATCGTAAGAAGAAGTTTATATTAGTTCAAGTTTGCTCTGTGTGGATGTATTGTTCTGTTCCAGTGATGTTGTGTGACTAAATCTGAAGGGAAAATATATCACCTATGGGGTCAAAGCCTGTTCCCCAATGGTATCTGCTCAAGCTTTTGCAAGAGGCATATATACCCCTCGGGTCCCAGCAAGTTTTCACCAAGGTGATAGGACCCAGCGATCCATTTTGCCCCTTTGCATAACTTGTTTATTCGTGTAGCCTGCCTTCCAGATAATCAATATGCACTTGCTTAGCAGTTTTTCCATTGGGTTATTATGGAATCAAACTAATCAAGAGTTCTAGACTTTGACAGGTTCTTCATATTTGCTTTCATGTTACTATAGACAACTTTGCCTAGGGTCTTGAAGTTCTATCACACCACATGTAGTCACTTACATGTATGCTTACTTGGCATATGTAATTCTTTAGGTATTTACAACACCATTGTTCACTATATGATAAAAGTAAGAAAATTAATCGTAAGAAGAAGTTTATATTAGCTCAAGTTTGCTCTCTGTGTATGTATTGTTCTGTTCCAGTCATGTTCTCTGACTAAATCTGAAGGGAAAAGATATTAACTATGGGGTCAAAGCCTGTTCCCCAATGGTATCTGCTGAAGCTGTTGCAAGAGGCATATATAACCCTCGGGTCACAGCAAGTTTTCACCAAGGTGGTAAGGCCCAGCGATCCATTTCGCCCCTTTTCTTACCTTGTTTATTCGTGTAGCCAGCCGTCCAGATAATCAATATGCACTTGCTTAGCATTTCTTCCATTGGGTTATTATGGAATCAAACTAATCAAGAATTCTAGACTTTGACAGGTTCTTCTTATTTGCTTTCATGTTACTATAGACAACTATGCCTAGGGTCTTGAAGTTCTATCACACCACATGTAGTCACTTACATGTATGCTTACTTGGCATATGTAACTCTTTAGGTATTTACAACGCCACTGGTCACTATATGCTAAAAGTGTGAAAACTAATCGTAAGAAGAAGTTTATATTAGTTCAAGTTTGCTCTGTGTGGATGTATTGTTCTGTTCCAGTGATGTTCTGTGACTAAATCTGAAGGGAAAAGATATCACCTATGGGGTCAAAGCCATTTCCCCAATGGTATCTGCTGAAGCTTTTGCAAGAGGCATATATACCCCTCGGGTCCCAGCAAGTTTTCACCAAGGTGGTAGGACCCAGCGATCCATTTTGCCCCTTTGCATACCTTGTTTATTCGTGAAGCCTGCCTTCCAGATAATCAATATGCACTTGCTTAGCAGTTTTTCCATTGGGTTATTATGGAATCAAACTAATCAAGAGTTCTAGACTTTGACAGGTTCTTCTTATTTGCTTTCATGTTACTATAGACAACTATGCCTAGGGTCTTGAAGTTCTATCACACCACATGTAGTCACTTACATGTATGCTTACTTGGCATATGTAATTCTTTAGGTATTTACAACACCACCGGTCACTACATGATAAAATTGTGAAAATTAATCGTAAGAAAAAGTTTATATTAGTTTAAGTTTGCTCTGTGTGGATGTATTGTTCTGTTCCAGTGATGATGTGTGACTAAATCTGAAGGGAAAAGATATCACCTATGGGGTCAAAGCCTGTTCCCCAATGGTAACTGCTCAAGCTTTTGCAAGAGGCATATATACCCCTCGGGTCCCAGCAAGTTTTCACCAAGGTGGTAGGACCCAGCGATCTATTTTGCCCCTTTGCATAACTTGTTTATTCGTGTAGCCTGCCTTCCAGATAATCAATATGCACTTGCTTAGCAGTTTTTCCATTGGGTTATTATGGAATCAAACTAATCAAGAGTTCTAGACTTTGACAGGTTCTTCTTATTTGCTTTCATGTTACTATAGACAACTATGCCTAGGGTCTTGAAGTTCTATCACACCACATGTAGTCACGTACATGTATGCTTACTTGGCATATGTAATTCTTTAGGTATTTACAACACCATTGTTCACTATATGATAAAAGTGAGAAAATTAATCGTAAGAAGAAGTTTATATTAGTTCAAGTTTGCTCTCTGTGTATGTATTGTTCTGTTCCAGTCATGTTCTGTGACTAATCTGAAGGGAAAAGATATCACCTATGGGGTCAAAGCCTGTTCCCCAGTGGTATCTGCTGAAGCTTTTGCAAGAGACATATATACCCCTCGGGTCCCAGCAAGTTTTCACCAAGGTGGTAGGGCCCAGCGATCCATTTCGTGACTTTGCATAACTTGTTTATTCGTGTAGCCTGCCTTCCAGATAATCAATATGCACTTGCTTAGCAGTTTTTCCATTGGGTTATTATTATCAGGAGTGATAAACACAGCAGTTTCAGATCATTCACTCATATATGTCATTAGGAAATGTTTTAAACAGCCAAGATGTCATAAAAATAATTACATTAAAAAAGTCCCAAATTCAAAATTGTCTCAGTTTAATGCTGAATTTGCTGATACTGATTGGAGTAACGAGATGTTTCTGAAGAATCCCGATCATGTTTTGTCAAATTTCCATAGGAGAGTGGAGACAATACGTCAAAAATATACAACTACCTGTAAAATACATATTAAACAAAATACAGTACCTTGGGTAACTTCTGATATTTTACAGCTCCTAAAAAAGAAGGCCTCTTCCTTGAAAGCCTACAGATTATTAAAAACACCTGAAGCTAAGCTTATTTTCACACAGTTTAGAAATAAGTGTAAATTTGAATTATACAAAGCAAAACAGTCTTATTATGAAAATCAAATTAGTCGAACAGTTTCCAACCCAAGAACATTATGGCGAACATTGAAATCTATAACTGGTGAAAAAAAATGTAAAATTAATAATAGTTTGCAAATATCCATAAATGGTACTCTTCTTACTGATCATGATAAAATTGCTAATTCTTTTAATGAGTATTTTATTGCATCTGTACAAGAATTATCTTCTAAATTTACTATTCCTCTGTTTCTCACATCAGTACCAGCATTATCTCAGCAATTCTCTTTTTCTGAAATTGTACAAAATGATATAACTAATATTTTGTGTTCTCTGAATGCTTCTCATGCTTGTGATACAAATAATTTAAACATGACTTTTCTTAAAACTCATGCCAGTACTCTTATACCACTCTTGCATCATTTAGTTAATTTGTGTATTAGACAATCAGTATTTCCTGCCTTGTGGAAAACGGCCCAGATCACCCCGATGTTTAAGTCTGATGATCCAACTAATATTTCGAACTACCGTCCAATTGCAATTCTCCCAACCATTTCCAAGTTGCTTGAAAAAATATTGTACAATCAACTAATTAACCACCTTGAAAATAATAACCTGCTCAGTGATTGCCAGCATGGCTTTCGACCCTTACGGTCAACTATGTCGGCTTTGTTGCTTCTCACTGAGCAAATACGTGCGTCTTTAAACAAGGGTCAGATTACTGGAGTTATATACATAGATTTTCAGAAAGCTTTCGATACAGTCAATCATCAAATTCTGTTAAACAAACTTCTTTCTTTTCATTTGTCATCTTCCGCAATAGATATGTTTACATCATATTTAAGTGACAGATCTCAGACTGTAAGAATCGGCTCAGTAACATCACAGCCACGAGTGTGTTCTATGGGAGTTCCACAGGGCAGTATTTTAGGTCCTTTACTTTTCCTTATGTATATTAATGATCTTCCTTGTGTTTTGAATTTTTCTAGTTCTTTGCTATATGCTGATGACACTGTTATTTTTCTTTCTGGTTCTAATATCGACACAATTAACTACAGACTTAACACAGATCTGCAGCATTTACATAACTGGCTGCAAGATAACCATTTAACACTTAGGGCCCTATCTTGCACCCAGCACAATTGACTTTGTACACCGACGCATGTATCATTCCTATTTTGCACCCGCGCAAAGCGCGCTTTTCCCTCCACAGAAGCACGTCGGTTAACTAAGAAATACACTTGCGCTCCCCGGGGCGGTTCAGCGCAAAGAGGAGGCGTGTTCCAGCGCAAACGTTCCCTCATGCTATTTTGCAGGTTTAGAAAACAATTGCGCTACTAACCAGGAAAAATTTGTTTAAAGTCAGTGGCGCGTTGCGCATGTTATTCATATGCTATTTTAAGGGCGCATGCTTGGCCATAATCAATGTAGCGTGTGCACAACGCGAATGCACTTTGATTCTCTCATCTACACATAAGCAGCAGTTTTCATTTTTGCAAATCATACATTATTACGATAGATAGATAGATAGATAGATAGATAGATAGATAGATAGATAGATAGATAGATAGATAGATAGATAGATAGATAGATAGATAGATAGATAGATAGATAGATAGATAGACAGTTTATTATAAAAGCATACATCTAGCTTACACATTTACCCAAATTATCATACGCCTTTTTAACCGAAGTTAATTTGGGTGTGTTTCTCCATCCCCAACGTCCCTGACGAGAACGCCGGTCTCCTTGGCTGTGAACCGCTCCTGGCGCGCGCCAGGCAAATCCGCCGTTACAATAGGAATCCGCTTTAGAACAAACGCGTCTGCTCTTAAAGGGAATGTGAGATGATGCTCTGATTGGTTTATTTCACGTTACGCCCAAACCACACCTATGAATAATGAAGCTACTTCAGACCAACCCATTTTAGATTTGCGCCTGGCGCAAGAGTCATTTATCCCGCCGGGAAAATAGCAACAGCGCCAAGACCCGCCCACAAAGTTACTTGCGCTTTGCGCTTTGACACTTGCGTTTCAGATCGTTAAAATAGGGCCCTTAATGTCAAGAAAACACAATGCATGTATTTCTATTCATCTAGGAGACAGCTATCCATATCCAATCCTATCACTTTTTCTAATCAAACGCTTTCAATTGTATCAGCATATAAGTATTTGGGAGTCTATCTTGACTCACATCTTACTTATCAAGAACATGTTCAAACCCTAACCAGAAAGTTAAACCAAAAGTTATATGTTTATAGCAAAATTAGACCATATTTGTTGCTTTCTGTTTCAAAAACCTATCTTCATGCCATCATTCTGTCCACTTTGTCGTATTGTTTACCTGTTTGGTCACTAACAACAAATGAGATTATTGAACCTGTAATAAGAATTTATAATAGAGCTCATAAGATCCATGTCAGGCTTCCAGGCTGGACTCACCACTGTACTGCACTATCTTTGTGTAATGCCTTGACATTTCAGAACTATAAAATAAGCCATGGGATAAACTTGTTTTATCAAATCTCAAATGGACACACTGTAACTGCTCTAAACGAATTGGTTCCGAAACTTAGCTCAAGGTCTGAGCGCACTACGAGATCTTTTACAAATGGACTCTTGCCTTTACCGGCTTTTAGAAACTGTTATGGACAGAGATCTTTTTTTCATGTGCTCACTAAAACCTGGAATGAGATCCCACAGCACATCAGAACTATCACATCAAGAAGACTATTTAAAATAACATTTGCTCGCCATTTAATGGACAGGTATAGCTGTGACCATTGAGACGGCTCTATAGCCCCTCTTGTTGTCCAATATCTTGGTTTGTGTGTCTGTTGTTGTCTCTAGCTGTTTAGTGTGTGAACTTTGTTGTGTCTGTGGTTTATATGTTCTGCAGAGCAGGAACCTGCTGAAAATCAGTTTTATACTGAGCCAGGCCCGATTGTCCTTAATCTTTTCCTGTTTTAAAAATATAAATAAATAAATAAATAAATTATGGAATCAAACTAATCAAGAGTTCTAGACTTTGACAGGTTTTTCTTATTTGCTTTCATGTTACTATAGACAACTATGCCTAGGGTCTTGAAGTTCTATCACACCACATGTAGTCACTTACATGTATGCTTACTCTTTAGGTGTTTACAACATCACCGGTCAGGGCTGGACTGGTAATCTGGCATACCGGGCAAATGCCCGGTGGGCCGACGTGCTTTTTGGGCCGATAAATCTCATACTTTTTTTTTTCTTTTAACGGCCCATAAAACTTGTACATCGGCGGCCCATTCGTTTTGTTTTGTTTAAATTGATGGTGCTGGGTTAGTGCCGGTGTAATGCATTGGTCAAAAAAAAGTAAGCGTTAGTTTTTTTTCCCACTGACAGACCGGCTTATGAAACCCGTAGATCAGCGGCCCATTGGTTGTTTTCTTGATTGATTTCTTGACACTGGGCTGGCCCAATCACACCTCCCCCTTTGGGCTTTGAGTGAGCGTGCAGTGTCAAGTGTGTATCTGTCAAAATAGTCTGAGAGATGGAGAAGAAACGCAAGGAATGTACAGGAATGTAAAAAAGACGCGTTTTTATCCATGTTTTCCGCCAAAATAAAAGCTTGATGCAGTTTCCGTCAAAATAAAAGATCATGTGCTTATCTCTTTCAAGTTTAGAAATGAGTACAAAACTAATTATGAAAGTTTTCTTTATTTTTCAGTGCATTTGTTTTGCAATATATGGCTATTACTGTCATTGGTTTAATATTATAACTATTATTATGTAGTAGTGTAATATAGACAGACACTGTTACTAAAAGAGGTATGATTTTTTCTTTGTTTAATTTGCACACTTAATATGGGTTGGAGCCTTTTAATTTTGAACTCTCAAACTGCACAGGATTAATGAATTTAACATTAAAATGCACAAATTTTTCATAGGGGGGGCATGCCCCCAAACCCCCCTAGAGGGACAGAGGTCCGCCCACCACAGTTTTACCAAGATCCTGTGGGAAACATTGGTATTGCTATGCCAATGCAGCTTATAGCTTGTTTTTTGGATGCATCACTGTGGAGTATAGTTCAATTGTATTAATAAATTACAATTTTGTACTTATTTAATCTGTTAACTCGTTCCTACTCACTCATTACATGGCATTAGTGGTTTTAATGAAAAGGAGTTGAACAAAAACATATTTAAGGGCGTGCAAAGATGGGTGGTGTTTATGGTCATATGTAGTGGGACAGTCTGGGCCAAAATGCCAGGGCCGATTTTCTGTCCCAGTCCAGCCCTGTCACCGGTCACTACATGATAAAAGTGTGAAAATTAATCGTAAGAAGAAGTTTATATTAGTTCAAGTTTGCTTTGTGTGGATGTATTGTTCTGTTCCAGTGATGTTCTCTGATTAAATCTGAAGGGAAAAGATATCACCTATGGGGTCAAAGCCATTTCCCCAATGGTATCTGCTGAAGCTTTTGCAAGAGGCATATATACCCCTCGGGTCCCAGCAAGTTTTCACCAAGGTGGTAGGGCCCAGCGATCCATTTCGTGCCTTTGCATAACTTGTTTATTCGTGTAGCCTGCCTTCCAGATAATCAATATGCACTTGCTTAGCAGTTTTTCCATTGGGTTATTATGGAATCAAACTAATCAAGAGTTCTAGACTTTGACAGGTTCTTCTTATTTGCTTTCATGTTACTATAGACAACTATGCCTAGGGTCTTGAAGTTCTATCACACCACATGTAGGCACTTACATGTATGCTTACTCTTTAGGTGTTTACAACATCACCGGTCACTACAAGATAAAAGTGTGAAAATTAATCGTAAGAAGAAGTTTATATTAGTTCAAGTTTGCTCTGTGTGGATGTATTGTTCTGTTCCAGTCATGTTCTCTGACTAAATCTGAAGGGAAAATATATCACCTATGGGGTCAAAGCCTGTTCCCCAATGGTATCTGCTGAAGCTTTTGCAAGAGGCCTATATAACCCTCGGCTCCCAGCAAGTTTTCACCAAGGTGGTAGGACCCAGCGATCCATTTCACCCCTTTGCATACCTTGTTTATTCGTGTAGACTGCCTTCCAGATAATCAATATGCACTTGCTTAGCAGTTTTTCTTCCATTGGGTTATTATGGAATCAAACTAATCAAGAGTTCTAGACTTTGACAGGTTCTTCTTATTTGCTTTCATGTTACTATAGACAACTATGCCTAGGGTCTTGAAGTTCTATCACACCAAATGTAGTCACTTACATGTATGCTTACTCTTTAGGTGTTTACAACATCACCGGTCACTACAAGATAAAAGTGTGAAATTAATCGTAAGAAGAAGTTTATATTAGTTCAAGTTTGCTCTGTGTGGATGTATTGTTCTGTTCCAGTGATGTTGTGTGACTAAATCTGAAGGGAAAATATATCACCTATGGGGTCAAAGCCTGTTCCCCAATGGTATCTGCTCAAGCTTTTGCAAGAGGCATATATACCCCTCGGGTCCCAGCAAGTTTTCACCAAGGTGATAGGACCCAGCGATCCATTTTGCCCCTTTGCATAACTTGTTTATTCGTGTAGCCTGCCTTCCAGATAATCAATATGCACTTGCTTAGCAGTTTTTCCATTGGGTTATTATGGAATCAAACTAATCAAGAGTTCTAGACTTTGACAGGTTCTTCTTATTTGCTTTCATGTTACTATAGACAACTATGCCTAGGGTCTTGAAGTTCTATCACACCACATGTAGTCACGTACATGTATGCTTTCTTGGCATATGTAATTCTTTAGGTATTTACAACACCATTGTTCACTATATGATAAAAGTGAGAAAATTAATCGTAAGAAGAAGTTTATATTAGTTCAAGTTTGCTCTCTGTGTATGTATTGTTCTGTTCCAGTCATGTTCTGTGACTAAATCTGAAGGGAAAAGATATCACCTATGGGGTCAAAGCCTGTTCCCCAGTGGTATCTGCTGAAGCTTTTGCAAGAGACATATATACCCCTCGGGTCCCAGCAAGTTTTCACCAAGGTGGTAGGGCCCAGCGATCCATTTCGTGGCTTTGCATAACTTGTTTATTCGTGTAGCCTGCCTTCCAGATAATCAATATGCACTTGCTTAGCAGTTTTTCCATTGGGTTATTATGGAATCAAACTAATCAAGAGTTCTAGACTTTGACAGGTTCTTCTTATTTGCTTTCATGTTACTATAGACAACTATGCCTAGGGTCTTGAAGTTCTATCACACCAAATGTAGTCACTTACATGTATGCTTACTCTTTAGGTGTTTACAACATCACCGGTCACTACAAGATAAAAGTGTGAAATTAATCGTAAGAAGAAGTTTATATTAGTTCAAGTTTGCTCTGTGTGGATGTATTGTTCTGTTCCAGTGATGTTGTGT
Source organism: Scardinius erythrophthalmus (assembly GCF_964197995.2). Lineage (NCBI taxonomy): Eukaryota > Metazoa > Chordata > Actinopteri > Cypriniformes > Leuciscidae > Scardinius > Scardinius erythrophthalmus. The sequence goes on along the minus strand of NC_138237.1, from coordinate 30,826,243 downwards.
GACTAAATCTGAAGGGAAAATATATCACCTATGGGGTCAAAGCCTGTTCCCCAATGGTATCTGCTCAAGCTTTTGCAAGAGGCATATATACCCCTCGGGTCCCAGCAAGTTTTCACCAAGGTGATAGGACCCAGCGATCCATTTTGCCCCTTTGCATAACTTGTTTATTCGTGTAGCCTGCCTTCCAGATAATCAATATGCACTTGCTTAGCAGTTTTTCCATTGGGTTATTATGGAATCAAACTAATCAAGAGTTCTAGACTTTGACAGGTTCTTCTTATTTGCTTTCATGTTACTATAGACAACTTTGCCTAGGGTCTTGAAGTTCTATCACACCACATGTAGTCACTTACATGTATGCTTACTTGGCATATGTAATTCTTTAGGTATTTACAACACCATTGTTCACTATATGATAAAAGTAAGAAAATTAATCGTAAGAAGAAGTTTATATTAGTTCAAGCTTGCTCTCTGTGTATGTATTGTTCTGTTCCAGTCATGTTCTCTGACTAAATCTGAAGGGAAAAGATATCAACTATGGGGTCAAAGCCTGTTCCCCAATGGTATCTGCCGAAGCTGTTGCAAGAGGCATATATAACCCTCGGGTCACAGCAAGTTTTCACCAAGGTGGTAAGGCCCAGCGATCCATTTCGCCCCTTTGCTTACCTTGTTTATTCGTGTAGCTAGCCGTCCAGATAATCAATATGCACTTGCTTAGCATTTCTTCCATTGGGTTATTATGGAATCAAACTAATCAAGATTTCTAGACTTTGACAGGTTCTTCTTATTTGCTTTCATGTTACTATAGACAACTATGCCTAGGGTCTTGAAGTTCTATCACACCACATGTAGTCACTTACATGTATGCTTACTTGGCATATGTAATTCTTTAGGTATTTACAACACCACCGGTCACTACATGATAAAATTGTGAAAATTAATCGTAAGAAAAAGTTTATATTAGTTCAAGTTTGCTCTGTGTGGATGTATTGTTCTGTTCCAGTCATGTTCTCTGACTAAATCTGAAGGGAAAAGATATCACCTATGGGGTCAATGCCTGTTCCCCAATGGTATCTGCTGAAGCTTTTGCAAGAGGCATATATAACCCTCGGGTCCCAGCAAGTTTTCACCAAGGTGGTAAGGCCCAGCGATCCATTTCGCCCCTTTGCTTACCTTGCTTATTCGTGTAGCCAGCCCTCCAGATAATCAATATGCACTTGCTTAGCATTTCTTCCATTGGGTTATTATGGAATCAAGCTAATCAAGAATTCTAGACTTTGACAAGTTCTTCTTATTTGCTTTCATGTTACTATAGACAACTATGCCTAGGGTCTTGAAGTTCTATCACACCACATGTAGTCACTTACATGTATGCTTACTTGGCATATGTAACTCTTTAGGTATTTACAACACCACTGGTCACTATATGCTAAAAGTGTGAAAATTAATCATAAGAAGAAGTTTATATTAGTTCAAGTTTGCTCTGTGTGGATGTATTGTTCTGTTCCAGTCATGTTCTCTGACTAAATCTGAAGGGAAAATATATCACCTATGGGGTCAAAGCCTGTTCCCCAATGGTACCTGCTGAAGCTTTTGCAAGAGGCCTATATAACCCTCGGCTCCCAGCAAGTTTTCACCAAGGTGGTAGGACCCAGCGATCCATTTCACCCCTTTGCATACCTTGTTTATTCGTGTAGACTGCCTTCCAGATAATCAATATGCACTTGCTTAGCATTTCTTCCATTGGGTTATTATGGAATCAAACTAATCAAGAATTCTAGACTTTGACAGGTTCTTCTTATTTGCTTTCATGTTACTATAGACAACTATGCCTAGGGTCTTGAAGTTCTATCACACCACATGTAGTCACTTACATGTATGCTTACTTGGCATATGTAACTCTTTAGGTATTTACAACACCACCGGTCACTACATGATAAAAGTGTGAAAATTAATCGTAAGAAGAAGTTTATATTAGTTCAGGTTTGCTCTGTGTTGATGTATTGTTCTGTTCCAGTGATGTTCTGTGACTAAATCTGAAGGGAAAAGATATCACCTATGGGGTCAAAGCCTGTTCCCCAATGGTATCTGCTGAAGCTTTTGCAAGAGGCATATATACCCCTCGGGTCCCAGCAAGTTTTCACCAAGGTGGTAGGGCCCAGTGATCCATTTCGTGCCATTGCATAACTTGTTTATTCGTGTAGCCTGCCTTCCAGATAATCAATATGCACTTGCTTAGCAGTTTTTCCATTGGGTTATTATGGAATCAAACTAATCAAGAGTTCTAGACTTTGACAGGTTCTTCTTATTTGCTTTCATGTTACTATAGACAACTATGCCTAGGGTCTTGAAGTTCTATCACACCAAATGTAGTCACTTACATGTATGCTTACTCTTTAGGTGTTTACAACATCACCGGTCACTACAAGATAAAAGTGTGAAATTAATCGTAAGAAGAAGTTTATATTAGTTCAAGTTTGCTCTGTGTGGATGTATTGTTCTGTTCCAGTGATGTTGTGTGACTAAATCTGAAGGGAAAATATATCACCTATGGGGTCAAAGCCTGTTCCCCAATGGTATCTGCTCAAGCTTTTGCAAGAGGCATATATACGCCTCGGGTCCCAGCAAGTTTTCACCAAGGTGATAGGACCCAGCGATCCATTTTGCCCCTTTGCATAACTTGTTTATTCGTGTAGCCTGCCTTCCAGATAATCAATATGCACTTGCTTAGCAGTTTTTCCATTGGGTTATTATGGAATCAAACTAATCAAGAGTTCTAGACTTTGACAGGTTCTTCTTATTTGCTTTCATGTTACTATAGACAACTTTGCCTAGGGTCTTGAAGTTCTATCACACCACATGTAGTCACTTACATGTATTCTTACTTGGCATATGTAATTCTTTAGGTATTTACAACACCATTGTTCACTATATGATAAAAGTAAGAAAATTAATCGTAAGAAGAAGTTTATATTAGTTCAAGTTTGCTCTCTGTGTATGTATTGTTCTGTTCCAGTCATGTTCTCTGACTAAATCTGAAGGGAAAAGATATCAACTATGGGGTCAAAGCCTGTTCCCCAATGGTATCTGCTGAAGCTGTTGCAAGAGGCATATATAACCCTCGGGTCACAGCAAGTTTTCACCAAGGTGGTAAGGCCCAGCGATCCATTTCGCCCCTTTGCTTACCTTGTTTATTCGTGTAGCCAGCCGTCCAGATAATCAATATGCACTTGCTTAGCATTTCTTCCATTGGGTTATTATGGAATCAAACTAATCAAGAATTCTAGACTTTGACAGGTTCTTCTTATTTGCTTTCATGTTACTATAGACAACTATGCCTAGGGTCTTGAAGTTCTATCACACCACATGTAGTCACTTACATGTATGCTTACTTGGCATATGTAACTCTTTAGGTATTTACAACGCCACTGGTCACTATATGCTAAAAGTGTGAAAATTAATCGTAAGAAGAAGTTTATATTAGTTCAAGTTTGCTCTGTGTGGATGTATTGTTCTGTTCCAGTGATGTTCTGTGACTAAATCTGAAGGGAAAAGATATCACCTATGGGGTCAAAGCCATTTCCCCAATGGTATCTGCTGAAGCTTTTGCAAGAGGCATATATACCCCTCGGGTCCCAGCAAGTTTTCACCAAGGTGGTAGGACCCAGCGATCCATTTTGCCCCTTTGCATACCTTGTTTATTCGTGAAGCCTGCCTTCCAGATAATCAATATGCACTTGCTTAGCAGTTTTTCCATTGGGTTATTATGGAATCAAACTAATCAAGAGTTCTAGACTTTGACAGGTTCTTCTTATTTGCTTTCATGTTACTATAGACAACTATGCCTAGGGTCTTGAAGTTCTATCACACCACATGTAGTCACTTACATGTATGCCTACTTGGCATATGTAATTCTTTAGGTATTTACAACACCACCGGTCACTACATGATAAAATTGTGAAAATTAATCGTAAGAAAAAGTTTATATTAGTTCAAGTTTGCTCAGTGTGGATGTATTGTTCTGTTCCAGTCATGTTCTCTGACTAAATCTGAAGGGAAAAGATATCACCTATGGGGTCAAAGCCTGTTCCCCAATGGTAACTGCTCAAGCTTTTGCAAGAGGCATATATACCCCTCGGGTCCCAACAAGTTTTCACCAAGGTGGTAGGACCCAGCGATCCATTTCGCCCCTTTGCATGCCTTGTTTATTCGTGTAGCCAGCCCTCCAGATAATCAATATCGTCACCTTCCTAAAATAATTGCCTAAGTCATTTTTTCAGGTTTCTCAGAAAACACAAAAAACGGAACCTAACTTCAGAGGCCGAGTAGACTTTCGTTCTTCTTACAGGGGTAGAAATGCATGATCTGTTCAACTGAGGATGTGGGTGATTTTACCAGAGGTGGCCAGCATCATGAGGAGATGACTTATGCAAAAAAATCATTTTTGTCAAAAAATGACTTAGGCAATTATTTTAGGAAGGTGACGATATGCACTTGCTTAGCAGTTTTTCCATTGGGTTATTATGGAATCAAACGAATCAAGAGTTCTAGACTTTGACAGGTTCTTCTTATTTGCTTTAATGTTACTATAGACAACTATGCCTAGGGTCTTGAAGTTCTATCACACCAAATGTAGTCACTTACATGTATGCTTACTCTTTAGGTGTTTACAACATCACCGGTCACTACAAGATAAAAGTGTGAAAATTAATCATAAGAAGAAGTTTATATTAGTTCAAGTTTGCTCTGTGTGGATGTATTGTTCTGTTCCAGTCATGTTCTCTGACTAAATCTGAAGGGAAAATATATCACCTATGGGGTCAAAGCCTGTTCCCCAATGGTATCTGCTGAAGCTTTTGCAAGAGGCCTATATAACCCTCGGCTCCCAGCAAGTTTTCACCAAGGTGGTAGGACCCAGCGATCCATTTCACCCCTTTGCATACCTTGTTTATTCGTGTAGACTGCCTTCCAGATAATCAATATGCACTTGCTTAGCATTTCTTCCATTGGGTTATTATGGAATCAAACTAATCAAGAATTCTAGACTTTGACAGGTTCTTCTTATTTGCTTTCATGTTACTATAGACAACTATGCCTATGGTCTTGAAGTTCTATCACACCACATGTAGTCACTTACATGTATGCTTACTTGGCATATGTAACTCTTTAGGTATTTACAACACCACCGGTCACTACATGATAAAAGTGTGAAAATTAATCGTAAAAAGAAGTTTATATTAGTTCAGGTTTGCTCTGTGTGGATGTATTGTTCTGTTCCAGTGATGTTGTGTGACTAAATCTGAAGGGAAAAGATATCACCTATGGGGTCAAAGCCTGTTCCCCAATGGTAACTGCTCAAGCTTTTGCAAGAGGCATATATACCCCTCGGGTCCCAGCAAGTTTTCATCAAGGTGGTAGGACCCAGCGATCTATTTTGCCCCTTTGCATAACTTGTTTATTCGTGTAGCCTGCCTTCCAGATGATCAATATGCACTTGCTTAGCAGTTTTTCCATTGGGTTATTATGGAATCAAACTAATCAAGAGTTCTAGACTTTGACAGGTTCTTCTTATTTGCTTTCATGTTACTATAGACAACTATGCCTAGGGTCTTGAAGTTCTATCACACCAAATGTAGTCACTTACATGTATGCTTACTCTTTAGGTGTTTACAACATCACCGGTCACTACAAGATAAAAGTGTGAAATTAATCGTAAGAAGAAGTTTATATTAGTTCAAGTTTGCTCTGTGTGGATGTATTGTTCTGTTCCAGTGATGTTGTGTGACTAAATCTGAAGGGAAAATATATCACCTATGGGGTCAAAGCCTGTTCCCCAATGGTATCTGCTCAAGCTTTTGCAAGAGGCATATATACGCCTCGGGTCCCAGCAAGTTTTCACCAAGGTGATAGGACCCAGCGATCCATTTTGCCCCTTTGCATAACTTGTTTATTCGTGTAGCCTGCCTTCCAGATAATCAATATGCACTTGCTTAGCAGTTTTTCCATTGGGTTATTATGGAATCAAACTAATCAAGAGTTCTAGACTTTGACAGGTTCTTCTTATTTGCTTTCATGTTACTATAGACAACTTTGCCTGGGGTCTTGAAGTTCTATCACACCACATGTAGTCACTTACATGTATTCTTACTTGGCATATGTAATTCTTTAGGTATTTACAACACCATTGTTCACTATATGATAAAAGTAAGAAAATTAATCATAAGAAGAAGTTTATATTAGTTCAAGTTTGCTCTCTGTGTATGTATTGTTCTGTTCCAGTCATGTTCTCTGACTAAATCTGAAGGGAAAAGATATCAACTATGGGGTCAAAGCCTGTTCCCCAATGGTATCTGCTGAAGCTGTTGCAAGAGGCATATATAACCCTCGGGTCACAGCAAGTTTTCACCAAGGTGGTAAGGCCCAGCGATCCATTTCGCCCCTTTGCTTACCTTGTTTATTCGTGTAGCCAGCCGTCCAGATAATCAATATGCACTTGCTTAGCATTTCTTCCATTGGGTTATTATGGAATCAAACTAATCAAGAATTCTAGACTTTGACAGGTTCTTCTTATTTGCTTTCATGTTACTATAGACAACTATGCCTAGGGTCTTGAAGTTCTATCACACCACATGTAGTCACTTACATGTATGCTTACTTGGCATATGTAACTCTTTAGGTATTTACAACGCCACTGGTCACTATATGCTAAAAGTGTGAAAATTAATCGTAAGAAGAAGTTTATATTAGTTCAAGTTTGCTCTGTGTGGATGTATTGTTCTGTTCCAGTGATGTTCTGTGACTAAATCTGAAGGGAAAAGATATCACCTATGGGGTCAAAGCCATTTCCCCAATGGTATCTGCTGAAGCTTTTGCAAGAGGCATATATACCCCTCGGGTCCCAGCAAGTTTTCACCAAGGTGGTAGGACCCAGCGATCCATTTTGCCCCTTTGCATACCTTGTTTATTCGTGAAGCCTGCCTTCCAGATAATCAATATGCACTTGCTTAGCAGTTTTTCCATTGGGTTATTATGGAATCAAACTAATCAAGAGTTCTAGACTTTGACAGGTTCTTCTTATTTGCTTTCATGTTACTATAGACAACTATGCCTAGGGTCTTGAAGTTCTATCACACCACATGTAGTCACTTACATGTATGCCTACTTGGCATATGTAATTCTTTAGGTATTTACAACACCACCGGTCACTACATGATAAAATTGTGAAAATTAATCGTAAGAAAAAGTTTATATTAGTTCAAGTTTGCTCAGTGTGGATGTATTGTTCTGTTCCAGTCATGTTCTCTGACTAAATCTGAAGGGAAAAGATATCACCTATGGGGTCAAAGCCTGTTCCCCAATGGTAACTGCTCAAGCTTTTGCAAGAGGCATATATACCCCTCGGGTCCCAACAAGTTTTCACCAAGGTGGTAGGACCCAGCGATCCATTTCGCCCCTTTGCATGCCTTGTTTATTCGTGTAGCCAGCCCTCCAGATAATCAATATGCACTTGCTTAGCAGTTTTTCCATTGGGTTATTATGGAATCAAACGAATCAAGAGTTCTAGACTTTGACAGGTTCTTCTTATTTGCTTTAATGTTACTATAGACAACTATGCCTAGGGTCTTGAAGTTCTATCACACCAAATGTAGTCACTTACATGTATGCTTACTCTTTAGGTGTTTACAACATCACCGGTCACTACAAGATAAAAGTGTGAAAATTAATCATAAGAAGAAGTTTATATTAGTTCAAGTTTGCTCTGTGTGGATGTATTGTTCTGTTCCAGTCATGTTCTCTGACTAAATCTGAAGGGAAAATATATCACCTATGGGGTCAAAGCCTGTTCCCCAATGGTATCTGCTGAAGCTTTTGCAAGAGGCCTATATAACCCTCGGCTCCCAGCAAGTTTTCACCAAGGTGGTAGGACCCAGCGATCCATTTCACCCCTTTGCATACCTTGTTTATTCGTGTAGACTGCCTTCCAGATAATCTATATGCACTTGCTTAGCATTTCTTCCATTGGGTTATTATGGAATCAAACTAATCAAGAATTCTAGACTTTGACAGGTTCTTCTTATTTGCTTTCATGTTACTATAGACAACTATGCCTAGGGTCTTGAAGTTCTATCACACCACATGTAGTCACTTACATGTATGCTTACTTGGCATATGTAACTCTTTAGGTATTTACAACACCACCGGTCACTACATGATAAAAGTGTGAAAATTAATCGTAAAAAGAAGTTTATATTAGTTCAGGTTTGCTCTGTGTGGATGTATTGTTCTGTTCCAGTGATGTTGTGTGACTAAATCTGAAGGGAAAAGATATCACCTATGGGGTCAAAGCCTGTTCCCCAATGGTAACTGCTCAAGCTTTTGCAAGAGGCATATATACCCCTCGGGTCCCAGCAAGTTTTCATCAAGGTGGTAGGACCCAGCGATCTATTTTGCCCCTTTGCATAACTTGTTTATTCGTGTAGCCTGCCTTCCAGATAATCAATATGCACTTGCTTAGCAGTTTTTCCATTGGGTTATTATGGAATCAAACTAATCAAGAGTTCTAGACTTTGACAGGTTCTTCTTATTTGCTTTCATGTTACTATAGACAACTATGCCTAGGGTCTTGAAGTTCTATCACACCAAATGTAGTCACTTACATGTATGCTTACTCTTTAGGTGTTTACAACATCACCGGTCACTACAAGATAAAAGTGTGAAATTAATCGTAAGAAGAAGTTTATATTAGTTCAAGTTTGCTCTCTGTGTATGTATTGATCTGTTCCAGTGATGTTCTGTGACTAAATCTGAAGGGAAAAGATATCACCTATGGGGTCAAAGCCTGTTCCCCAATGATATCTGCTGAAGCTTTTGCAAGAGGCATATATACCCCTCGGGACCCAGCAAGTTTTCACCAAGGTGGTAGGACCCAGCGATCCATTTTGCCCCTTTGCATACCTTGTTTATTCGTGAAGCCTGCCCTCCAGATAATCAATATGCACTTGCTTAGCATTTCTTCCATTGGGTTATTATGGAATCAAACTAATCAAGAGTTCTAGACTTTGACAGGTTCTTCTTATTTGCTTTCATGTTACTATAGACAACTTTGCCTAGGGTCTTGAAGTTCTATCACACCACATGTAGTCACTTACATGTATGCTTACTTGGCATATGTAACTCTTTAGGTATTTACAACACCACTGGTCACTACATGATAAAAGTGTGAAAATTAATCGTAAGAAGAAGTTTATATTAGTTCAAGTTTGCTCAGTGTGGATGTATTGTTCTTTTCCAGTGATGTTCTGTGATTAAATCTGAAGGGAAAAGATATCACCTATGGGGTCAAAGCCTGTTCCCCAGTGTTACCTGCTGAAGCTTTTGCAAGAGGCATATATACCCCTCGGGTCCCAACAAGTTTTCACCAAGGTGGTAGGACCCAGCGATCCAATTCGCCCCTTTGCATGCCTTGTTTATTCGTGTAGCCAGCCCTCCAGATAATCTATATGCACTTGCTTAGCATTTCTTCCATTGGGTTATTATGGAATCAAGCTAATCAAGAATTCTAGACTTTGACAGGTTCTTCTTATTTGCTTTCATGTTACTATAGACAACTATGCCTAGGGTCTTGAAGTTCTATCACACCACATGTAGTCACTTACATGTATGCTTACTTGGCATATGTAACTCTTTAGGTATTTACAACACCACTGGTCACTATATGCTAAAAGTGTGAAAATTAACCGTAGGAAGAAGTTTATATTAGTTCAAGTTTGCTCAGTGTGGATGTATTGTTCTGTTCCAGTGATGTTCTGTGACTAAATCTGAAGGGAAAAGATATCACCTATGGGGTCAAAGCCATTTCCCCAATGGTATCTGCTGAAGATTTTGCAAGAGGCATATATACCCCTCGGGTCCCAGCAAGTTTTCACCAAGGTGGTAGGACCCAGCGATCCATTTTGCCCCTTTGCATACCTTGTTTATTCGTGAAGCCTGCCTTCCAGATAATCAATATGCACTTGCTTAGCAGTTTTTCCATTGGGTTATTATGGAATCAAACTAATCAAGAGTTCTAGACATTGACAGGTTCTTCTTATTTGCTTTCATGTTACTATAGACAACTATGCCTAGGGTCTTGAAGTTCTATCACACCACATGTAGTCACTTACATGTATGCTTACTTGGCATATGTAACTCTTTAGGTATTTACAACACCACTGGTCACTACATGATAAAAGTGTGAAAATTAATCGTAAGAAGAAGTTTATATTAGTTCAAGTTTGCTCAGTGTGGATGTATTGTTCTTTTCCAGTGATGTTCTGTGATTAAATCTGAAGGGAAAAGATATCACCTATGGGGTCAAAGCCTGTTCCCCAGTGTTACCTGCTGAAGCTTTTGCAAGAGGCATATATACCCCTCGGGTCCCAACAAGTTTTCACCAAGGTGGTAGGACCCAGCGATCCAATTCGCCCCTTTGCATGCCTTGTTTATTCGTGTAGCCAGCCCTCCAGATAATCAATATGCACTTGCTTAGCAGTATTTCCATTGGGTTATTATGGAATCAAACGAATCAAGAGTTCTAGACTTTGACAGGTTCTTCTTATTTGCTTTAATGTTACTATAGACAACTATGCCTAGGGTCTTGAAGTTCTATCACACCAAATGTAGTCACTTACATGTATGCTTACTCTTTAGGTGTTTACAACATCACCGGTCACTACAAGATAAAAGTGTGAAAATTAATCGTAAGAAGAAGTTTATATTAGTTCAAGTTTGCTCTGTGTGGATGTATTGTTCTGTTCCAGTCATGTTCTCTGACTAAATCTGAAGGGAAAATATATCACCTATGGGGTCAAAGCCTGTTCCCCAATGGTATCTGCTGAAGCTTTTGCAAGAGGCCTATATAACCCTCGGCTCCCAGCAAGTTTTCACCAAGGTGGTAGGACCCAGAGATCCATTTCACCCCTTTGCATACCTTGTTTATTCGTGTAGACTGCCTTCCAGATAATCAATATGCACTTGCTTAGCATTTCTTCCATTGGGTTATTATGGAATCAAACTAATCAAGAATTCTAGACTTTGACAGGTTCTTCTTATTTGCTTTCATGTTACTATAGACAACTATGCCTAGGGTCTTGAAGTTCTATCACACCACATGTAGTCACTTACATGTATGCTTACTTGGCATATGTAACTCTTTAGGTATTTACAACACCACCGGTCACTACATGATAAAAGTGTGAAAATTAATCGTAAAAAGAAGTTTATATTAGTTCAGGTTTGCTCTGTGTGGATGTATTGTTCTGTTCCAGTGATGTTGTGTGACTAAATCTGAAGGGAAAAGATATCACCTATGGGGTCAAAGCCTGTTCCCCAATGGTATCTTCTGAAGCTTTTGCAAGAGGCATATATACCCCTCGGGTCCCAGCAAGTTTTCACCAAGGTGGTAGGGCCCAGCGATCCATTTCGTGCCTTTGCATAACTTGTTTATTCGTGTAGCCTGCCTTCCAGATAATCAATATGCACTTGCTTAGCAGTTTTTCCATTGGGTTATTATGGAATCAAACTAATCAAGAGTTCTAGACTTTGACAGGTTTTTCTTATTTGCTTTCATGTTACTATAGACAACTATGCCTAGGGTCTTGAAGTTCTATCACACCACATGTAGTCACTTACATGTATGCTTACTCTTTAGGTGTTTACAACATCACCGGTCAGGGCTGGACTGGTAATCTGGCATACCGGGCAAATGCCCGGTGGGCCGACGTGCTTTTTGGGCCGATAAATCTCACACTTTTTTTTTTCTTTTAACGGCCCATAAAACTTGTACATCGGCGGCCCATTCGTTTTGTTTTGTTTAAATTGATGGTGCTGGGTTAGTGCCGGTGTAATGCATTGGTCAAAAAAAGTAAGCGTTAGTTTTTTTTCCCACTGACAGACCGGCTTATGAAACCCGTAGATCAGCGGCCCATTGGTTGTTTTCTTGATTGATTTCTTGACACTGGGCTGGCCCAATCACACCTCCCCCTTTGGGCTTTGAGTGAGCATGCAGTGTCAAGTGTGTATCTGTCAAAATAGTCTGAGAGATGGAGAAAAAACGCAAGGAATGTACAGGAATGTAAAAAAGACGCGTTTTTATCCATGTTTTCCGCCAAAATAAAAGCTTGATGCAGTTTCCGTCAAAATAAAAGATCATGTGCTTATCTCTTTCAAGTTTAGAAATGAGTACAAAACTAATTATGAAAGTTTTCTTTATTTTTCAGTGCATTTGTTTTGCAATATATGGCTATTACTGTCATTGGTTTAATATTATAACTATTATTATGTAGTAGTGTAATATAGACAGACACTGTTACTAAAAGAGGTATGATTTTTTCTTTGTTTAATTTGCACACTTAATATGGGTTGGAGCCTTTTAATTTTGAACTCTCAAACTGCACCAGATTAATGAATTTAACATTAAAATGCACACATTTTTCTTAGGGGGGGCATGCCCCCAAACCCCCCTAGAGGGACAGAGGTCCGCCCACCACAGTTTTACCAAGATCCTATGGGAAACATTGGTATTGCTATGCCAATGCAGCTTATAGCTTGTTTTTTGGATGCATCACTGTGGAGTATAGTTCAATTGTATTAATAAATTACAATTTTGTACTTATTTAATCTGTTAACTCGTTCCTACTCACTCATTACATGGCATTAGTGGTTTTAATGAAAAGGAGTTGAACAAAAACATATTTAAGGGCGTGCAAAGATGGGTGGTGTTTATGGTCATATGTAGTGGGCCAGTCTGGGCCAAAATGCCAGGGCCGATTTTCTGTCCCAGTCCAGCCCTGTCACCGGTCACTACATGATAAAAGTGTGAAAATTAATCGTAAGAAGAAGTTTATATTAGTTCAAGTTTGCTTTGTGTGGATGTATTGTTCTGTTCCAGTCATGTTCTCTGACTAAATCTGAAGTTAAAATATATCACCTATGGGGTCAATGCCTGTTCCCCAATGGTATCTGCTGAAGCTTTTGCAAGAGGCATATATAACCCTCGGGTCCCAGCAAGTTTTCACCAAGGTGGTAAGGCCCAGCGATCCATTTCGCCCCTTTGCTTACCTTGTTTATTCGTGTAGCCAGCCCTCCAGATAATCAATATGCACTTGCTTAGCATTTCTTCCATTGGGTTATTATGGAATCAAGCTAATCAAGAATTCTAGACTTTGACAGGTTCTTCTTATTTGCTTTCATGTTACTATAGACAACTATGCCTAGGGTCTTGAAGTTCTATCACACCACATGTAGTCACTTACATGTATGCTTACTTGGCATATGTAATTCTTTAGGTATTTACAACACCACCGGTCACTACATGATAAAATTGTGAAAATTAATCGTAAGAAAAAGTTTATATTAGTTTAAGTTTGCTCTGTGTGGATGTATTGTTCTGTTCCAGTGATGATGTGTGACTAAATCTGAAGGGAAAAGATATCACCTATGGGGTCAAAGCCTGTTCCCCAATGGTAACTGCTCAAGCTTTTGCAAGAGGCATATATACCCCTCGGGTCCCAGCAAGTTTTCACCAAGGTGGTAGGACCCAGCGATCTATTTTGCCCCTTTGCATAACTTGTTTATTCGTGTAGCCTGCCTTCCAGATAATCAATATGCACTTGCTTAGCAGTTTTTCCATTGGGTTATTATGGAATCAAACTAATCAAGAGTTCTAGACTTTGACAGGTTCTTCTTATTTGCTTTCATGTTACTATAGACAACTATGCCTAGGGTCTTGAAGTTCTATCACACCACATGTAGTCACGTACATGTATGCTTACTTGGCATATGTAATTCTTTAGGTATTTACAACACCATTGTTCACTATATGATAAAAGTGAGAAAATTAATCGTAAGAAGAAGTTTATATTAGTTCAAGTTTGCTCTCTGTGTATGTATTGTTCTGTTCCAGTCATGTTCTGTGACTAATCTGAAGGGAAAAGATATCACCTATGGGGTCAAAGCCTGTTCCCCAGTGGTATCTGCTGAAGCTTTTGCAAGAGACATATATACCCCTCGGGTCCCAGCAAGTTTTCACCAAGGTGGTAGGGCCCAGCGATCCATTTCGTGACTTTGCATAACTTGTTTATTCGTGTAGCCTGCCTTCCAGATAATCAATATGCACTTGCTTAGCAGTTTTTCCATTGGGTTATTATTATCAGGAGTGATAAACACAGCAGTTTCAGATCATTCACTCATATATGTCATTAGGAAATGTTTTAAACAGCCAAGATGTCATAAAAATAATTACATTAAAAAAGTCCCAAATTCAAAATTGTCTCAGTTTAATGCTGAATTTGCTGATACTGATTGGAGTAACGAGATGTTTCTGAAGAATCCCGATCATGTTTTGTCAAATTTCCATAGGAGAGTGGAGACAATACGTCAAAAATATACAACTACCTGTAAAATACATATTAAACAAAATACAGTACCTTGGGTAACTTCTGATATTTTACAGCTCCTAAAAAAGAAGGCCTCTTCCTTGAAAGCCTACAGATTATTAAAAACACCTGAAGCTAAGCTTATTTTCACACAGTTTAGAAATAAGTGTAAATTTGAATTATACAAAGCAAAACAGTCTTATTATGAAAATCAAATTAGTCGAACAGTTTCCAACCCAAGAACATTATGGCGAACATTGAAATCTATAACTGGTGAAAAAAAATGTAAAATTAATAATAGTTTGCAAATATCCATAAATGGTACTCTTCTTACTGATCATGATAAAATTGCTAATTCTTTTAATGAGTATTTTATTGCATCTGTACAAGAATTATCTTCTAAATTTACTATTCCTCTGTTTCTCACATCAGTACCAGCATTATCTCAGCAATTCTCTTTTTCTGAAATTGTACAAAATGATATAACTAATATTTTGTGTTCTCTGAATGCTTCTCATGCTTGTGATACAAATAATTTAAACATGACTTTTCTTAAAACTCATGCCAGTACTCTTATACCACTCTTGCATCATTTAGTTAATTTGTGTATTAGACAATCAGTATTTCCTGCCTTGTGGAAAACGGCCCAGATCACCCCGATGTTTAAGTCTGATGATCCAACTAATATTTCGAACTACCGTCCAATTGCAATTCTCCCAACCATTTCCAAGTTGCTTGAAAAAATATTGTACAATCAACTAATTAACCACCTTGAAAATAATAACCTGCTCAGTGATTGCCAGCATGGCTTTCGACCCTTACGGTCAACTATGTCGGCTTTGTTGCTTCTCACTGAGCAAATACGTGCGTCTTTAAACAAGGGTCAGATTACTGGAGTTATATACATAGATTTTCAGAAAGCTTTCGATACAGTCAATCATCAAATTCTGTTAAACAAACTTCTTTCTTTTCATTTGTCATCTTCCGCAATAGATATGTTTACATCATATTTAAGTGACAGATCTCAGACTGTAAGAATCGGCTCAGTAACATCACAGCCACGAGTGTGTTCTATGGGAGTTCCACAGGGCAGTATTTTAGGTCCTTTACTTTTCCTTATGTATATTAATGATCTTCCTTGTGTTTTGAATTTTTCTAGTTCTTTGCTATATGCTGATGACACTGTTATTTTTCTTTCTGGTTCTAATATCGACACAATTAACTACAGACTTAACACAGATCTGCAGCATTTACATAACTGGCTGCAAGATAACCATTTAACACTTAGGGCCCTATCTTGCACCCAGCACAATTGACTTTGTACACCGACGCATGTATCATTCCTATTTTGCACCCGCGCAAAGCGCGCTTTTCCCTCCACAGAAGCACGTCGGTTAACTAAGAAATACACTTGCGCTCCCCGGGGCGGTTCAGCGCAAAGAGGAGGCGTGTTCCAGCGCAAACGTTCCCTCATGCTATTTTGCAGGTTTAGAAAACGCCTCGGTTACGACTGTAACCTCGGTTCCCTGAAGAGGGAACGAGCGTTGCGTCGATTGACGCTATGGGAACGCTTTGCGTGATGACGTCTTGAAGCACATGTAAAATCAGTCCAATGGTGTAGCGGGACGTCAGAGGCGGGTGACGTCACGTACCAGGAAGCTACAAAAGCCGGCCTGAAGCAGGAAACAACAGCTTAGAAAAGTCTGAAGTCGTGCTGACAGGCATGAAGGAGATATGGCAGGGTGACGCAACGCTCGTTCCCTCTTCAGGGAACCGAGGTTACAGTCGTAACCGAGGCGTTCCCTTTCAAGGGAACTCGCGTTGCGTCGATTGACGCTATGGGAACGTCTATACCAACGCCTCCATAGCTACAAAGTGTCTGTCCTGTGTGAAATCAATAGCGCAGCACTAGGACAAAACATGAGATCCTGGAGCAGAGTCCAGGTCTAAAGAGTAAAACCTGACGAAAGTGTGCGGTGAGGACCAGCCTGCCGCATCACAAACGTCCTGTAGTGAAACTCCTGAGATAAGGGCCTTAGAGGCCGCCATACTCCTTGTAGAGTGCGACCGGACAGCCAAAGGAGAAGGCTGTCCAGCCGCCTCATAAGCAAGTGAGATAGCCTCGACCACCCACTTGCTCATTCTCTGCTTAGATACCGGTCCTCCCTTGTTAGGGGAGCCAAAGCAAACAAATAGCTGATCACTTTTGCGCCACAGGGCAGCTCTGTGGACGTAGGCGTCTAACGCCCGAACTGGGCAAAGCAGATTATTAGCCTCCTGGTCCGCATTCTGGAAGGGAGGAGGACAGAAGGCCTGCAGAACAATAGGTCTGGCCACATTAGTGGGGACCTTGGGGACATAACCTGGTCTGGGATGGAGAAAAGCTTTCACCATACCCGGAGCGAACTCTAAGCATGACGGAGCAACCGACAAAGCTTGAATATCCCCAATTCTTTTAAGAGAAGAGATGGCAAGAAGGAAAACAGTTTTTAAAGTCAGAAACTTTTCCGAAACCTCCTCAATGGGCTCAAAGGGAGCCAGGGACAGGCCTTGTAGAGCAATGGACAAGTCCCATGGCGGAACCCTAGAGCGGACTGCAGGCCTCAGCCTCCAAGTGCCACGAAGGAAACGAGATACCAGAGGGTCTTTCCCCACAGACATTCCACCCAAAGGAATGTGGTAAGCACCTATGGCCGCCACATAGACCTTCAAAGTGGACGGGGTCAGACCTGCAGTGAACCGGTCCTGCAGGAACTCCAGCACTGTACCAATTGGGCAGTGGACTGGATCCAACCGACGGTCACTACACCAGGAAGTGAAAACTCTCCACTTCAGGGCATAAAGTCTCCTCGTGGAGGGAGCTCTGGACTGTAGAATGGTCTCAACAACCTCAGTTGAGAGACCTGACTCTATGAGCTGGGCCCCCTCAGAGGCCAAGCCCACAGGTTCCACAGTTCTGGGCGGGGGTGAAGTATTGAACCCCCTGCTTGGGACAGAAGGTCCCTCCTGACAGGTAGCTCCAGAGGAGGCCCGTCGAGGAGGGACACGAGATCGGGAAACCATACTCTGCCCGGCCAGCGCGGGGCTATAAGAAGCAGGCCAACCCGGTCCCTGCGAACCCTCTCCAGAACTCCCGGGAGCAGAGCAACTGGGGGAAAGGCGTACAGACGAAGCCTCGGCCACGCCTGTACCATAGCATCCAGTCCGAGAGGAGCTGGATGCGTGAGGGAGAACCAAAGTGGACAGTGAGACGTCTCTCGAGACGCAAACAGATCCACTTGTGCTTGGCCGAACTCCCTCCATATCAGCTCCACCACCTCGGGGTGGAGCCTCCATTCCCCGGGCCTCGGCCCCTGCCTCGACAGAGTGTCTGCTCCTATATTCAGAACCCCGGGGATGTAGGCTGCCCTGAGTGACAGCAACTTCCCCTGGGACCACAAGAGGATCTGGCGTGCCAGATTGGATAATGGGCGCGAGCGCAAACCCCCTTGGTGGTTGATGTAGGCGACTACCGACGTGTTGTCCGTGTGCACTAACACATGGTGTCCCCTGAGGTCTGTGATAAAGCTCCTCAGAGCCCGGAAGACAGCTAACATCTCTAGGCGATTGATATGCCAGGAACGATGATGGTCTTCCCACAGACCTTGAGCTGAGCGACCCTCCAGGATCGCTCCCCAACCCGTGAGGGAAGCATCCGTCGTTAGCAGTCTGCGACGACAAGAAGCTCCCAACACTGGGCCCTGGGACAGGAACCAAGGTTTCTTCCACATAACCAAGGCACGTAGGCATCGCCGCGTGACCTTGATTGTGCGAAATGGGTTGCCCCTCGGGGAAAACCCCCTGGTCCTGAGCCACCACTGCAGGGGCCTCATGTGCAGCAGTCCAAAAGGTATCACGTTGGAAGCTGCTGCCATGAGACCCAACAGTCTCTGGAACTGTTTGACAGTGAGTAGCTGGCCTAGCTTTACACTTTTCACAGCTGCAAGGATGGACTCTATACGTGGCGGTGACAGGCGTGCCTGCATCGACACTGAGTCCCAAACCACGCCTAGAAAAGTGGTTCTCTGGAGTGGAGAAAGCACACTCTTCTTGGCGTTCAGCCGTAACCCCAGCTCTTTCATGTGGGCGAGAACAACATCTCGATGTTGAACCGCCAACTGATGCGACTGAGCTAAAATCAACCAATCGTCGATATAGTTCATGATGCGAATCCCTTGAAGGCGCAGCGGCGCCAGAGCTGCATCCATGCATTTCGTGAAAGTGCGGGGTGATAAAGCTAGGCCGAATGGAAGAACACGATATTGGTATGCTTTGCCCCCGAAAGCAAACCTCAGGAACTTCCAATGACACGGACGGATGGAAATATGGAAATATGCGTCCTTGAGATCTATCGTGACAAACCAGTCCTCGGATCTGATCTGTGGCACGATTTGTCTCAATGTCAACATTTTGAACTTGAGCTGCATGACAGACTCGTTCAGAACTCGAAGATCCAAAATGGGACGCAATCCCCCGTCCTTTTTTGGAACTATGAAGTACCGGCTGTAAAACCCGGTTTCCCTGTCGGAGGGGGGTACATATTCTATGGCCCCCTTCTCTAACAGAGTGTTTACTTCCTGTTCCATAACCAGAACCTGCTCGGGGGCCACCACAGTGGGCAGAACCCCCATAAACCGAGGTGGGCGTTTTCCGAACTGAATCTGATACCCTTTTTCCACGGTCTGCAGGACCCAACGAGAAACATTTGACAGTAGTTTCCACGCTGTCAAAGATTCTACTAGAGGTACCAGCCTCTCGAGACTGGTTTCTGGAATTTGTTGTTGTTGAGCAGTCAATTCGACGCCCTGTAACGGCGCACCGGCAGGGAGCGACCGAACAGACTGCTCTAACACCCTCCTCGGAGGGGGCGGGCATCCCGAGGCCACTACGTTTCCGGGTGGTCCTTGAGATATGTGCTCGCCGGAGACCGCTGCGCCCTGTAACACCGATGGCGGCAGGGTTGGCAGAACGGTCCCCTGAGGGTACCGAAGAGAGACGGGCACCGTAAAAAGAGGTGTTAACCGCTCTGCTTCGGGGGGGACTACCCTCATTAATCCTGAGCCCTCGGACGTCAGGATTTCTTCCCAGCAGCCTTCTTGGCGGTAATAACGGTCCGCAGATCCGTTCTACCCCTCGAAGACTGCTGGGTTTGAGCGCGCCCTCCGTGTCCCCGAGATTTTTGTGGGGGAGCACGGGAGGACACGCTCTGCTTTTGAGTGGCACGATGCTCAGCACCCTTTTTAGAGGAGTGAGGCTGCTCCCGCTCAGCAGCCTCAATGAAAGAACGGCGGGGGAGAAGTTTTTGGAGAGCAGATGCCTGTTTAGCGGCTTCCTGTGATTTTGCAACCGCAACATTTACTGCATCCCCGAATAACCCGGCAGTGGAAACCGGAGCGTCTAATAAAACATGTTTCTCTTTGTCTTTAATGTCGCTCAGGTTAAGCCACAGATGTCTCTCAGTGGCCACCAGGGCTGCCATAGACCGCCCGATAGATTTAGCGGTCTCCTTGGTGGCTCTGAGAGAAACATCCGTGGCTCTGCGTAGTTCAGCCACCGTGTCGGGACCAATTCCCCCGCCCTCCTCTAAATCCCCCAATAATTCTGCCTGATAGGCTTGTAAAATCGACATCGTATGCAGACACGCCGCAGCTTGACCAGAGGCTGCATACGATTTATTGATGAGAGTGGAAGTCAATTTTACTGGCTTTGAGGGAAGTGTAGGAGTTTTTAGAGAAGATGCCGTTGCTGGAGAGAGATAGCCCGCGAGCGTCTCTTCCACCTTCGGTATCTCCCCATAACCATGCTCTTTATATTGTGAGATAGAAGAATATAGAGAGGTGTGTGGTGTGTACACTCTGTGAGAGACTGGTCTCCCCCACGATCTCGACACCTCGGTGTGGAGATCGGGGAAAAACGGCAGACTCTTACGTTGGGGCTGAGCACGAGATGGCAGGAAGCGTTCGTCAAGTTTACTTTTTGAACGAACGTCCTGCCTATCCTCTGGCCACTCAATGGATAATCTGTCAACTGCTCTCGTGATCACATCGAGCAGTTCTTCAAAAGCATGAGACTGGGGTGGCGAATCCTCAGTCTCAGCTTCAATACTAACAACATCCACCTCCTCAGAGCTGGATAGTTGCAGTATTGGTGCCTCTATCGGGGGGGAAGTAACCGCAGCGCGTGCTTCCACACCCTGATGAGAGGCACTGGATCTATCAGAAAGAGGCTGAGATAAGGCAGAGCCCGTCTCAACATCCACTGATAGATCCATCTGCGAACCCCAGGTCTGAGATCGACGCCGTGCCTCGGCAGCGGCGGGACCAAAGCCCTGGGGAACGTGGTCGGGATTGAACCGAGCCAGGCGGGATCGGAGCGTACGCAATGGAAGCGCACAGCAATGCTCACAGTCACCACCCTCGAGTGCTGACTGGGCATGCTCCTCTCCCAAACAAACAACACAAAGAGTGTGTGTGTCACCTCCCGTTAAATAACGCGGGCAGGGATGGACACACACTCTAAACTGCTGCTTGCTCGCCATACTGAATATAATATATATAGACAGACAACACCAAATATACAGACAGATTTCACACAGAGCGCTACTGAAGACTCAGAAAGCTGTTGTTTCCTGCTTCAGGCCGGCTTTTGTAGCTTCCTGGTACGTGACGTCACCCGCCTCTGACGTCCCGCTACACCATTGGACTGATTTTACATGTGCTTCAAGACGTCATCACGCAAAGCGTTCCCATAGCGTCAATCGACGCAACGCGAGTTCCCTTGAAAGGGAACAATTGCGCTACTAACCAGGAAAAATTTGTTTAAAGTCAGTGGCGCGTTGCGCATGTTATTCATATGCTATTTTAAGGGCGCATGCTTGGCCATAATCAATGTAGCGTGTGCACAACGCGAATGCACTTTGATTCTCTCATCTACACATAAGCAGCAGTTTTCATTTTTGCAAATCATACATTATTACGATAGATAGATAGATAGATAGATAGATAGATAGATAGATAGATAGATAGATAGATAGATAGATAGATAGATAGATAGATAGATAGATAGATAGATAGATAGATAGATAGATAGATAGATAGATAGATAGATAGATAGATAGATAGATAGATAGATAGATAGATAGACAGTTTATTATAAAAGCATACATCTAGCTTACACATTTACCCAAATTATCATACGCCTTTTTAACCGAAGTTAATTTGGGTGTGTTTCTCCATCCCCAACGTCCCTGACGAGAACGCCGGTCTCCTTGGCTGTGAACCGCTCCTGGCGCGCGCCAGGCAAATCCGCCGTTACAATAGGAATCCGCTTTAGAACAAACGCGTCTGCTCTTAAAGGGAATGTGAGATGATGCTCTGATTGGTTTATTTCACGTTACGCCCAAACCACACCTATGAATAATGAAGCTACTTCAGACCAACCCATTTTAGATTTGCGCCTGGCGCAAGAGTCATTTATCCCGCCGGGAAAATAGCAACAGCGCCAAGACCCGCCCACAAAGTTACTTGCGCTTTGCGCTTTGACACTTGCGTTTCAGATCGTTAAAATAGGGCCCTTAATGTCAAGAAAACACAATGCATGTATTTCTATTCATCTAGGAGACAGCTATCCATATCCAATCCTATCACTTTTTCTAATCAAACGCTTTCAATTGTATCAACATATAAGTATTTGGGAGTCTATCTTGACTCACATCTTACTTATCAAGAACATGTTCAAACCCTAACCAGAAAGTTAAACCAAAAGTTATATGTTTATAGCAAAATTAGACCATATTTGTTGCTTTCTGTTTCAAAAACCTATCTTCATGCCATCATTCTGTCCACTTTGTCGTATTGTTTACCTGTTTGGTCACTAACAACAAATGAGATTATTGAACCTGTAATAAGAATTTATAATAGAGCTCATAAGATCCATGTCAGGCTTCCAGGCTGGACTCACCACTGTACTGCACTATCTTTGTGTAATGCCTTGACATTTCAGAACTATAAAATAAGCCATGGGATAAACTTGTTTTATCAAATCTCAAATGGACACACTGTAACTGCTCTAAACGAATTGGTTCCGAAACTTAGCTCAAGGTCTGAGCGCACTACGAGATCTTTTACAAATGGACTCTTGCCTTTACCGGCTTTTAGAAACTGTTATGGACAGAGATCTTTTTTTCATGTGCTCACTAAAACCTGGAATGAGATCCCACAGCACATCAGAACTATCACATCAAGAAGACTATTTAAAATAACATTTGCTCGCCATTTAATGGACAGGTATAGCTGTGACCATTGAGACGGCTCTATAGCCCCTCTTGTTGTCCAATATCTTGGTTTGTGTGTCTGTTGTTGTCTCTAGCTGTTTAGTGTGTGAACTTTGTTGTGTCTGTGGTTTATATGTTCTGCAGAGCAGGAACCTGCTGAAAATCAGTTTTATACTGAGCCAGGCCCGATTGTCCTTAATCTTTTCCTGTTTTAAAAATATAAATAAATAAATAAATAAATTATGGAATCAAACTAATCAAGAGTTCTAGACTTTGACAGGTTTTTCTTATTTGCTTTCATGTTACTATAGACAACTATGCCTAGGGTCTTGAAGTTCTATCACACCACATGTAGTCACTTACATGTATGCTTACTCTTTAGGTGTTTACAACATCACCGGTCAGGGCTGGACTGGTAATCTGGCATACCGGGCAAATGCCCGGTGGGCCGACGTGCTTTTTGGGCCGATAAATCTCATACTTTTTTTTTTCTTTTAACGGCCCATAAAACTTGTACATCGGCGGCCCATTCGTTTTGTTTTGTTTAAATTGATGGTGCTGGGTTAGTGCCGGTGTAATGCATTGGTCAAAAAAAAGTAAGCGTTAGTTTTTTTTCCCACTGACAGACCGGCTTATGAAACCCGTAGATCAGCGGCCCATTGGTTGTTTTCTTGATTGATTTCTTGACACTGGGCTGGCCCAATCACACCTCCCCCTTTGGGCTTTGAGTGAGCGTGCAGTGTCAAGTGTGTATCTGTCAAAATAGTCTGAGAGATGGAGAAGAAACGCAAGGAATGTACAGGAATGTAAAAAAGACGCGTTTTTATCCATGTTTTCCGCCAAAATAAAAGCTTGATGCAGTTTCCGTCAAAATAAAAGATCATGTGCTTATCTCTTTCAAGTTTAGAAATGAGTACAAAACTAATTATGAAAGTTTTCTTTATTTTTCAGTGCATTTGTTTTGCAATATATGGCTATTACTGTCATTGGTTTAATATTATAACTATTATTATGTAGTAGTGTAATATAGACAGACACTGTTACTAAAAGAGGTATGATTTTTTCTTTGTTTAATTTGCACACTTAATATGGGTTGGAGCCTTTTAATTTTGAACTCTCAAACTGCACCAGATTAATGAATTTAACATTAAAATGCACAAATCTTTCTTAGGGGGGGCATGCCCCCAAACCCCCCTAGAGGGACAGAGGTCCGCCCACCACAGTTTTACCAAGATCCTGTGGGAAACATTGGTATTGCTATGCCAATGCAGCTTATAGCTTGTTTTTTGGATGCATCACTGTGGAGTATAGTTCAATTGTATTAATAAATTACAATTTTGTACTTATTTAATCTGTTAACTCGTTCCTACTCACTCATTACATGGCATTAGTGGTTTTAATGAAAAGGAGTTGAACAAAAACATATTTAAGGGCGTGCAAAGATGGGTGGTGTTTATGGTCATATGTAGTGGGCCAGTCTGGGCCAAAATGCCAGGGCCGATTTTCTGTCCCAGTCCAGCCCTGTCACCGGTCACTACATGATAAAAGTGTGAAAATTAATCGTAAGAAGAAGTTTATATTAGTTCAAGTTTGCTTTGTGTGGATGTATTGTTCTGTTCCAGTCATGTTCTCTGACTAAATCTGAAGTTAAAATATATCACCTATGGGGTCAATGCCTGTTCCCCAATGGTATCTGCTGAAGCTTTTGCAAGAGGCATATATAACCCTCGGGTCCCAGCAAGTTTTCACCAAGGTGGTAAGGCCCAGCGATCCATTTCGCCCCTTTGCTTACCTTGTTTATTCGTGTAGCCAGCCCTCCAGATAATCAATATGCACTTGCTTAGCATTTCTACCATTGGGTTATTATGGAATCAAGCTAATCAAGAATTCTAGACTTTGACAGGTTCTTCTTATTTGCTTTCATGTTACTATAGACAACTATGCCTAGAGTCTTGAAGTTCTATCACACCACATGTAGTCACTTACATGTATGCTTACTTGGCATATGTAACTCTTTAGGTATTTACAACACCACTGGTCAATATATGCTAAAAGTGTGAAAATTAATCGTAGGAAGAAGTTTATATTAGTTCAAGTTTGCTCTGTGTGGATGTATTGTTCTGTTCCAGTGATGTTCTGTGACTAAATCTGAAGGGAAAAGATATCACCTATGGGGTCAAAGCCATTTCCCCAATGGTATCTGCTGAAGCTTTTGCAAGAGGCATATATACCCCTCGGGTCCCAGCAAGTTTTCACCAAGGTGGTAGGACCCAGCGATCCATTTTGCCCCTTTGCATACCTTGTTTATTCGTGAAGCCTGCCTTCCAGATAATCAATATGCACTTGCTTAGCAGTTTTTCCATTGGGTTATTATGGAATCAAACTAATCAAGAGTTCTAGAATTTGACAGGTTCTTCTTATTTGCTTTCATGTTACTATAGACAACTATGCCTAGGGTCTTGAAGTTCTATCACACCACATGTAGTCACTTACATGTATGCTTACTTGGCATATGTAACTCTTTAGGTATTTACAACACCACTGGTCACTACATGATAAAAGTGTGAAAATTAATCGTAAGAAGAAGTTTATATTAGTTCAAGTTTGCTCAGTGTGGATGTATTGTTCTTTTCCAGTGATGTTCTGTGATTAAATCTGAAGGGAAAAGATATCACCTTTGGGGTCAAAGCCTGTTCCCCAGTGTTACCTGCTGAAGCTTTTGCAAGAGGCATATATACCCCTCGGGTCCCAACAAGTTTTCACCAAGGTGGTAGGACCCAGCGATCCAATTCGCCCCTTTGCATGCCTTGTTTATTCGTGTAGCCAGCCCTCCAGATAATCAATATGCACTTGCTTAGCAGTTTTTCCATTGGGTTATTATGGAATCAAACGAATCAAGAGTTCTAGACTTTGACAGGTTCTTCTTATTTGCTTTAATGTTACTATAGACAACTATGCCTAGGGTCTTGAAGTTCTATCACACCAAATGTAGTCACTTACATGTATGCTTACTCTTTAGGTGTTTACAACATCACCGGTCACTACAAGATAAAAGTGTGAAAATTAATCATAAGAAGAAGTTTATATTAGTTCAAGTTTGCTCTGTGTGGATGTATTGTTCTGTTCCAGTCATGTTCTCTGACTAAATCTGAAGGGAAAATATATCACCTATGGGGTCAAAGCCTGTTCCCCAATGGTATCTGCTGAAGCTTTTGCAAGAGGCCTATATAACCCTCGGCTCCCAGCAAGTTTTCACCAAGGTGGTAGGACCCAGCGATCCATTTCACCCCTTTGCATACCTTGTTTATTCGTGTAGACTGCCTTCCAGATAATCAATATGCACTTGCTTAGCATTTCTTCCATTGGGTTATTATGGAATCAAACTAATCAAGAATTCTAGACTTTGACAGGTTCTTCTTATTTGCTTTCATGTTACTATAGACAACTATGCCTAGGGTCTTGAAGTTCTATCACACCACATGTAGTCACTTACATGTATGCTTACTTGGCATATGTAATTCTTTAGGTATTTACAACACCACCGGTCACTACATGATAAAAGTGTGAAAATTAATCGTAAGAAGAAGTTTATATTAGTTCAGGTTTGCTCTGTGTGGATGTATTGTTCTGTTCCAGTGATGTTCTGTGACTAAATCTGAAGGGAAAAGATATCACCTATGGGGTCAAAGCCTGTTCCCCAATGGTATCTGCTGAAGCTTTTGCAAGAGGCATATATACCCCTCGGGTCCCAGCAAGTTTTCACCAAGGTGGTAGGGCCCAGCGATCCATTTCGTGCCTTTGCATAACTTGTTTATTCGTGTAGCCTGCTTTCCAGATAATCAATATGCACTTGCTTAGCAGTTTTTCCATTGGGTTATTATGGAATCAAACTAATCAAGAGTTCTAGACTTTGACAGGTTCTTCTTATTTGCTTTCATGTTACTATAGACAACTATGCCTAGGGTCTTGAAGTTCTATCACACCAAATGTAGTCACTTACATGTATGCTTACTCTTTAGGTGTTTACAACATCACCGGTCACTACAAGATAAAAGTGTGAAATTAATCGTAAGAAGAAGTTTATATTAGTTCAAGTTTGCTCTGTGTGGATGCATTGTTCTGTTCCAGTGATGTTGTGTGACTAAATCTGAAGGGAAAATATATCACCTATGGGGTCAAAGCCTGTTCCCCAATGGTATCTGCTCAAGCTTTTGCAAGAGGCATATATACCCCTCGGGTCCCAGCAAGTTTTCACCAAGGTGATAGGACCCAGCGATCCATTTTGCCCCTTTGCATAACTTGTTTATTCGTGTAGCCTGCCTTCCAGATAATCAATATGCACTTGCTTAGCAGTTTTTCCATTGGGTTATTATGGAATCAAACTAATCAAGAGTTCTAGACTTTGACAGGTTCTTCTTATTTGCTTTCATGTTACTATATACAACTTTGCCTAGGGTCTTGAAGTTCTATCACACCACATGTAGTCACTTACATGTATGCTTACTTGGCATATGTAATTCTTTAGGTATTTACAACACCATTGTTCACTATATGATAAAAGTAAGAAAATTAATCGTAAGAAGAAGTTTATATTAGTTCAAGTTTGCTCTCTGTGTATGTATTGTTCTGTTCCAGTCATGTTCTCTGACTAAATCTGAAGGGAAAATATATCAACTATGGGGTCAAAGCCTGTTCCCCAATGGTATCTGCTGAAGCTGTTGCAAGAGGCATATATAACCCTCGGGTCACAGCAAGTTTTCACCAAGGTGGTAAGGCCCAGCGATCCATTTCGCCCCTTTGCTTACCTTGTTTATTCGTGTAGCCAGCCGTCCAGATAATCAATATGCACTTGCTTAGCATTTCTTCCATTGGGTTATTATGGAATCAAACTAATCAAGATTTCTAGACTTTGACAGGTTCTTCTTATTTGCTTTCATGTTACTATAGACAACTATGCCTAGGGTCTTGAAGTTCTATCACACCACATGTAGTCACTTACATGTATGCTTACTTGGCATATGTAATTCTTTAGGTATTTACAACACCACCGGTCACTACATGATAAAATTGTGAAAAATAATCGTAAGAAAAAGTTTATATTAGTTCAAGTTTGCTCTGTGTGGATGTATTGTTCTGTTCCAGTGATGATGTGTGACTAAATCTGAAGGGAAAAGATATCACCTATGGGGTCAAAGCCTGTTCCCCAATGGTAACTGCTCAAGCTTTTGCAAGAGGCATATATACCCCTCGGGTCCCAGCAAGTTTTCACCAAGGTGGTAGGACCCAGCGATCTATTTTGCCCCTTTGCATAACTTGTTTATTCGTGTAGCCTGCCTTCCAGATAATCAATATGCACTTGCTTAGCAGTTTTTCCATTGGGTTATTATGGAATCAAACTAATCAAGAGTTCTAGACTTTGACAGGTTCTTCTTATTTGCTTTCATGTTACTATAGACAACTATGCCTAGGGTCTTGAAGTTCTATCACACCACATGTAGTCACGTACATGTATGCTTACTTGGCATATGTAATTCTTTAGGTATTTACAACACCATTGTTCACTATATGATAAAAGTGAGAAAATTAATAGTAAGAAGAAGTTTATATTAGTTCAAGTTTGCTCTCTGTGTATGTATTGTTCTGTTCCAGTCATGTTCTGTGACTAAATCTGAAGGGAAAAGATATCACCTATGGGGTCAAAGCCTGTTCCCCAGTGGTATCTGCTGACGCTTTTGCAAGAGGCATATATACCCCTCGGGTCCCAGCAAGTTTTCACCAAGGTGGTAGGGCCCAGCGATCCATTTCGTGGCTTTGCATAACTTGTTTATTCGTGTAGCCTGCCTTCCAGATAATCAATATGCACTTGCTTAGCAGTTTTTCCATTGGGTTATTATGGAATCAAACTAATCAAGAGTTCTAGACTTTGACAGGTTTTTCTTATTTGCTTTCATGTTACTATAGACAACTATGCCTAGGGTCTTGAAGTTCTATCACACCACATGTAGTCACTTACATGTATGCTTACTCTTTAGGTGTTTACAACATCACCGGTCAGGGCTGGACTGGTAATCTGGCATACCGGGCAAATGCCCGGTGGGCCGACGTGCTTTTTGGGCCGATAAATCTCATACTTTTTTTTTTCTTTTAACGGCCCATAAAACTTGTACATCGGCGGCCCATTCGTTTTGTTTTGTTTAAATTGATGGTGCTGGGTTAGTGCCGGTGTAATGCATTGGTCAAAAAAAAGTAAGCGTTAGTTTTTTTTCCCACTGACAGACCGGCTTATGAAACCCGTAGATCAGCGGCCCATTGGTTGTTTTCTTGATTGATTTCTTGACACTGGGCTGGCCCAATCACACCTCCCCCTTTGGGCTTTGAGTGAGCGTGCAGTGTCAAGTGTGTATCTGTCAAAATAGTCTGAGAGATGGAGAAGAAACGCAAGGAATGTACAGGAATGTAAAAAAGACGCGTTTTTATCCATGTTTTCCGCCAAAATAAAAGCTTGATGCAGTTTCCGTCAAAATAAAAGATCATGTGCTTATCTCTTTCAAGTTTAGAAATGAGTACAAAACTAATTATGAAAGTTTTCTTTATTTTTCAGTGCATTTGTTTTGCAATATATGGCTATTACTGTCATTGGTTTAATATTATAACTATTATTATGTAGTAGTGTAATATAGACAGACACTGTTACTAAAAGAGGTATGATTTTTTCTTTGTTTAATTTGCACACTTAATATGGGTTGGAGCCTTTTAATTTTGAACTCTCAAACTGCACCAGATTAATGAATTTAACATTAAAATGCACAAATCTTTCTTAGGGGGGGCATGCCCCCAAACCCCCCTAGAGGGACAGAGGTCCGCCCACCACAGTTTTACCAAGATCCTGTGGGAAACATTGGTATTGCTATGCCAATGCAGCTTATAGCTTGTTTTTTGGATGCATCACTGTGGAGTATAGTTCAATTGTATTAATAAATTACAATTTTGTACTTATTTAATCTGTTAACTCGTTCCTACTCACTCATTACATGGCATTAGTGGTTTTAATGAAAAGGAGTTGAACAAAAACATATTTAAGGGCGTGCAAAGATGGGTGGTGTTTATGGTCATATGTAGTGGGCCAGTCTGGGCCAAAATGCCAGGGCCGATTTTCTGTCCCAGTCCAGCCCTGTCACCGGTCACTACATGATAAAAGTGTGAAAATTAATCGTAAGAAGAAGTTTATATTAGTTCAAGTTTGCTTTGTGTGGATGTATTGTTCTGTTCCAGTCATGTTCTCTGACTAAATCTGAAGTTAAAATATATCACCTATGGGGTCAATGCCTGTTCCCCAATGGTATCTGCTGAAGCTTTTGCAAGAGGCATATATAACCCTCGGGTCCCAGCAAGTTTTCACCAAGGTGGTAAGGCCCAGCGATCCATTTCGCCCCTTTGCTTACCTTGTTTATTCGTGTAGCCAGCCCTCCAGATAATCAATATGCACTTGCTTAGCATTTCTTCCATTGGGTTATTATGGAATCAAGCTAATCAAGAATTCTAGACTTTGACAGGTTCTTCTTATTTGCTTTCATGTTACTATAGACAACTATGCCTAGGGTCTTGAAGTTCTATCACACCACATGTAGTCACTTACATGTATGCTTACTTGGCATATGTAACTCTTTAGGTATTTACAACACCACTGGTCACTATATGCTAAAAGTGTGAAAATTAATCGTAGGAAGAAGTTTATATTAGTTCAAGTTTGCTCTGTGTGGATGTATTGTTGTGTTCCAGTGATGTTCTGTGACTAAATCTGAAGGGAAAAGATATCCCCTATGGGGTCAAAGCCATTTCCCCAATGGTATCTGCTGAAGCTTTTGCAAGAGGCATATATACCCCTCGGGTCCCAGCAAGTTTTCACCAAGGTGGTAGGACCCAGCGATCCATTTTGCCCCTTTGCATACCTTGTTTATTCGTGAAGCCTGCCTTCCAGATAATCAATATGCACTTGCTTAGCAGTTTTTCCATTGGGTTATTATGGAATCAAACTAATCAAGAGTTCTAGAATTTGACAGGTTCTTCTTATTTGCTTTCATGTTACTATAGACAACTATGCCTAGGGTCTTGAAGTTCTATCACACCACATGTAGTCACTTACATGTATGCTTACTTGGCATATGTAACTCTTTAGGTATTTACAACACCACTGGTCACTACATGATAAAAGTGTGAAAATTAATCGTAAGAAGAATTTTATATTAGTTCAAGTTTGCTCAGTGTGGATGTATTGTTCTTTTCCAGTGATGTTCTGTGATTAAATCTGAAGGGAAAATATATCACCTATGGGGTCAAAGCCTGTTCCCCAGTGTTACCTGCTGAAGCTTTTGCAAGAGGCATATATACCCCTCGGGTCCCAACAAGTTTTCACCAAGGTGGTAGGACCCAGCGATCCAATTCGCCCCTTTGCATGCCTTGTTTATTCGTGTAGCCAGCCCTCCAGATAATCAATATGCACTTGCTTAGCAGTTTTTCCATTGGGTTATTATGGAATCAAACGAATCAAGAGTTCTAGACTTTGACAGGTTCTTCTTATTTGCTTTAATGTTACTATAGACAACTATGCCTAGGGTCTTGAAGTTCTATCACACCAAATGTAGTCACTTACATGTATGCTTACTCTTTAGGTGTTTACAACATCACCGGTCACTACAAGATAAAAGTGTGAAAATTAATCGTAAGAAGAAGTTTATATTAGTTCAAGTTTGCTCTGTGTGGATGTATTGTTCTGTTCCAGTCATGTTCTCTGACTAAATCTGAAGGGAAAATATATCACCTATGGGGTCAAAGCCTGTTCCCCAATGGTATCTGCTGAAGCTTTTGCAAGAGGCCTATATAACCCTCGGCTCCCAGCAAGTTTTCACCAAGGTGGTAGGACCCAGCGATCCATTTCACCCCTTTGCATACCTTGTTTATTCGTGTAGACTGCCTTCCAGATAATCAATATGCACTTGCTTAGCATTTCTTCCATTGGGTTATTATGGAATCAAACTAATCAAGAATTCTAGACTTTGACAGGTTCTTCTTATTTGCTTTCATGTTACTATAGACAACTATGCCTAGGGTCTTGAAGTTCTATCACACCACATGTAGTCACTTACATGTATGCTTACTTGGCATATGTAACTCTTTAGGTATTTACAACACCACCGGTCACTACATGATAAAAGTGTGAAAATTAATCGTAAGAAGAAGTTTATATTAGTTCAGGTTTGCTCTGTGTGGATGTATTGTTCTGTTCCAGTGATGTTCTGTGACTAAATCTGAAGGGAAAAGATATCACCTATGGGGTCAAAGCCTGTTCCCCAATGGTATCTGCTGAAGCTTTTGCAAGAGGCATATATAACCCTCGGGTCCCAGCAAGTTTTCACCAAGGTGGTAGGGCCCAGCGATCCATTTCGTGCCTTTGCATAACTTGTTTATTCGTGTAGCCTGCCTTCCAGATAATCAATATGCACTTGCTTAGCAGTTTTTCCATTGGGTTATTATGGAATCAAACTAATCAAGAGTTCTAGACTTTGACAGGTTCTTCTTATTTGCTTTCATGTTACTATAGACAACTATGCCTAGGGTCTTGAAGTTCTATCACACCAAATGTAGTCACTTACATGTATGCTTACTCTTTAGGTGTTTACAACATCACCGGTCACTACAAGATAAAAATGTGAAATTAATCGTAAGAAGAAGTTTATATTAGTTCAAGTTTGCTCTGTGTGGATGTATTGTTCTGTTCCAGTGATGTTGTGTGACTAAATCTGAAGGGAATATATATCACCTATGGGGTCAAAGCCTGTTCCCCAATGGTATCTGCTCAAGCTTTTGCAAGAGGCATATATACGCCTCGGGTCCCAGCAAGTTTTCACCAAGGTGATAGGACCCAGCGATCCATTTTGCCCCTTTGCATAACTTGTTTATTCGTGTAGCCTGCCTTCCAGATAATCAATATGCACTTGCTTAGGAGTTTTTCCATTGGGTTATTATGGAATCAAACTAATCAAGAGTTCTAGACTTTGACAGGTTCTTCTTATTTGCTTTCATGTTACTATAGACAACTTTGCCTAGGGTCTTGAAGTTCTATCACACCACATGTAGTCACTTACATGTATGCTTACTTGGCATATGTAATTCTTTAGGTATTTACAACACCATTGTTCACTATATGATAAAAGTAAGAAAATTAATCGTAAGAAGAAGTTTATATTAGTTCAAGTTTGCTCTCTGTGTATGTATTGTTCTGTTCCAGTCATGTTCTCTGACTAAATCTGAAGGGAAAAGATATCAACTATGGGGTCAAAGCCTGTTCCCCAATGGTATCTGCTGAAGCTGTTGCAAGAGGCATATATAACCCTCGGGTCACAGCAAGTTTTCACCAAGGTGGTAAGGCCCAGCGATCCATTTCGCCCCTTTGCTTACCTTGTTTATTCGTGTAGCCAGCCGTCCAGATAATCAATATGCAATTGCTTAGCATTTCTTCCATTGGGTTATTATGGAATCAAACTAATCAAGAATTCTAGACTTTGACAGGTTCTTCTTATTTGCTTTCATGTTACTATAGACAACTATGCCTAGGGTCTTGAAGTTCTATCACACCACATGTAGTCACTTACATGTATGCTTACTTGGCATATGTAACTCTTTAGGTATTTACAACGCCACTGGTCACTATATGCTAAAAGTGTGAAAATTAATCGTAAGAAGAAGTTTATATTAGTTCAAGTTTGCTCTGTGTGGATGTATTGTTCTGTTCCAGTGATGTTCTGTGACTAAATCTGAAGGGAAAAGATATCACCTATGGGGTCAAAGCCATTTCCCCAATGGTATCTGCTGAAGCTGTTGCAAGAGGCATATATACCCCTCGGGTCCCAGCAAGTTTTCACCAAGGTGGTAGGACCCAGCGATCCATTTTGCCCCTTTGCATACCTTGTTTATTCGTGAAGCCTGCCTTCCAGATAATCAATATGCACTTGCTTAGCAGTTTTTCCATTGGGTTTTTATGGAATCAAACTAATCAAGAGTTCTAGACTTTGACAGGTTCTTCTTATTTGCTTTCCTGTTACTATAGACAACTATGCCTAGGGTCTTGAAGTTCTATCACACCACATGTAGTCACTTACATGTATGCTTACTTGGCATATGTAATTCTTTAGGTATTTACAACACCACCGGTCACTACATGATAAAATTGTGAAAATTAATCGTAATAAAAAGTTTATATTAGTTCAAGTTTGCTCTGTGTGGATGTATTGTTCTGTTCCAGTGATGTTCTGTGACTAAATCTGAAGGGAAAAGATATCACCTATGGGGTCAAAGCCTGTTCCCCAATGGTAACTGCTCAAGCTTTTGCAAGAGGCATATATACCCCTCGGGTCCCAGCAAGTTTTCACCAAGGTGGTAGGACCCAGCGATCTATTTTGCCCCTTTGCATAACTTGTTTATTCGTGTAGCCTGCCTTCCAGATAATCAATATGCACTTGCTTAGCAGTTTTTCCATTGGGTTATTATGGAATCAAACTAATCAAGAGTTCTAGACTTTGACAGGTTCTTCTTATTTGCTTTCATGTTACTATAGACAACTATGCCTAGGGTCTTGAAGTTCTATCACACCACATGTAGTCACGTACATGTATGCTTACTTGGCATATGTAATTCTTTAGGTATTTACAACACCATTGTTCACTATATGATAAAAGTGAGAAAATTAATCGTAAGAAGAAGTTTATATTAGTTCAAGTTTGCTCTCTGTGTATGTATTGTTCTGTTCCAGTCATGTTCTGTGACTAAATCTGAAGGGAAAAGATATCACCTATGGGGTCAAAGCCTGTTCCCCAGTGGTATCTGCTGAAGCTTTTGCAAGAGACATATATACCCCTCGGGTCCCAGCAAGTTTTCACCAAGGTGGTAGGGCCCAGCGATCCATTTCGTGGCTTTGCATAACTTGTTTATTCGTGTAGCCTGCCTTCCAGATAATCAATATGCACTTGCTTAGCAGTTTTTCCATTGGGTTATTATGGAATCAAACTAATCAAGAGTTCTAGACTTTGACAGGTTTTTCTTATTTGCTTTCATGTTACTATAGACAACTATGCCTAGGGTCTTGAAGTTCTATCACACCACATGTAGTCACTTACATGTATGCTTACTCTTTAGGTGTTTACAACATCACCGGTCAGGGCTGGACTGGTAATCTGGCATACCGGGCAAATGCCCGGTGGGCCGACGTGCTTTTTGGGCCGATAAATCTCATACTTTTTTTTTTCTTTTAACGGCCCATAAAACTTGTACATCGGCGGCCCATTCGTTTTGTTTTGTTTAAATTGATGGTGCTGGGTTAGTGCCGGTGTAATGCATTGGTCAAAAAAAAGTAAGCGTTAGTTTTTTTTCCCACTGACAGACCGGCTTATGAAACCCGTAGATCAGCGGCCCATTGGTTGTTTTCTTGATTGATTTCTTGACACTGGGCTGGCCCAATCACACCTCCCCCTTTGGGCTTTGAGTGAGCGTGCAGTGTCAAGTGTGTATCTGTCAAAATAGTCTGAGAGATGGAGAAGAAACGCAAGGAATGTACAGGAATGTAAAAAAGACTCGTTTTTATCCATGTTTTCCGCCAAAATAAAAGCTTGATGCAGTTTCCGTCAAAATAAAAGATCATGTGCTTATCTCTTTCAAGTTTAGAAATGAGTACAAAACTAATTATGAAAGTTTTCTTTATTTTTCAGTGCATTTGTTTTGCAATATATGGCTATTACTGTCATTGGTTTAATATTATAACTATTATTATGTAGTAGTGTAATATAGACAGACACTGTTACTAAAAGAGGTATGATTTTTTCTTTGTTTAATTTGCACACTTAATATGGGTTGGAGCCTTTTAATTTTGAACTCTCAAACTGCACAGGATTAATGAATTTAACATTAAAATGCACAAATTTTTCATAGGGGGGGCATGCCCCCAAACCCCCCTAGAGGGACAGAGGTCCGCCCACCACAGTTTTACCAAGATCCTGTGGGAAACATTGGTATTGCTATGCCAATGCAGCTTATAGCTTGTTTTTTGGATGCATCACTGTGGAGTATAGTTCAATTGTATTAATAAATTACAATTTTGTACTTATTTAATCTGTTAACTCGTTCCTACTCACTCATTACATGGCATTAGTGGTTTTAATGAAAAGGAGTTGAACAAAAACATATTTAAGGGCGTGCAAAGATGGGTGGTGTTTATGGTCATATGTAGTGGGACAGTCTGGGCCAAAATGCCAGGGCCGATTTTCTGTCCCAGTCCAGCCCTGTCACCGGTCACTACATGATAAAAGTGTGAAAATTAATCGTAAGAAGAAGTTTATATTAGTTCAAGTTTGCTTTGTGTGGATGTATTGTTCTGTTCCAGTGATGTTCTCTGATTAAATCTGAAGGGAAAAGATATCACCTATGGGGTCAAAGCCATTTCCCCAATGGTATCTGCTGAAGCTTTTGCAAGAGGCATATATACCCCTCGGGTCCCAGCAAGTTTTCACCAAGGTGGTAGGGCCCAGCGATCCATTTCGTGCCTTTGCATAACTTGTTTATTCGTGTAGCCTGCCTTCCAGATAATCAATATGCACTTGCTTAGCAGTTTTTCCATTGGGTTATTATGGAATCAAACTAATCAAGAGTTCTAGACTTTGACAGGTTCTTCTTATTTGCTTTCATGTTACTATAGACAACTATGCCTAGGGTCTTGAAGTTCTATCACACCACATGTAGGCACTTACATGTATGCTTACTCTTTAGGTGTTTACAACATCACCGGTCACTACAAGATAAAAGTGTGAAAATTAATCGTAAGAAGAAGTTTATATTAGTTCAAGTTTGCTCTGTGTGGATGTATTGTTCTGTTCCAGTCATGTTCTCTGACTAAATCTGAAGGGAAAATATATCACCTATGGGGTCAAAGCCTGTTCCCCAATGGTATCTGCTGAAGCTTTTGCAAGAGGCCTATATAACCCTCGGCTCCCAGCAAGTTTTCACCAAGGTGGTAGGACCCAGCGATCCATTTCACCCCTTTGCATACCTTGTTTATTCGTGTAGACTGCCTTCCAGATAATCAATATGCACTTGCTTAGCATTTCTTCCATTGGGTTATTATGGAATCAAACTAATCAAGAATTCTAGACTTTGACAGGTTCTTCTTATTTGCTTTCATGTTACTATAGACAACTATGCCTAGGGTCTTGAAGTTCTATCACACCACATGTAGTCACTTACATGTATGCTTACTTGGCATATGTAACTCTTTAGGTATTTACAACACCACCGGTCACTACATGATAAAAGTGTGAAAATTAATCGTACGAAGAAGTTTATATTAGTTCAGGTTTGCTCTGTGTGGATGTATTGTTCTGTTCCAGTGATGTTCTGTGACTAAATCTGAAGGGAAAAGATATCACCTATGGGGTCAAAGCCTGTTCCCCAATGGTATCTGCTGAAGCTTTTGCAAGAGGCATATATACCCCTCGGGTCCCAGCAAGTTTTCACCAAGGTGATAGGACCCAGCGATCCATTTTGCCCCTTTGCATAACTTGTTTATTCGTGTAGCCTGCCTTCCAGATAATCAATATGCACTTGCTTAGCAGTTTTTCCATTGGGTTATTATGGAATCAAACTAATCAAGAGTTCTAGACTTTGACAGGTTCTTCTTATTTGCTTTCATGTTACTATAGACAACTTTGCCTAGGGTCTTGAAGTTCTATCACACCACATGTAGTCACTTACAGGTATGCTTACTTGGCATATGTAATTCTTTAGGTATTTACAACACCATTGTTCACTATATGATAAAAGTAAGAAAATTAATCGTAAGAAGTTTATATTAGTTCAAGTTTGCTCTCTGTGTATGTATTGTTCTGTTCCAGTCATGTTCTCTGACTAAATCTGAAGGGAAAAGATATCAACTATGGGGTCAAAGCCTGTTCCCCAATGGTATCTGCTGAAGCTGTTGCAAGAGGCATATATAACCCTCGGGTCACAGCAAGTTTTCACCAAGGTGGTAAGGCCCAGAGATCCATTTCGCCCCTTTGCTTACCTTGTTTATTCGTGTAGCCAGCCGTCCAGATAATCAATATGCAATTGCTTAGCATTTCTTCCATTGGGTTATTATGGAATCAAACTAATCAAGAATTCTAGACTTTGACAGGTTCTTCTTATTTGCTTTCATGTTACTATAGACAACTATGCCTAGGGTCTTGAAGTTCTATCACACCACATGTAGTCACGTACATGTATGCTTACTCTTTAGGTGTTTACAACATCACCGGTCACTACAAGATAAAAGTGTGAAAATTAATCGTAAGAAGAAGTTTATATTAGTTCAAGTTTGCTCTGTGTGGATGTATTGTTCTGTTCCAGTCATGTTCTCTGACTAAATCTGAAGAGAAAATATATCACCTATGGGGTCAAAGCCTGTTCCCCAATGGTATCTGCTGAAGCTTTTGCAAGAGGCCTATATAACCCTCGGCTCCCAGCAAGTTTTCACCAAGGTGGTAGGACCCAGCGATCCATTTCACCCCTTTGCATACCTTGTTTATTCGTGTAGACTGCCTTCCAGATAATCAATATGCACTTGCTTAGCAGTTTTTCTTCCATTGGGTTATTATGGAATCAAACTAATCAAGAGTTCTAGACTTTGACAGGTTCTTCTTATTTGCTTTCATGTTACTATAGACAACTATGCC
Source organism: Scardinius erythrophthalmus (assembly GCF_964197995.2). Taxonomy (NCBI): domain Eukaryota; kingdom Metazoa; phylum Chordata; class Actinopteri; order Cypriniformes; family Leuciscidae; genus Scardinius; species Scardinius erythrophthalmus. The sequence goes on along the minus strand of NC_138237.1, from coordinate 30,787,766 downwards.
TAGGGTCTTGAAGTTCTATCACACCAAATGTAGTCACTTACATGTATGCTTACTCTTTAGGTGTTTACAACATCACCGGTCACTACAAGATAAAAGTGTGAAATTAATCGTAAGAAGAAGTTTATATTAGTTCAAGTTTGCTCTGTGTGGATGTATTGTTCTGTTCCAGTGATGTTGTGTGACTAAATCTGAAGGGAAAATATATCACCTATGGGGTCAAAGCCTGTTCCCCAATGGTATCTGCTCAAGCTTTTGCAAGAGGCATATATACCCCTCGGGTCCCAGCAAGTTTTCACCAAGGTGATAGGACCCAGCGATCCATTTTGCCCCTTTGCATAACTTGTTTATTCGTGTAGCCTGCCTTCCAGATAATCAATATGCACTTGCTTAGCAGTTTTTCCATTGGGTTATTATGGAATCAAACTAATCAAGAGTTCTAGACTTTGACAGGTTCTTCTTATTTGCTTTCATGTTACTATAGACAACTATGCCTAGGGTCTTGAAGTTCTATCACACCACATGTAGTCACGTACATGTATGCTTTCTTGGCATATGTAATTCTTTAGGTATTTACAACACCATTGTTCACTATATGATAAAAGTGAGAAAATTAATCGTAAGAAGAAGTTTATATTAGTTCAAGTTTGCTCTCTGTGTATGTATTGTTCTGTTCCAGTCATGTTCTGTGACTAAATCTGAAGGGAAAAGATATCACCTATGGGGTCAAAGCCTGTTCCCCAGTGGTATCTGCTGAAGCTTTTGCAAGAGACATATATAGCCCTCGGGTCCCAGCAAGTTTTCACCAAGGTGGTAGGGCCCAGCGATCCATTTCGTGGCTTTGCATAACTTGTTTATTCGTGTAGCCTGCCTTCCAGATAATCAATATGCACTTGCTTAGCAGTTTTTCCATTGGGTTATTATGGAATCAAACTAATCAAGAGTTCTAGACTTTGACAGGTTCTTCTTATTTGCTTTCATGTTACTATAGACAACTATGCCTAGGGTCTTGAAGTTCTATCACACCAAATGTAGTCACTTACATGTATGCTTACTCTTTAGGTGTTTACAACATCACCGGTCACTACAAGATAAAAGTGTGAAATTAATCGTAAGAAGAAGTTTATATTAGTTCAAGTTTGCTCTGTGTGGATGTATTGTTCTGTTCCAGTGATGTTGTGTGACTAAATCTGAAGGGAAAAGATATCACCTATGGGGTCAAAGCCTGTTCCCCAATGGTAACTGCTCAAGCTTTTGCAAGAGGCATATATACCCCTCGGGTCCCAGCAAGTTTTCACCAAGGTGGTAGGACCCAGCGATCTATTTTGCCCCTTTGCATAACTTGTTTATTCGTGTAGCCTGCCTTCCAGATAATCAATATGCACTTGCTTAGCAGTTTTTCCATTGGGTTATTATGGAATCAAACTAATCAAGAGTTCTAGACTTTGACAGGTTCTTCTTATTTGCTTTCATGTTACTATAGACAACTATGCCTAGGGTCTTGAAGTTCTATCACACCACATGTAGTCACGTACATGTATGCTTACTTGGCATATGTAATTCTTTAGGTATTTACAACACCATTGTTCACTATATGATAAAAGTGAGAAAATTAATCGTAAGAAGAAGTTTATATTAGTTCAAGTTTGCTCTCTGTGTATGTATTGTTCTGTTCCAGTCATGTTCTGTGACTAAATCTGAAGGGAAAAGATATCACCTATGGGGTCAAAGCCTGTTCCCCAGTGGTATCTGCTGAAGCTTTTGCAAGAGACATATATACCCTTCGGGTCCCAGCAAGTTTTCACCAAGGTGGTAGGGCCCAGCGATCCATTTCGTGGCTTTGCATAACTTGTTTATTCGTGTAGCCTGCCTTCCAGATAATCAATATGCACTTGCTTAGCAGTTTTTCCATTGGGTTATTATGGAATCAAACTAATCAAGAGTTCTAGACTTTGACAGGTTTTTCTTATTTGCTTTCATGTTACTATAGACAACTATGCCTAGGGTCTTGAAGTTCTATCACACCACATGTAGTCACTTACATGTATGCTTACTCTTTAGGTGTTTACAACATCACCGGTCAGGGCTGGACTGGTAATCTGGCATACCGGGCAAATGCCCGGTGGGCCGACGTGCTTTTTGGGCCGATAAATCTCATACTTTTTTTTTTCTTTTAACGGCCCATAAAACTTGTACATCGGCGGCCCATTCGTTTTGTTTTGTTTAAATTGATGGTGCTGGGTTAGTGCCGGTGTAATGCATTTGTCAAAAAAAAAGTAAGCGTTAGTTTTTTTCCCACTGACAGACCGGCTTATGAAACCCGTAGATCGGCGGCCCATTGGTTGTTTTCTTGATTGATTTCTTGACACTGGGCTGGCCCAATCACACCTCCCCCTTTGGGCTTTGAGTGAGCGTGCAGTGTCAAGTGTGTATCTGTCAAAATAGTCTGAGAGATGGAGAAGAAACGCAAGGAATGTACAGGAATGTAAAAAGACGCGTTTTTATCCATGTTTTCCGCCAAAATAAAAGCTTGATGCAGTTTCCGTCAAAATAAAAGATCATGTGCTTATCTCTTTCAAGTTTAGAAATGAGTACAAAACTAATTATGAAAGTTTTCTTTATTTTTCAGTGCATTTGTTTTGCAATATATGGCTATTACTGTCATTGGTTTAATATTATAACTATTATTATGTAGTAGTGTAATATAGACAGACACTGTTACTAAAAGAGGTATGATTTTTTCTTTGTTTAATTTGCACACTTAATATGGGTTGGAGCCTTTTAATTTTGAACTCTCAAACTGCACCAGATTAATGAATTTAACATTAAAATGCACACATTTTTCTTAGGGGGGGCATGCCCCCAAACCCCCCTAGAGGGACAGAGGTCCGCCCACCACAGTTTTACCAAGATCCTGTGGGAAACATTGGTATTGCTATGCCAATGCAGCTTATAGCTTGTTTTTTGGATGCATCACTGTGGAGTATAGTTCAATTGTATTAATAAATTACAATTTTGTACTTATTTAATCTGTTAACTCGTTCCTACTCACTCATTACATGGCATTAGTGGTTTTAATGAAAAGGAGTTGAACAAAAACATATTTAAGGGCGTGCAAAGATGGGTGGTGTTTATGGTCATATGTAGTGGGCCAGTCTGGGCCAAAATGCCAGGGCCGATTTTCTGTCCCAGTCCAGCCCTGTCACCGGTCACTACATGATAAAAGTGTGAAAATTAATCGTAAGAAGAAGTTTATATTAGTTCAAGTTTGCTTTGTGTGGATGTATTGTTCTGTTCCAGTCATGTTCTCTGACTAAATCTGAAGTTAAAATATATCACCTATGGGGTCAATGCCTGTTCCCCAATGGTATCTGCTGAAGCTTTTGCAAGAGGCATATATAACCCTCGGGTCCCAGCAAGTTTTCACCAAGGTGGTAAGGCCCAGCGATCCATTTCGCCCCTTTGCTTACCTTGTTTATTCGTGTAGCCAGCCCTCCAGATAATCAATATGCACTTGCTTAGCATTTCTTCCATTGGGTTATTATGGAATCAAGCTAATCAAGAATTCTAGACTTTGACAGGTTCTTCTTATTTGCTTTCATGTTACTATAGACAACTATGCCTAGGGTCTTGAAGTTCTATCACACCACATGTAGTCACTTACATGTATGCTTACTTGGCATATGTAACTCTTTAGGTATTTACAACACCACTGGTCACTATATGCTAAAAGTGTGAAAATTAATCGTAGGAAGAAGTTTATATTAGTTCAAGTTTGCTCTGTGTGGATGTATTGTTCTGTTCCAGTGATGTTCTGTGACTAAATCTGAAGGGAAAAGATATCACCTATGGGGTCAAAGCCATTTCCCCAATGGTATCTGCTGAAGCTTTTGCAAGAGGCATATATACCCCTCGGGTCACAGCAAGTTTTCACCAAGGTGGTAGGACCCAGCGATCCATTTTGCCCCTTTGCATAACTTGTTTATTCGTGTAGCCTGCCTTCCAGATAATCAATATGCACTTGCTTAGCAGTTTTTCCATTGGGTTATTATGGAATCAAACTAATCAAGAGTTCTAGACTTTGAAAGGTTCTTCTTATTTGCTTTCATGTTACTATAGACAACTATGCCTAGGGTCTTGAAGTTCTATCACACCACATGTAGTCACTTACATGTATGCTTACTTGGCATATGTAACTCTTTAGGTATTTACAACACCACTGGTCACTACATGATAAAAGTGTGAAAATTAATCGTAAGAAGAAGTTTATATTAGTTCAAGTTTGCTCAGTGTGGATGTATTGTTCTTTTCCAGTGATGTTCTGTGATTAAATCTGAAGGGAAAAGATATCACCTATGGGGTCAAAGCCTGTTCCCCAGTGTTACCTGCTGAAGCTTTTGCAAGAGGCATATATACCCCTCGGGTCCCAACAAGTTTTCACCAAGGTGGTAGGACCCAGCGATCCATTTCGCCCCTTTGCATGCGTTGTTTATTCGTGTAGCCAGCCCTCCAGATAATCAATATGCACTTGCTTAGCAGTTTTTCCATTGGGTTATTATGGAATCAAACGAATCAAGAGTTCTAGACTTTGACAGGTTCTTCTTATTTGCTTTCATGTTACTATAGACAACTATGCCTAGGGTCTTGAAGTTCTATCACACCAAATGTAGTCACTTACATGTATGCTTACTCTTTAGGTGTTTACAACATCACCGGTCACTACAAGATAAAAGTGTGAAAATTAATCGTAAGAAGAAGTTTATATTAGTTCAAGTTTGCTCTGTGTGGATGTATTGTTCTGTTCCAGTCATGTTCTCTGACTAAATCTGAAGGGAAAATATATCACCTATGGGGTCAAAGCCTGTTCCCCAATGATATCTGCTGAATCTTTTGCAAGAGGCCTATATAACCCTCGGCTCCCAGCAAGTTTTCACCAAGGTGGTAGGACCCAGCGATCCATTTCACCCCTTTGCATACCTTGTTTATTCGTGTAGACTGCCTTCCAGATAATCAATATGCACTTGCTTAGCATTTCTTCCATTGGGTTATTATGGAATCAAACTAATCAAGAATTCTAGACTTTGACAGGTTCTTCTTATTTGCTTTCATGTTACTATAGACAACTATGCCTAGGGTCTTGAAGTTCTATCACACCACATGTAGTCACTTACATGTATGCTTACTTGGCATATGTAACTCTTTAGGTATTTACAACACCACCGGTCACTACATGATAAAAGTGTGAAATGAATCGTAAGAAGAAGTTTATATTAGTTCAAGTTTGCTCTGTGTGGATGTATTGTTCTGTTCCAGTGATGTTGTGTGACTAAATCTGAAGGGAAAATATATCACCTATGGGGTCAAAGCCTGTTCCCCAATGGTATCTGCTCAAGCTTTTGCAAGAGGCATATATACCCCTCGGGTCCCAGCAAGTTTTCACCAAGGTGATAGGACCCAGCGATCCATTTTGCCCCTTTGCATAACTTGTTTATTCGTGTAGCCTGCCTTCCAGATAATCAATATGCACTTGCTTAGCAGTTTTTCCATTGGGTTATTATGGAATCAAACTAATCAAGAGTTCTAGACTTTGACAGGTTCTTCTTATTTGCTTTCATGTTACTATAGACAACTTTGCCTAGGGTCTTGAAGTTCTATCACACCACATGTAGTCACTTACATGTATGCTTACTTGGCATATGTAATTCTTTAGGTATTTACAACACCATTGTTCACTATATGATAAAAGTAAGAAAATTAATCGTAAGAAGAAGTTTATATTAGTTCAAGTTTGCTCTCTGTGTATGTATTGTTCTGTTCCAGTCATGTTCTCTGACTAAATCTGAAGGGTAAAGATATCAACTATGGGGTCAAAGCCTGTTCCCCAATGGTATCTGCTGAAGCTGTTGCAAGAGGCATATATAACCCTCAGGTCACAGCAAGTTTTCACCAAGGTGGTAAGGCCCAGCGATCCATTTCGCCCCTTTGCTTACCTTGTTTATTCGTGTAGCCAGCCGTCCAGATAATCAATATGCACTTGCTTAGCATTTCTTCCATTGGGTTATTATGGAATCAAACTAATCAAGAATTCTAGACTTTGACAGGTTCTTCTTATTTGCTTTCATGTTACTATAGACAACTATGCCTAGGGTCTTGAAGTTCTATCACACCACATGTAGTCACTTACATGTATGCTTACTTGGCATATGTAACTCTTTAGGTATTTACAACGCCACTGGTCACTATATGCTAAAAGTGTGAAAATTAATCGTAAGAAGAAGTTTATATTAGTTCAAGTTTGCTCTGTGTGGATGTATTGTTCTGTTCCAGTGATGTTCTGTGACTAAATCTGAAGGGAAAAGATATCACCTATGGGGTCAAAGCCTGTTCCCCAATGGTAACTGCTCAAGCTTTTGCAAGAGGCATATATACCCCTCGGGTCCCAGCAAGTTTTCACCAAGGTGGTAGGACCCAGCGATCTATTTTGCCCCTTTGCATAACTTGTTTATTCGTGTAGCCTGCCTTCCAGATAATCAATATGCACTTGCTTAGCAGTTTTTCCATTGGGTTATTATGGAATCAAACTAATCAAGAGTTCTAGACTTTGACAGGTTCTTCTTATTTGCTTTCATGTTACTATAGACAACTATGCCTAGGGTCTTGAAGTTCTATCACACCACATGTAGTCACGTACATGTATGCTTACTTGGCATATGTAATTCTTTAGGTATTTACAACACCATTGTTCACTATATGATAAAAGTGAGAAAATTAATCGTAAGAAGAAGTTTATATTAGTTCAAGTTTGCTCTCTGTGTATGTATTGTTCTGTTCCAGTCATGTTCTGTGACTTAATCTGAAGGGAAAAGATATCACCTATGGGGTCAAAGCCTGTTCCCCAGTGGTATCTGCTGAAGCTTTTGCAAGAGACATATATACCCCTCGGGTCCCAGCAAGTTTTCACCAAGGTGGTAGGGCCCAGCGATCCATTTCGTGGCTTTGCATAACTTGTTTATTCGTGTAGCCTGCCTTCCAGATAATCAATATGCACTTGCTTAGCAGTTTTTCCATTGGGTTATTATGGAATCAAACTAATCAAGAGTTCTAGACTTTGACAGGTTTTTCTTATTTGCTTTCATGTTACTATAGACAACTATGCCTAGGGTCTTGTAGTTCTATCACACCACATGTAGTCACTTACATGTATGCTTACTCTTTAGGTGTTTACAACATCACCGGTCAGGGCTGGACTGGTAATCTGGCATACCGGGCAAATGCCCGGTGGGCCGACGTGCTTTTTGGGCCGATAAATCTCATACTTTTTTTTTTCTTTTAACGGCCCATAAAACTTGTACATCGGCGGCCCATTCGTTTTGTTTTGTTTAAATTGATGGTGCTGGGTTAGTGCCGGTGTAATGCATTGGTCAAAAAAAAGTAAGCGTTAGTTTTTTTTCCCACTGACAGACCGGCTTATGAAACCCGTAGATCAGCGGCCCATTAGTTGTTTTCTTGATTGATTTCTTGACACTGGGCTGGCCCAATCACACCTCCCCCTTTGGGCTTTGAGTGAGTGTGCAGTGTCAAGTGTGTATCTGTCAAAATAGTCTGAGAGATGGAGAAGAAACGCAAGGAATGTACAGGAATGTAAAAAAGACGCGTTTTTATCCATGTTTTCCGCCAAAATAAAAGCTTGATGCAGTTTCCGTCAAAATAAAAGATCATGTGCTTATCTCTTTCAAGTTTAGAAATGAGTACAAAACTACTTATGAAAGTTTTCTTTATTTTTCAGTGCATTTGTTTTGCAATATATGGCTATTACTGTCATTGGTTTAATATTATAACTATTATTATGTAGTAGTGTAATATAGACAGACACTGTTACTAAAAGAGGTATGATTTTTTCTTTGTTTAATTTGCACACTTAATATGGGTTGGAGCCTTTTAATTTTGAACTCTCAAACTGCACCAGATTAATGAATTTAACATTAAAAGGCACACATTTTTCTTAGGGGGGGCATGCCCCCAAACCCCCCTAGAGGGACAGAGGTCCGCCCACCACAGTTTTACCAAGATCCTGTGGGAAACATTGGTATTGCTATGCCAATGCAGCTTATAGCTTGTTTTTTGGATGCATCACTGTGGAGTATAGTTCAATTGTATTAATAAATTACAATTTTGTACTTATTTAATCTGTTAACTCGTTCCTACTCACTCATTACATGGCATTAGTGGTTTTGATGAAAAGGAGTTGAACAAAAACATATTTAAGGGCGTGCAAAGATGGGTGGTGTTTATGGTCATATGTAGTGGGCCAGTCTGGGCCAAAATGCCAGGGCCGATTTTCTGTCCCAGTCCAGCCCTGTCACCGGTCACTACATGATAAAAGTGTGAAAATTAATTGTAAGAAGAAGTTTATATTAGTTCAAGTTTGCTTTGTGTGGATGTATTGTTCTGTTCCAGTCATGTTCTCTGACTAAATCTGAAGTTAAAATATATCACCTATGGGGTCAATGCCTGTTCCCCAATGGTATCTGCTGAAGCTTTTGCAAGAGGCATATATAACCCTCGGGTCCCAGCAAGTTTTCACCAAGGTGGTAAGGCCCAGCGATCCATTTCGCCCCTTTGCTTACCTTGTTTATTCGTGTAGCCAGCCCTCCAGATAATCAATATGCACTTGCTTAGCATTTCTTCCATTGGGTTATTATGGAATCAAGCTAATCAAGAATTCTAGACTTTGACAGGTTCTTCTTATTTGCTTTCATGTTACTATAGACAACTATGCCTAGGGTCTTGAAGTTCTATCACACCACATGTAGTCACTTACATGTATGCTTACTTGGCATATGTAACTCTTTAGGTATTTACAACACCACTGGTCACTATATGCTAAAAGTGTGAAAATTAATCGTAGGAAGAAGTTTATATTAGTTCAAGTTTGCTCTGTGTGGATGTATTGTTCTGTTCCAGTGATGTTCTGTGACTAAATCTGAAGGGAAAAGATATCACCTATGGGGTCAAAGCCATTTCCCCAATGGTATCTGCTGAAGCTTTTGCAAGAGGCATATATACCCCTCGGGTCCCAGCAAGTTTTCACCAAGGTGGTAGGACCCAGCGATCAATTTTGCCCCTTTGCATACCTTGTTTATTCGTGTAGCCTGCCTTCCAGATAATCAATATGCACTTGCTTAGCAGTTTTTCCATTGGGTTATTATGGAATCAAACTAATCAAGAGTTCTAGACTTTGACAGGTTCTTCTTATTTGCTTTCATGTTACTATAGACAACTATGCCTAGGGTCTTGAAGTTCTATCACACCACATGTAGTCACTTACATGTATGCTTACTTGGCATATGTAACTCTTTAGGTATTTACAACACCACTGGTCACTACATGATAAAAGTGTGAAAATTAATCGTAAGAAGAAGTTTATATTAGTTCAAGTTTGCTCAGTGTGGATGTATTGTTCTTTTCCAGTGATGTTCTGTGATTAAATCTGAAGGGAAAAGATATCACCTATGGGGTCAAAGCCTGTTCCCCAGTGTTACCTGCTGAAGCTTTTGCAAGAGGCATATATACCCCTCGGGTCCCAACAAGTTTTCACCAAGGTGGTAGGACCCAGCGATCCAATTCGCCCCTTTGCATGCCTTGTTTATTCGTGTAGCCAGCCCTCCAGATAATCAATATGCACTTGCTTAGCAGTTTTTCCATTGGGTTATTATGGAATCAAACGAATCAAGAGTTCTAGACTTTGACAGGTTCTTCTTATTTGCTTTAATGTTACTATAGACAACTATGCCTAGGGTCTTGAAGTTCTATCACACCAAATGTAGTCACTTACATGTATGCTTACTCTTTAGGTGTTTACAACATCACCGGTCACTACAAGATAAAAGTGTGAAAATTAATCATAAGAAGAAGTTTATATTAGTTCAAGTTTGCTCTGTGTGGATGTATTGTTCTGTTCCAGTCATGTTCTCTGACTAAATCTGAAGGGAAAATATATCACCTATGGGGTCAAAGCCTGTTCCCCAATGGTACCTGCTGAAGCTTTTGCAAGAGGCCTATATAACCCTCGGCTCCCAGCAAGTTTTCACCAAGGTGGTAGGACCCAGCGATCCATTTCACCCCTTTGCATACCTTGTTTATTCGTGTAGACTGCCTTCCAGATAATCAATATGCACTTGCTTAGCATTTCTTCCATTGGGTTATTATGGAATCAAACTAATCAAGAATTCTAGACTTTGACAGGTTCTTCTTATTTGCTTTCATGTTACTATAGACAACTATGCCTAGGGTCTTGAAGTTCTATCACACCACATGTAGTCACTTACATGTATGCTTACTTGGCATATGTAACTCTTTAGGTATTTACAACACCACCGGTCACTACATGATAAAAGTGTGAAAATTAATCGTAAGAAGAAGTTTATATTAGTTCAGGTTTGCTCTGTGTGGATGTATTGTTCTGTTCCAGTGATGTTCTGTGACTAAATCTGAAGGGAAAAGATATCACCTATGGGGTCAAAGCCTGTTCCCCAATGGTATCTGCTGAAGCTTTTGCAAGAGGCATATATACCCCTCGGGTCCCAGCAAGTTTTCACCAAGGTGGTAGGGCCCAGCGATCCATTTCGTGCCTTTGCATAACTTGTTTATTCGTGTAGCCTGCCTTCCAGATAATCAATATGCACTTGCTTAGCAGTTTTTCCATTGGGTTATTATGGAATCTAACTAATCAAGAGTTCTAGACTTTGACAGGTTCTTCTTATTTGCTTTCATGTTACTATAGACAACTATGCCTAGGGTCTTGAAGTTCTATCACACCAAATGTAGTCACTTACATGTATGCTTACTCTTTAGGTGTTTACAACATCACCGGTCACTACAAGATAAAAGTGTGAAATTAATCGTAAGAAGAAGTTTATATTAGTTCAAGTTTGCTCTGTGTGGATGTATTGTTCTGTTCCAGTGATGTTGTGTGACTAAATCTGAAGGGAAAATATATCACCTATGGGGTCAAAGCCTGTTCCCCAATGGTATCTGCTCAAGCTTTTGCAAGAGGCATATATACCCCTCGGGTCCCAGCAAGTTTTCACCAAGGTGATAGGACCCAGCGATCCATTTTGCCCCTTTGCATAACTTGTTTATTCGTGTAGCCTGCCTTCCAGATAATCAATATGCACTTGCTTAGCAGTTTTTCCATTGGGTTATTATGGAATCAAACTAATCAAGAGTTCTAGACTTTGACAGGTTCTTCTTATTTGCTTTCATGTTACTATAGACAACTTTGCCTAGGGTCTTGAAGTTCTATCACACCACATGTAGTCACTTACATGTATTCTTACTTGGCATATGTAATTCTTTAGGTATTTACAACACCATTGTTCACTATATGATAAAAGTAAGAAAATTAATCGTAAGAAGTTTATATTAGTTCAAGTTTGCTCTCTGTGTATGTATTGTTCTGTTCCAGTCATGTTCTCTGACTAAATCTGAAGGGAAAAGATATCAACTATGGGGTCAAAGCCTGTTCCCCAATGGTATCTGCTGAAGCTGTTGCAAGAGGCATATATAACCCTCGGGTCACAGCAAGTTTTCACCAAGGTGGTAAGGCCCAGCGATCCATTTCGCCCCTTTGCTTACCTTGTTTATTCGTGTAGCCAGCCGTCCAGATAATCAATATGCACTTGCTTAGCATTTCTTCCATTGGGTTATTATGGAATCAAACTAATCAAGAATTCTAGACTTTGACAGGTTCTTCTTATTTGCTTTCATGTTACTATAGACAACTATGCCTAGGGTCTTGAAGTTCTATCACACCACATGTAGTCACTTACATGTATGCTTACTTGGCATATGTAACTCTTTAGGTATTTACAACGCCACTGGTCACTATATGCTAAAAGTGTGAAAATTAATCGTAAGAAGAAGTTTATATTAGTTCAAGTTTGCTCTGTGTGGATGTATTGTTCTGTTCCAGTGATGTTCTGTGACTAAATCTGAAGGGAAAAGATATCACCTATGGGGTCAAAGCCATTTCCCCAATGGTATCTGCTGAAGCTTTTGCAAGAGGCATATATACCCCTCGGGTCCCAGCAAGTTTTCACCAAGGTGGTAGGACCCAGCGATCCATTTTGCCCCTTTGCATACCTTGTTTATTCGTGAAGCCTGCCTTCCAGATAATCAATATGCACTTGCTTAGCAGTTTTTCCATTGGGTTATTATGGAATCAAACTAATCAAGAGTTCTAGACTTTGACAGGTTCTTCTTATTTGCTTTCATGTTACTATAGACAACTATGCCTAGGGTCTTGAAGTTCTATCACACCACATGTAGTCACTTACATGTATGCCTACTTGGCATATGTAATTCTTTAGGTATTTACAACACCACCGGTCACTACATGATAAAATTGTGAAAATTAATCGTAAGAAAAAGTTTATATTAGTTCAAGTTTGCTCAGTGTGGATGTATTGTTCTGTTCCAGTCATGTTCTCTGACTAAATCTGAAGGGAAAAGATATCACCTATGGGGTCAAAGCCTGTTCCCCAATGTTAACTGCTCAAGCTTTTGCAAGAGGCATATATACCCCTCGGGTCCCAACAAGTTTTCACCAAGGTGGTAGGACCCAGCGATCCATTTCGCCCCTTTGCATGCCTTGTTTATTCGTGTAGCCAGCCCTCCAGATAATCAATATGCACTTGCTTAGCAGTTTTTCCATTGGGTTATTATGGAATCAAACTAATCAAGAGTTCTAGACTTTGACAGGTTCTTCTTATTTGCTTTCATGTTACTATAGACAACTATGCCTAGGGTCTTGAAGTTCTATCACACCAAATGTAGTCACTTACATGTATGCTTACTCTTTAGTTATTTACAACATCACCGGTCACTACAAGATAAAAGTGTGAAATGAATCGTAAGAAGAAGTTTATATTAGTTCAAGTTTGCTCTGTGTGGATGTATTGTTCTGTTCCAGTGATGTTGTGTGACTAAATCTGAAGGGAAAATATATCACCTATGGGGTCAAAGCCTGTTCCCCAATGGTATCTGCTCAAGCTTTTGCAAGAGGCATATATACCCCTCGGGTCCCAGCAAGTTTTCACCAAGGTGATAGGACCCAGCGATCCATTTTGCCCCTTTGCATAACTTGTTTATTCGTGTAGCCTGCCTTCCAGATAATCAATATGCACTTGCTTAGCAGTTTTTCCATTGGGTTATTATGGAATCAAACTAATCAAGAGTTCTAGACTTTGACAGGTTCTTCTTATTTGCTTTCATGTTACTATAGACAACTTTGCCTAGGGTCTTGAAGTTCTATCACACCACATGTAGTCACTTACATGTATTCTTACTTGGCATATGTAATTCTTTAGGTATTTACAACACCATTGTTCACTATATGATAAAAGTAAGAAAATTAATCGTAAGAAGTTTATATTAGTTCAAGTTTGCTCTCTGTGTATGTATTGTTCTGTTCCAGTCATGTTCTCTGACTAAATCTGAAGGGAAAAGATATCAACTATGGGGTCAAAGCCTGTTCCCCAATGGTATCTGCTGAAGCTGTTGCAAGAGGCATATATAACCCTCGGGTCACAGCAAGTTTTCACCAAGGTGGTAAGGCCCAGCGATCCATTTCGCCCCTTTGCTTACCTTGTTTATTCGTGTAGCCAGCCGTCCAGATAATCAATATGCACTTGCTTAGCATTTCTTCCATTGGGTTATTATGGAATCAAACTAATCAAGAATTCTAGACTTTGACAGGTTCTTCTTATTTGCTTTCATGTTACTATAGACAACTATGCCTAGGGTCTTGAAGTTCTATCACACCACATGTAGTCACTTACATGTATGCTTACTTGGCATATGTAACTCTTTAGGTATTTACAACGCCACTGGTCACTATATGCTAAAAGTGTGAAAATTAATCGTAAGAAGAAGTTTATATTAGTTCAAGTTTGCTCTGTGTGGATGTATTGTTCTGTTCCAGTGATGTTCTGTGACTAAATCTGAAGGGAAAAGATATCACCTATGGGGTCAAAGCCATTTCCCCAATGGTATCTGCTGAAGCTTTTGCAAGAGGCATATATACCCCTCGGGTCCCAGCAAGTTTTCACCAAGGTGGTAGGACCCAGCGATCCATTTTGCCCCTTTGCATACCTTGTTTATTCGTGAAGCCTGCCTTCCAGATAATCAATATGCACTTGCTTAGCAGTTTTTCCATTGGGTTATTATGGAATCAAACTAATCAAGAGTTCTAGACTTTGACAGGTTCTTCTTATTTGCTTTCATGTTACTATAGACAACTATGCCTAGGGTCTTGAAGTTCTATCACACCACATGTAGTCACTTACATGTATGCCTACTTGGCATATGTAATTCTTTAGGTATTTACAACACCACCGGTCACTACATGATAAAATTGTGAAAATTAATCGTAAGAAAAAGTTTATATTAGTTCAAGTTTGCTCAGTGTGGATGTATTGTTCTGTTCCAGTCATGTTCTCTGACTAAATCTGAAGGGAAAAGATATCACCTATGGGGTCAAAGCCTGTTCCCCAATGTTAACTGCTCAAGCTTTTGCAAGAGGCATATATACCCCTCGGGTCCCAACAAGTTTTCACCAAGGTGGTAGGACCCAGCGATCCATTTCGCCCCTTTGCATGCCTTGTTTATTCGTGTAGCCAGCCCTCCAGATAATCAATATGCACTTGCTTAGCAGTTTTTCCATTGGGTTATTATGGAATCAAACTAATCAAGAGTTCTAGACTTTGACAGGTTCTTCTTATTTGCTTTCATGTTACTATAGACAACTATGCCTAGGGTCTTGAAGTTCTATCACACCAAATGTAGTCACTTACATGTATGCTTACTCTTTAGTTATTTACAACATCACCGGTCACTACAAGATAAAAGTGTGAAATGAATCGTAAGAAGAAGTTTATATTAGTTCAAGTTTGCTCTGTGTGGATGTATTGTTCTGTTCCAGTGATGTTGTGTGACTAAATCTGAAGGGAAAATATATCACCTATGGGGTCAAAGCCTGTTCCCCAATGGTATCTGCTCAAGCTTTTGCAAGAGGCATATATACCCCTCGGGTCCCAGCAAGTTTTCACCAAGGTGATAGGACCCAGCGATCCATTTTGCCCCTTTGCATAACTTGTTTATTCGTGTAGCCTGCCTTCCAGATAATCAATATGCACTTGCTTAGCAGTTTTTCCATTGGGTTATTATGGAATCAAACTAATCAAGAGTTCTAGACTTTGACAGGTTCTTCTTATTTGCTTTCATGTTACTATAGACAACTTTGCCTAGGGTCTTGAAGTTCTATCACACCACATGTAGTCACTTACATGTATGCTTACTTGGCATATGTAATTCTTTAGGTATTTACAACACCATTGTTCACTTTATGATAAAAGTAAGAAAATTAATCGTAAGAAGAAGTTTATATTAGTTCAAGTTTGCTCTCTGTGTATGTATTGTTCTGTTCCAGTCATGTTCTCTGACTAAATCTGAAGGGTAAAGATATCAACTATGGGGTCAAAGCCTGTTCCCCAATGGTATCTGCTGAAGCTGTTGCAAGAGGCATATATAACCCTCAGGTCACAGCAAGTTTTCACCAAGGTGGTAAGGCCCAGCGATCCATTTCGCCCCTTTGCTTACCTTGTTTATTCGTGTAGCCAGCCGTCCAGATAATCAATATGCACTTGCTTAGCATTTCTTCCATTGGGTTATTATGGAATCAAACTAATCAAGAATTCTAGACTTTGACAGGTTCTTCTTATTTGCTTTCATGTTACTATAGACAACTATGCCTAGGGTCTTGAAGTTCTATCACACCACATGTAGTCACTTACATGTATGCTTACTTGGCATATGTAACTCTTTAGGTATTTACAACGCCACTGGTCACTATATGCTAAAAGTGTGAAAATTAATCGTAAGAAGAAGTTTATATTAGTTCAAGTTTGCTCTGTGTGGATGTATTGTTCTGTTCCAGTGATGTTCTGTGACTAAATCTGAAGGGAAAAGATATCACCTATGGGGTCAAAGCCTGTTCCCCAATGGTATCTGCTGAAGCTTTTGCAAGAGGCATATATACCCCTCGGGTCCCAGCAAGTTTTCACCAAGGTGGTAGGACCCAGCGATCTATTTTGCCCCTTTGCATAACTTGTTTATTCGTGTAGCCTGCCTTCCAGATAATCAATATGCACTTGCTTAGCAGTTTTTCCATTGGGTTATTATGGAATCAAACTAATCAAGAGTTCTAGACTTTGACAGGTTCTTCTTATTTGCTTTCATGTTACTATAGACAACTATGCCTAGGGTCTTGAAGTTCTATCACACCACATGTAGTCACGTACATGTATGCTTACTTGGCATATGTAATTCTTTAGGTATTTACAACACCATTGTTCACTATATGATAAAAGTGAGAAAATTAATCGTAAGAAGAAGTTTATATTAGTTCAAGTTTGCTCTCTGTGTATGTATTGTTCTGTTCCAGTCATGTTCTGTGACTTAATCTGAAGGGAAAAGATATCACCTATGGGGTCAAAGCCTGTTCCCCAGTGGTATCTGCTGAAGCTTTTGCAAGAGACATATATACCCCTCGGGTCCCAGCAAGTTTTCACCAAGGTGGTAGGGCCCAGCGATCCATTTCGTGGCTTCGCATAACTTGTTTATTCGTGTAGCCTGCCTTCCAGATAATCAATATGCACTTGCTTAGCAGTTTTTCCATTGGGTTATTATGGAATCAAACTAATCAAGAGTTCTAGACTTTGACAGGTTTTTCTTATTTGCTTTCATGTTACTATAGACAACTATGCCTAGGGTCTTGTAGTTCTATCACACCACATGTAGTCACTTACATGTATGCTTACTCTTTAGGTGTTTACAACATCACCGGTCAGGGCTGGACTGGTAATCTGGCATACCGGGCAAATGCCCGGTGGGCCGACGTGCTTTTTGGGCCGATAAATCTCATACTTTTTTTTTTCTTTTAACGGCCCATAAAACTTGTACATCGGCGGCCCATTCGTTTTGTTTTGTTTAAATTGATGGTGCTGGGTTAGTGCCGGTGTAATGCATTGGTCAAAAAAAAGTAAGCGTTAGTTTTTTTTCCCACTGACAGACCGGCTTATGAAACCCGTAGATCAGCGGCCCATTAGTTGTTTTCTTGATTGATTTCTTGACACTGGGCTGGCCCAATCACACCTCCCCCTTTGGGCTTTGAGTGAGTGTGCAGTGTCAAGTGTGTATCTGTCAAAATAGTCTGAGAGATGGAGAAGAAACGCAAGGAATGTACAGGAATGTAAAAAAGACGCGTTTTTATCCATGTTTTCCGCCAAAATAAAAGCTTGATGCAGTTTCCGTCAAAATAAAAGATCATGTGCTTATCTCTTTCAAGTTTAGAAATGAGTACAAAACTACTTATGAAAGTTTTCTTTATTTTTCAGTGCATTTGTTTTGCAATATATGGCTATTACTGTCATTGGTTTAATATTATAACTATTATTATGTAGTAGTGTAATATAGACAGACACTGTTACTAAAAGAGGTATGATTTTTTCTTTGTTTAATTTGCACACTTAATATGGGTTGGAGCCTTTTAATTTTGAACTCTCAAACTGCACCAGATTAATGAATTTAACATTAAAAGGCACACATTTTTCTTAGGGGGGGGCATGCCCCCAAACCCCCCTAGAGGGACAGAGGTCCGCCCACCACAGTTTTACCAAGATCCTGTGGGAAACATTGGTATTGCTATGCCAATGCAGCTTATAGCTTGTTTTTTGGATGCATCACTGTGGAGTATAGTTCAATTGTATTAATAAATTACAATTTTGTACTTATTTAATCTGTTAACTCGTTCCTACTCACTCATTACATGGCATTAGTGGTTTTGATGAAAAGGAGTTGAACAAAAACATATTTAAGGGCGTGCAAAGATGGGTGGTGTTTATGGTCATATGTAGAGGGCCAGTCTGGGCCAAAATGCCAGGGCCGATTTTCTGTCCCAGTCCAGCCCTGTCACCGGTCACTACATGATAAAAGTGTGAAAATTAATCGTAAGAAGAAGTTTATATTAGTTCAAGTTTGCTTTGTGTGGATGTATTGTTCTGTTCCAGTCATGTTCTCTGACTAAATCTGAAGGGTAAAGATATCAACTATGGGGTCAAAGCCTGTTCCCCAATGGTATCTGCTGAAGCTGTTGCAAGAGGCATATATAACCCTCGGGTCACAGCAAGTTTTCACCAAGGTGGTAAGGCCCAGCGATCCATTTCGCCCCTTTGCTTACCTTGTTTATTCGTGTAGCCAGCCGTCCAGATAATCAATATGCACTTGCTTAGCATTTCTTCCATTGGGTTATTATGGAATCAAACTAATCAAGAATTCTAGACTTTGACAGGTTCTTCTTATTTGCTTTCATGTTACTATAGACAACTATGCCTAGGGTCTTGAAGTTCTATCACACCACATGTAGTCACTTACATGTATGCTTACTTGGCATATGTAACTCTTTAGGTATTTACAACGCCACTGGTCACTATATGCTAAAAGTGTGAAAATTAATCGTAAGAAGAAGTTTATATTAGTTCAAGTTTGCTCTGTGTGGATGTATTGTTCTGTTCCAGTGATGTTCTGTGACTAAATCTGAAGGGAAAAGATATCACCTATGGGGTCAAAGCCATTTCCCCAATGGTATCTGCTGAAGCTTTTGCAAGAGGCATATATACCCCTCGGGTCCCAGCAAGTTTTCACCAAGGTGGTAGGACCCAGCGATCCATTTTGCCCCTTTGCATACCTTGTTTATTCGTGAAGCCTGCCTTCCAGATAATCAATATGCACTTGCTTAGCAGTTTTTCCATTGGGTTATTATGGAATCAAACTAATCAAGAGTTCTAGACTTTGACAGGTTCTTCTTATTTGCTTTCATGTTACTATAGACAACTATGCCTAGGGTCTTGAAGTTCTATCACACCACATGTAGTCACTTACATGTATGCCTACTTGGCATATGTAATTCTTTAGGTATTTACAACACCACCGGTCACTACATGATAAAATTGTGAAAATTAATCGTAAGAAAAAGTTTATATTAGTTCAAGTTTGCTCAGTGTGGATGTATTGTTCTGTTCCAGTCATGTTCTCTGACTAAATCTGAAGGGAAAAGATATCACCTATGGGGTCAAAGCCTGTTCCCCAATGTTAACTGCTCAAGCTTTTGCAAGAGGCATATATACCCCTCGGGTCCCAACAAGTTTTCACCAAGGTGGTAGGACCCAGCGATCCATTTCGCCCCTTTGCATGCCTTGTTTATTCGTGTAGCCAGCCCTCCAGATAATCAATATGCACTTGCTTAGCAGTTTTTCCATTGGGTTATTATGGAATCAAACTAATCAAGAGTTCTAGACTTTGACAGGTTCTTCTTATTTGCTTTCATGTTACTATAGACAACTATGCCTAGGGTCTTGAAGTTCTATCACACCAAATGTAGTCACTTACATGTATGCTTACTCTTTAGTTATTTACAACATCACCGGTCACTACAAGATAAAAGTGTGAAATGAATCGTAAGAAGAAGTTTATATTAGTTCAAGTTTGCTCTGTGTGGATGTATTGTTCTGTTCCAGTGATGTTGTGTGACTAAATCTGAAGGGAAAATATATCACCTATGGGGTCAAAGCCTGTTCCCCAATGGTATCTGCTCAAGCTTTTGCA
Organism: Scardinius erythrophthalmus; assembly: GCF_964197995.2. Lineage (NCBI taxonomy): Eukaryota > Metazoa > Chordata > Actinopteri > Cypriniformes > Leuciscidae > Scardinius > Scardinius erythrophthalmus. The sequence goes on along the minus strand of NC_138237.1, from coordinate 30,768,047 downwards.
AGAGGCATATATACCCCTCGGGTCCCAGCAAGTTTTCACCAAGGTGATAGGACCCAGCGATCCATTTTGCCCCTTTGCATAACTTGTTTATTCGTGTAGCCTGCCTTCCAGATAATCAATATGCACTTGCTTAGCAGTTTTTCCATTGGGTTATTATGGAATCAAACTAATCAAGAGTTCTAGACTTTGACAGGTTCTTCTTATTTGCTTTCATGTTACTATAGACAACTTTGCCTAGGGTCTTGAAGTTCTATCACACCACATGTAGTCACTTACATGTATGCTTACTTGGCATATGTAATTCTTTAGGTATTTACAACACCATTGTTCACTTTATGATAAAAGTAAGAAAATTAATCGTAAGAAGAAGTTTATATTAGTTCAAGTTTGCTCTCTGTGTATGTATTGTTCTGTTCCAGTCATGTTCTCTGACTAAATCTGAAGGGTAAAGATATCAACTATGGGGTCAAAGCCTGTTCCCCAATGGTATCTGCTGAAGCTGTTGCAAGAGGCATATATAACCCTCAGGTCACAGCAAGTTTTCACCAAGGTGGTAAGGCCCAGCGATCCATTTCGCCCCTTTGCTTACCTTGTTTATTCGTGTAGCCAGCCGTCCAGATAATCAATATGCACTTGCTTAGCATTTCTTCCATTGGGTTATTATGGAATCAAACTAATCAAGAATTCTAGACTTTGACAGGTTCTTCTTATTTGCTTTCATGTTACTATAGACAACTATGCCTAGGGTCTTGAAGTTCTATCACACCACATGTAGTCACTTACATGTATGCTTACTTGGCATATGTAACTCTTTAGGTATTTACAACGCCACTGGTCACTATATGCTAAAAGTGTGAAAATTAATCGTAAGAAGAAGTTTATATTAGTTCAAGTTTGCTCTGTGTGGATGTATTGTTCTGTTCCAGTGATGTTCTGTGACTAAATCTGAAGGGAAAAGATATCACCTATGGGGTCAAAGCCTGTTCCCCAATGGTATCTGCTGAAGCTTTTGCAAGAGGCATATATACCCCTCGGGTCCCAGCAAGTTTTCACCAAGGTGGTAGGACCCAGCGATCTATTTTGCCCCTTTGCATAACTTGTTTATTCGTGTAGCCTGCCTTCCAGATAATCAATATGCACTTGCTTAGCAGTTTTTCCATTGGGTTATTATGGAATCAAACTAATCAAGAGTTCTAGACTTTGACAGGTTCTTCTTATTTGCTTTCATGTTACTATAGACAACTATGCCTAGGGTCTTGAAGTTCTATCACACCACATGTAGTCACGTACATGTATGCTTACTTGGCATATGTAATTCTTTAGGTATTTACAACACCATTGTTCACTATATGATAAAAGTGAGAAAATTAATCGTAAGAAGAAGTTTATATTAGTTCAAGTTTGCTCTCTGTGTATGTATTGTTCTGTTCCAGTCATGTTCTGTGACTTAATCTGAAGGGAAAAGATATCACCTATGGGGTCAAAGCCTGTTCCCCAGTGGTATCTGCTGAAGCTTTTGCAAGAGACATATATACCCCTCGGGTCCCAGCAAGTTTTCACCAAGGTGGTAGGGCCCAGCGATCCATTTCGTGGCTTCGCATAACTTGTTTATTCGTGTAGCCTGCCTTCCAGATAATCAATATGCACTTGCTTAGCAGTTTTTCCATTGGGTTATTATGGAATCAAACTAATCAAGAGTTCTAGACTTTGACAGGTTTTTCTTATTTGCTTTCATGTTACTATAGACAACTATGCCTAGGGTCTTGTAGTTCTATCACACCACATGTAGTCACTTACATGTATGCTTACTCTTTAGGTGTTTACAACATCACCGGTCAGGGCTGGACTGGTAATCTGGCATACCGGGCAAATGCCCGGTGGGCCGACGTGCTTTTTGGGCCGATAAATCTCATACTTTTTTTTTTCTTTTAACGGCCCATAAAACTTGTACATCGGCGGCCCATTCGTTTTGTTTTGTTTAAATTGATGGTGCTGGGTTAGTGCCGGTGTAATGCATTGGTCAAAAAAAAGTAAGCGTTAGTTTTTTTTCCCACTGACAGACCGGCTTATGAAACCCGTAGATCAGCGGCCCATTAGTTGTTTTCTTGATTGATTTCTTGACACTGGGCTGGCCCAATCACACCTCCCCCTTTGGGCTTTGAGTGAGTGTGCAGTGTCAAGTGTGTATCTGTCAAAATAGTCTGAGAGATGGAGAAGAAACGCAAGGAATGTACAGGAATGTAAAAAAGACGCGTTTTTATCCATGTTTTCCGCCAAAATAAAAGCTTGATGCAGTTTCCGTCAAAATAAAAGATCATGTGCTTATCTCTTTCAAGTTTAGAAATGAGTACAAAACTACTTATGAAAGTTTTCTTTATTTTTCAGTGCATTTGTTTTGCAATATATGGCTATTACTGTCATTGGTTTAATATTATAACTATTATTATGTAGTAGTGTAATATAGACAGACACTGTTACTAAAAGAGGTATGATTTTTTCTTTGTTTAATTTGCACACTTAATATGGGTTGGAGCCTTTTAATTTTGAACTCTCAAACTGCACCAGATTAATGAATTTAACATTAAAAGGCACACATTTTTCTTAGGGGGGGGCATGCCCCCAAACCCCCCTAGAGGGACAGAGGTCCGCCCACCACAGTTTTACCAAGATCCTGTGGGAAACATTGGTATTGCTATGCCAATGCAGCTTATAGCTTGTTTTTTGGATGCATCACTGTGGAGTATAGTTCAATTGTATTAATAAATTACAATTTTGTACTTATTTAATCTGTTAACTCGTTCCTACTCACTCATTACATGGCATTAGTGGTTTTGATGAAAAGGAGTTGAACAAAAACATATTTAAGGGCGTGCAAAGATGGGTGGTGTTTATGGTCATATGTAGAGGGCCAGTCTGGGCCAAAATGCCAGGGCCGATTTTCTGTCCCAGTCCAGCCCTGTCACCGGTCACTACATGATAAAAGTGTGAAAATTAATCGTAAGAAGAAGTTTATATTAGTTCAAGTTTGCTTTGTGTGGATGTATTGTTCTGTTCCAGTCATGTTCTCTGACTAAATCTGAAGTTAAAATATATCACCTATGGGGTCAATGCCTGTTCCCCAATGGTATCTGCTGAAGCTTTTGCAAGAGGCATATATAACCCTCGGGTCCCAGCAAGTTTTCACCAAGGTGGTAAGGCCCAGCGATCCATTTCGCCCCTTTGCTTACCTTGTTTATTCGTGTAGCCAGCCCTCCAGATAATCAATATGCACTTGCTTAGCATTTCTTCCATTGGGTTATTATGGAATCAAGCTAATCAAGAATTCTAGACTTTGACAAGTTCTTCTTATTTGCTTTCATGTTACTATAGACAACTATGCCTAGGGTCTTGAAGTTCTATCACACCACATGTAGGCACTTACATGTATGCTTACTTGGCATATGTAACTCTTTAGGTATTTACAACACCACTGGTCACTATATGCTAAAAGTGTGAAAATTAATCATAAGAAGAAGTTTATATTAGTTCAAGTTTGCTCTGTGTGGATGTATTGTTCTGTTCCAGTCATGTTCTCTGACTAAATCTGAAGGGAAAATATATCACCTATGGGGTCAAAGCCTGTTCCCCAATGGTACCTGCTGAAGCTTTTGCAAGAGGCCTATATAACCCTCGGCTCCCAGCAAGTTTTCACCAAGGTGGTAGGACCCAGCGATCCATTTCACCCCATTGCATACCTTGTTTATTCGTGTAGACTGCCTTCCAGATAATCAATATGCACTTGCTTAGCATTTCTTCCATTGGGTTATTATGGAATCAAACTAATCAAGAATTCTAGACTTTGACAGGTTCTTCTTATTTGCTTTCATGTTACTATAGACAACTATGCCTAGGGTCTTGAAGTTCTATCACACCACATGTAGTCACTTACATGTATGCTTACTTGGCATATGTAACTCTTTAGGTATTTACAACACCACCGGTCACTACATGATAAAAGTGTGAAAATTAATCGTAAGAAGAAGTTTATATTAGTTCAGGTTTGCTCTGTGTTGATGTATTGTTCTGTTCCAGTGATGTTCTGTGACTAAATCTGAAGGGAAAAGATATCACCTATGGGGTCAAAGCCTGTTCCCCAATGGTATCTGCTGAAGCTTTTGCAAGAGGCATATATACCCCTCGGGTCCCAGCAAGTTTTCACCAAGGTGGTAGGGCCCAGTGATCCATTTCGTGCCATTGCATAACTTGTTTATTCGTGTAGCCTGCCTTCCAGATAATCAATATGCACTTGCTTAGCAGTTTTTCCATTGGGTTATTATGGAATCAAACTAATCAAGAGTTCTAGACTTTGACAGGTTCTTCTTATTTGCTTTCATGTTACTATAGACAACTATGCCTAGGGTCTTGAAGTTCTATCACACCAAATGTAGTCACTTACATGTATGCTTACTCTTTAGGTGTTTACAACATCACCGGTCACTACAAGATAAAAGTGTGAAATTAATCGTAAGAAGAAGTTTATATTAGTTCAAGTTTGCTCTGTGTGGATGTATTGTTCTGTTCCAGTGATGTTGTGTGACTAAATCTGAAGGGAAAATATATCACCTATGGGGTCAAAGCCTGTTCCCCAATGGTATCTGCTCAAGCTTTTGCAAGAGGCATATATACGCCTCGGGTCCCAGCAAGTTTTCACCAAGGTGATAGGACCCAGCGATCCATTTTGCCCCTTTGCATAACTTGTTTATTCGTGTAGCCTGCCTTCCAGATAATCAATATGCACTTGCTTAGCAGTTTTTCCATTGGGTTATTATGGAATCAAACTAATCAAGAGTTCTAGACTTTGACAGGTTCTTCTTATTTGCTTTCATGTTACTATAGACAACTTTGCCTAGGGTCTTGAAGTTCTATCACACCACATGTAGTCACTTACATGTATTCTTACTTGGCATATGTAATTCTTTAGGTATTTACAACACCATTGTTCACTATATGATAAAAGTAAGAAAATTAATCGTAAGAAGAAGTTTATATTAGTTCAAGTTTGCTCTCTGTGTATGTATTGTTCTGTTCCAGTCATGTTCTCTGACTAAATCTGAAGGGAAAAGATATCAACTATGGGGTCAAAGCCTGTTCCCCAATGGTATCTGCTGAAGCTGTTGCAAGAGGCATATATAACCCTCGGGTCACAGCAAGTTTTCACCAAGGTGGTAAGGCCCAGCGATCCATTTCGCCCCTTTGCTTACCTTGTTTATTCGTGTAGCCAGCCGTCCAGATAATCAATATGCACTTGCTTAGCATTTCTTCCATTGGGTTATTATGGAATCAAACTAATCAAGAATTCTAGACTTTGACAGGTTCTTCTTATTTGCTTTCATGTTACTATAGACAACTATGCCTAGGGTCTTGAAGTTCTATCACACCACATGTAGTCACTTACATGTATGCTTACTTGGCATATGTAACTCTTTAGGTATTTACAACGCCACTGGTCACTATATGCTAAAAGTGTGAAAATTAATCGTAAGAAGAAGTTTATATTAGTTCAAGTTTGCTCTGTGTGGATGTATTGTTCTGTTCCAGTGATGTTCTGTGACTAAATCTGAAGGGAAAAGATATCACCTATGGGGTCAAAGCCATTTCCCCAATGGTATCTGCTGAAGCTTTTGCAAGAGGCATATATACCCCTCGGGTCCCAGCAAGTTTTCACCAAGGTGGTAGGACCCAGCGATCCATTTTGCCCCTTTGCATACCTTGTTTATTCGTGAAGCCTGCCTTCCAGATAATCAATATGCACTTGCTTAGCAGTTTTTCCATTGGGTTATTATGGAATCAAACTAATCAAGAGTTCTAGACTTTGACAGGTTCTTCTTATTTGCTTTCATGTTACTATAGACAACTATGCCTAGGGTCTTGAAGTTCTATCACACCACATGTAGTCACTTACATGTATGCCTACTTGGCATATGTAATTCTTTAGGTATTTACAACACCACCGGTCACTACATGATAAAATTGTGAAAATTAATCGTAAGAAAAAGTTTATATTAGTTCAAGTTTGCTCAGTGTGGATGTATTGTTCTGTTCCAGTCATGTTCTCTGACTAAATCTGAAGGGAAAAGATATCACCTATGGGGTCAAAGCCTGTTCCCCAATGGTAACTGCTCAAGCTTTTGCAAGAGGCATATATACCCCTCGGGTCCCAACAAGTTTTCACCAAGGTGGTAGGACCCAGCGATCCATTTCGCCCCTTTGCATGCCTTGTTTATTCGTGTAGCCAGCCCTCCAGATAATCAATATCGTCACCTTCCTAAAATAATTGCCTAAGTCATTTTTTCAGGTTTCTCAGAAAACACAAAAAACGGAACCTAACTTCAGAGGCCGAGTAGACTTTCGTTCTTCTTACAGGGGTAGAAATGCATGATCTGTTCAACTGAGGATGTGGGTGATTTTACCAGAGGTGGCCAGCATCATGAGGAGATGACTTATGCAAAAAAATCATTTTTGTCAAAAAATGACTTAGGCAATTATTTTAGGAAGGTGACGATATGCACTTGCTTAGCAGTTTTTCCATTGGGTTATTATGGAATCAAACGAATCAAGAGTTCTAGACTTTGACAGGTTCTTCTTATTTGCTTTAATGTTACTATAGACAACTATGCCTAGGGTCTTGAAGTTCTATCACACCAAATGTAGTCACTTACATGTATGCTTACTCTTTAGGTGTTTACAACATCACCGGTCACTACAAGATAAAAGTGTGAAAATTAATCATAAGAAGAAGTTTATATTAGTTCAAGTTTGCTCTGTGTGGATGTATTGTTCTGTTCCAGTCATGTTCTCTGACTAAATCTGAAGGGAAAATATATCACCTATGGGGTCAAAGCCTGTTCCCCAATGGTATCTGCTGAAGCTTTTGCAAGAGGCCTATATAACCCTCGGCTCCCAGCAAGTTTTCACCAAGGTGGTAGGACCCAGCGATCCATTTCACCCCTTTGCATACCTTGTTTATTCGTGTAGACTGCCTTCCAGATAATCAATATGCACTTGCTTAGCATTTCTTCCATTGGGTTATTATGGAATCAAACTAATCAAGAATTCTAGACTTTGACAGGTTCTTCTTATTTGCTTTCATGTTACTATAGACAACTATGCCTATGGTCTTGAAGTTCTATCACACCACATGTAGTCACTTACATGTATGCTTACTTGGCATATGTAACTCTTTAGGTATTTACAACACCACCGGTCACTACATGATAAAAGTGTGAAAATTAATCGTAAAAAGAAGTTTATATTAGTTCAGGTTTGCTCTGTGTGGATGTATTGTTCTGTTCCAGTGATGTTGTGTGACTAAATCTGAAGGGAAAAGATATCACCTATGGGGTCAAAGCCTGTTCCCCAATGGTAACTGCTCAAGCTTTTGCAAGAGGCATATATACCCCTCGGGTCCCAGCAAGTTTTCATCAAGGTGGTAGGACCCAGCGATCTATTTTGCCCCTTTGCATAACTTGTTTATTCGTGTAGCCTGCCTTCCAGATGATCAATATGCACTTGCTTAGCAGTTTTTCCATTGGGTTATTATGGAATCAAACTAATCAAGAGTTCTAGACTTTGACAGGTTCTTCTTATTTGCTTTCATGTTACTATAGACAACTATGCCTAGGGTCTTGAAGTTCTATCACACCAAATGTAGTCACTTACATGTATGCTTACTCTTTAGGTGTTTACAACATCACCGGTCACTACAAGATAAAAGTGTGAAATTAATCGTAAGAAGAAGTTTATATTAGTTCAAGTTTGCTCTGTGTGGATGTATTGTTCTGTTCCAGTGATGTTGTGTGACTAAATCTGAAGGGAAAATATATCACCTATGGGGTCAAAGCCTGTTCCCCAATGGTATCTGCTCAAGCTTTTGCAAGAGGCATATATACCCCTCGGGTCCCAGCAAGTTTTCACCAAGGTTATAGGACCCAGAGATCCATTTTACCCCTTTGCATAACTTGTTTATTCGTGTAGCCTGCCTTCCAGATAATCAATATGCACTTGCTTAGCAGTTTTTCCATTGGGTTATTATGGAATCAAACTAATCAAGAGTTCTAGACTTTGACAGGTTCTTCTTATTTGCTTTCATGTTACTATAGACAACTTTGCCTAGGGTCTTGAAGTTCTATCACACCACATGTAGTCACTTACATGTATGCTTACTTGGCATATGTAATTCTTTAGGTATTTACAACACCATTGTTCACTATATGATAAAAGTAAGAAAATTAATCGTAAGAAGAAGTTTATATTAGTTCAAGTTTGCTCTCTGTGTATGTATTGTTCTGTTCCAGTCATGTTCTCTGACTAAATCTGAAGGGTAAAGATATCAACTATGGGGTCAAAGCCTGTTCCCCAATGGTATCTGCTGAAGCTGTTGCAAGAGGCATATATAACCCTCGGGTCACAGCAAGTTTTCACCAAGGTGGTAAGGCCCAGCGATCCATTTCGCCCCTTTGCTTACCTTGTTTATTCGTGTAGCCAGCCGTCCAGATAATCAATATGCACTTGCTTAGCATTTCTTCCATTGGGTTATTATGGAATCAAACTAATCAAGAATTCTAGACTTTGACAGGTTCTTCTTATTTGCTTTCATGTTACTATAGACAACTATGCCTAGGGTCTTGAAGTTCTATCACACCACATGTAGTCACTTACATGTATGCTTACTTGGCATATGTAACTCTTTAGGTATTTACAACGCCACTGGTCACTATATGCTAAAAGTGTGAAAATTAATCGTAAGAAGAAGTTTATATTAGTTCAAGTTTGCTCTGTGTGGATGTATTGTTCTGTTCCAGTGATGTTCTGTGACTAAATCTGAAGGGAAAAGATATCACCTATGGGGTCAAAGCCATTTCCCCAATGGTATCTGCTGAAGCTTTTGCAAGAGGCATATATACCCCTCGGGTCCCAGCAAGTTTTCACCAAGGTGGTAGGACCCAGCGATCTATTTTGCCCCTTTGCATAACTTGTTTATTCGTGTAGCCTGCCTTCCAGATAATCAATATGCACTTGCTTAGCAGTTTTTCCATTGGGTTATTATGGAATCAAACTAATCAAGAGTTCTAGACTTTGACAGGTTCTTCTTATTTGCTTTCATGTTACTATAGACAACTATGCCTAGGGTCTTGAAGTTCTATCACACCACATGTAGTCACGTACATGTATGCTTACTTGGCATATGTAATTCTTTAGGTATTTACAACACCATTGTTCACTATATGATAAAAGTGAGAAAATTAATCGTAAGAAGAAGTTTATATTAGTTCAAGTTTGCTCTCTGTGTATGTATTGTTCTGTTCCAGTCATGTTCTGTGACTTAATCTGAAGGGAAAAGATATCACCTATGGGGTCAAAGCCTGTTCCCCAGTGGTATCTGCTGAAGCTTTTGCAAGAGACATATATACCCCTCGGGTCCCAGCAAGTTTTCACCAAGGTGGTAGGGCCCAGCGATCCATTTCGTGGCTTTGCATAACTTGTTTATTCGTGTAGCCTGCCTTCCAGATAATCAATATGCACTTGCTTAGCAGTTTTTCCATTGGGTTATTATGGAATCAAACTAATCAAGAGTTCTAGACTTTGACAGGTTTTTCTTATTTGCTTTCATGTTACTATAGACAACTATGCCTAGGGTCTTGTAGTTCTATCACACCACATGTAGTCACTTACATGTATGCTTACTCTTTAGGTGTTTACAACATCACCGGTCAGGGCTGGACTGGTAATCTGGCATACCGGGCAAATGCCCGGTGGGCCGACGTGCTTTTTGGGCCGATAAATCTCATACTTTTTTTTTTCTTTTAACGGCCCATAAAACTTGTACATCGGCGGCCCATTCGTTTTGTTTTGTTTAAATTGATGGTGCTGGGTTAGTGCCGGTGTAATGCATTGGTCAAAAAAAAGTAAGCGTTAGTTTTTTTTCCCACTGACAGACCGGCTTATGAAACCCGTAGATCAGCGGCCCATTAGTTGTTTTCTTGATTGATTTCTTGACACTGGGCTGGCCCAATCACACCTCCCCCTTTGGGCTTTGAGTGAGTGTGCAGTGTCAAGTGTGTATCTGTCAAAATAGTCTGAGAGATGGAGAAGAAACGCAAGGAATGTACAGGAATGTAAAAAAGACGCGTTTTTATCCATGTTTTCCGCCAAAATAAAAGCTTGATGCAGTTTCCGTCAAAATAAAAGATCATGTGCTTATCTCTTTCAAGTTTAGAAATGAGTACAAAACTACTTATGAAAGTTTTCTTTATTTTTCAGTGCATTTGTTTTGCAATATATGGCTATTACTGTCATTGGTTTAATATTATAACTATTATTATGTAGTAGTGTAATATAGACAGACACTGTTACTAAAAGAGGTATGATTTTTTCTTTGTTTAATTTGCACACTTAATATGGGTTGGAGCCTTTTAATTTTGAACTCTCAAACTGCACCAGATTAATGAATTTAACATTAAAAGGCACACATTTTTCTTAGGGGGGGGCATGCCCCCAAACCCCCCTAGAGGGACAGAGGTCCGCCCACCACAGTTTTACCAAGATCCTGTGGGAAACATTGGTATTGCTATGCCAATGCAGCTTATAGCTTGTTTTTTGGATGCATCACTGTGGAGTATAGTTCAATTGTATTAATAAATTACAATTTTGTACTTATTTAATCTGTTAACTCGTTCCTACTCACTCATTACATGGCATTAGTGGTTTTGATGAAAAGGAGTTGAACAAAAACATATTTAAGGGCGTGCAAAGATGGGTGGTGTTTATGGTCATATGTAGAGGGCCAGTCTGGGCCAAAATGCCAGGGCCGATTTTCTGTCCCAGTCCAGCCCTGTCACCGGTCACTACATGATAAAAGTGTGAAAATTAATCGTAAGAAGAAGTTTATATTAGTTCAAGTTTGCTTTGTGTGGATGTATTGTTCTGTTCCAGTCATGTTCTCTGACTAAATCTGAAGTTAAAATATATCACCTATGGGGTCAATGCCTGTTCCCCAATGGTATCTGCTGAAGCTTTTGCAAGAGGCATATATAACCCTCGGGTCCCAGCAAGTTTTCACCAAGGTGGTAAGGCCCAGCGATCCATTTCGCCCCTTTGCTTACCTTGTTTATTCGTGTAGCCAGCCCTCCAGATAATCAATATGCACTTGCTTAGCATTTCTTCCATTGGGTTATTATGGAATCAAGCTAATCAAGAATTCTAGACTTTGACAAGTTCTTCTTATTTGCTTTCATGTTACTATAGACAACTATGCCTAGGGTCTTGAAGTTCTATCACACCACATGTAGTCACTTACATGTATGCTTACTTGGCATATGTAACTCTTTAGGTATTTACAACACCACTGGTCACTATATGCTAAAAGTGTGAAAATTAATCATAAGAAGAAGTTTATATTAGTTCAAGTTTGCTCTGTGTGGATGTATTGTTCTGTTCCAGTCATGTTCTCTGACTAAATCTGAAGGGAAAATATATCACCTATGGGGTCAAAGCCTGTTCCCCAATGGTACCTGCTGAAGCTTTTGCAAGAGGCCTATATAACCCTCGGCTCCCAGCAAGTTTTCACCAAGGTGGTAGGACCCAGCGATCCATTTCACCCCATTGCATACCTTGTTTATTCGTGTAGACTGCCTTCCAGATAATCAATATGCACTTGCTTAGCATTTCTTCCATTGGGTTATTATGGAATCAAACTAATCAAGAATTCTAGACTTTGACAGGTTCTTCTTATTTGCTTTCATGTTACTATAGACAACTATGCCTAGGGTCTTGAAGTTCTATCACACCACATGTAGTCACTTACATGTATGCTTACTTGGCATATGTAACTCTTTAGGTATTTACAACACCACCGGTCACTACATGATAAAAGTGTGAAAATTAATCGTAAGAAGAAGTTTATATTAGTTCAGGTTTGCTCTGTGTTGATGTATTGTTCTGTTCCAGTGATGTTCTGTGACTAAATCTGAAGGGAAAAGATATCACCTATGGGGTCAAAGCCTGTTCCCCAATGGTATCTGCTGAAGCTTTTGCAAGAGGCATATATACCCCTCGGGTCCCAGCAAGTTTTCACCAAGGTGGTAGGGCCCAGTGATCCATTTCGTGCCATTGCATAACTTGTTTATTCGTGTAGCCTGCCTTCCAGATAATCAATATGCACTTGCTTAGCAGTTTTTCCATTGGGTTATTATGGAATCAAACTAATCAAGAGTTCTAGACTTTGACAGGTTCTTCTTATTTGCTTTCATGTTACTATAGACAACTATGCCTAGGGTCTTGAAGTTCTATCACACCAAATGTAGTCACTTACATGTATGCTTACTCTTTAGGTGTTTACAACATCACCGGTCACTACAAGATAAAAGTGTGAAATTAATCGTAAGAAGAAGTTTATATTAGTTCAAGTTTGCTCTGTGTGGATGTATTGTTCTGTTCCAGTGATGTTGTGTGACTAAATCTGAAGGGAAAATATATCACCTATGGGGTCAAAGCCTGTTCCCCAATGGTATCTGCTCAAGCTTTTGCAAGAGGCATATATACGCCTCGGGTCCCAGCAAGTTTTCACCAAGGTGATAGGACCCAGCGATCCATTTTGCCCCTTTGCATAACTTGTTTATTCGTGTAGCCTGCCTTCCAGATAATCAATATGCACTTGCTTAGCAGTTTTTCCATTGGGTTATTATGGAATCAAACTAATCAAGAGTTCTAGACTTTGACAGGTTCTTCTTATTTGCTTTCATGTTACTATAGACAACTTTGCCTAGGGTCTTGAAGTTCTATCACACCACATGTAGTCACTTACATGTATTCTTACTTGGCATATGTAATTCTTTAGGTATTTACAACACCATTGTTCACTATATGATAAAAGTAAGAAAATTAATCGTAAGAAGAAGTTTATATTAGTTCAAGTTTGCTCTCTGTGTATGTATTGTTCTGTTCCAGTCATGTTCTCTGACTAAATCTGAAGGGAAAAGATATCAACTATGGGGTCAAAGCCTGTTCCCCAATGGTATCTGCTGAAGCTGTTGCAAGAGGCATATATAACCCTCGGGTCACAGCAAGTTTTCACCAAGGTGGTAAGGCCCAGCGATCCATTTCGCCCCTTTGCTTACCTTGTTTATTCGTGTAGCCAGCCGTCCAGATAATCAATATGCACTTGCTTAGCATTTCTTCCATTGGGTTATTATGGAATCAAACTAATCAAGAATTCTAGACTTTGACAGGTTCTTCTTATTTGCTTTCATGTTACTATAGACAACTATGCCTAGGGTCTTGAAGTTCTATCACACCACATGTAGTCACTTACATGTATGCTTACTTGGCATATGTAACTCTTTAGGTATTTACAACGCCACTGGTCACTATATGCTAAAAGTGTGAAAATTAATCGTAAGAAGAAGTTTATATTAGTTCAAGTTTGCTCTGTGTGGATGTATTGTTCTGTTCCAGTGATGTTCTGTGACTAAATCTGAAGGGAAAAGATATCACCTATGGGGTCAAAGCCATTTCCCCAATGGTATCTGCTGAAGCTTTTGCAAGAGGCATATATACCCCTCGGGTCCCAGCAAGTTTTCACCAAGGTGGTAGGACCCAGCGATCCATTTTGCCCCTTTGCATACCTTGTTTATTCGTGAAGCCTGCCTTCCAGATAATCAATATGCACTTGCTTAGCAGTTTTTCCATTGGGTTATTATGGAATCAAACTAATCAAGAGTTCTAGACTTTGACAGGTTCTTCTTATTTGCTTTCATGTTACTATAGACAACTATGCCTAGGGTCTTGAAGTTCTATCACACCACATGTAGTCACTTACATGTATGCCTACTTGGCATATGTAATTCTTTAGGTATTTACAACACCACCGGTCACTACATGATAAAATTGTGAAAATTAATCGTAAGAAAAAGTTTATATTAGTTCAAGTTTGCTCAGTGTGGATGTATTGTTCTGTTCCAGTCATGTTCTCTGACTAAATCTGAAGGGAAAAGATATCACCTATGGGGTCAAAGCCTGTTCCCCAATGGTAACTGCTCAAGCTTTTGCAAGAGGCATATATACCCCTCGGGTCCCAACAAGTTTTCACCAAGGTGGTAGGACCCAGCGATCCATTTCGCCCCTTTGCATGCCTTGTTTATTCGTGTAGCCAGCCCTCCAGATAATCAATATCGTCACCTTCCTAAAATAATTGCCTAAGTCATTTTTTCAGGTTTCTCAGAAAACACAAAAAACGGAACCTAACTTCAGAGGCCGAGTAGACTTTCGTTCTTCTTACAGGGGTAGAAATGCATGATCTGTTCAACTGAGGATGTGGGTGATTTTACCAGAGGTGGCCAGCATCATGAGGAGATGACTTATGCAAAAAAATCATTTTTGTCAAAAAATGACTTAGGCAATTATTTTAGGAAGGTGACGATATGCACTTGCTTAGCAGTTTTTCCATTGGGTTATTATGGAATCAAACGAATCAAGAGTTCTAGACTTTGACAGGTTCTTCTTATTTGCTTTAATGTTACTATAGACAACTATGCCTAGGGTCTTGAAGTTCTATCACACCAAATGTAGTCACTTACATGTATGCTTACTCTTTAGGTGTTTACAACATCACCGGTCACTACAAGATAAAAGTGTGAAAATTAATCATAAGAAGAAGTTTATATTAGTTCAAGTTTGCTCTGTGTGGATGTATTGTTCTGTTCCAGTCATGTTCTCTGACTAAATCTGAAGGGAAAATATATCACCTATGGGGTCAAAGCCTGTTCCCCAATGGTATCTGCTGAAGCTTTTGCAAGAGGCCTATATAACCCTCGGCTCCCAGCAAGTTTTCACCAAGGTGGTAGGACCCAGCGATCCATTTCACCCCTTTGCATACCTTGTTTATTCGTGTAGACTGCCTTCCAGATAATCAATATGCACTTGCTTAGCATTTCTTCCATTGGGTTATTATGGAATCAAACTAATCAAGAATTCTAGACTTTGACAGGTTCTTCTTATTTGCTTTCATGTTACTATAGACAACTATGCCTATGGTCTTGAAGTTCTATCACACCACATGTAGTCACTTACATGTATGCTTACTTGGCATATGTAACTCTTTAGGTATTTACAACACCACCGGTCACTACATGATAAAAGTGTGAAAATTAATCGTAAAAAGAAGTTTATATTAGTTCAGGTTTGCTCTGTGTGGATGTATTGTTCTGTTCCAGTGATGTTGTGTGACTAAATCTGAAGGGAAAAGATATCACCTATGGGGTCAAAGCCTGTTCCCCGATGGTAACTGCTCAAGCTTTTGCAAGAGGCATATATACCCCTCGGGTCCCAGCAAGTTTTCATCAAGGTGGTAGGACCCAGCGATCTATTTTGCCCCTTTGCATAACTTGTTTATTCGTGTAGCCTGCCTTCCAGATGATCAATATGCACTTGCTTAGCAGTTTTTCCATTGGGTTATTATGGAATCAAACTAATCAAGAGTTCTAGACTTTGACAGGTTCTTCTTATTTGCTTTCATGTTACTATAGACAACTATGCCTAGGGTCTTGAAGTTCTATCACACCAAATGTAGTCACTTACATGTATGCTTACTCTTTAGGTGTTTACAACATCACCGGTCACTACAAGATAAAAGTGTGAAATTAATCGTAAGAAGAAGTTTATATTAGTTCAAGTTTGCTCTGTGTGGATGTATTGTTCTGTTCCAGTGATGTTGTGTGACTAAATCTGAAGGGAAAATATATCACCTATGGGGTCAAAGCCTGTTCCCCAATGGTATCTGCTCAAGCTTTTGCAAGAGGCATATATACCCCTCGGGTCCCAGCAAGTTTTCACCAAGGTTATAGGACCCAGAGATCCATTTTACCCCTTTGCATAACTTGTTTATTCGTGTAGCCTGCCTTCCAGATAATCAATATGCACTTGCTTAGCAGTTTTTCCATTGGGTTATTATGGAATCAAACTAATCAAGAGTTCTAGACTTTGACAGGTTCTTCTTATTTGCTTTCATGTTACTATAGACAACTTTGCCTAGGGTCTTGAAGTTCTATCACACCACATGTAGTCACTTACATGTATGCTTACTTGGCATATGTAATTCTTTAGGTATTTACAACACCATTGTTCACTATATGATAAAAGTAAGAAAATTAATCGTAAGAAGAAGTTTATATTAGTTCAAGTTTGCTCTCTGTGTATGTATTGTTCTGTTCCAGTCATGTTCTCTGACTAAATCTGAAGGGTAAAGATATCAACTATGGGGTCAAAGCCTGTTCCCCAATGGTATCTGCTGAAGCTGTTGCAAGAGGCATATATAACCCTCGGGTCACAGCAAGTTTTCACCAAGGTGGTAAGGCCCAGCGATCCATTTCGCCCCTTTGCTTACCTTGTTTATTCGTGTAGCCAGCCGTCCAGATAATCAATATGCACTTGCTTAGCATTTCTTCCATTGGGTTATTATGGAATCAAACTAATCAAGAATTCTAGACTTTGACAGGTTCTTCTTATTTGCTTTCATGTTACTATAGACAACTATGCCTAGGGTCTTGAAGTTCTATCACACCACATGTAGTCACTTACATGTATGCTTACTTGGCATATGTAACTCTTTAGGTATTTACAACGCCACTGGTCACTATATGCTAAAAGTGTGAAAATTAATCGTAAGAAGAAGTTTATATTAGTTCAAGTTTGCTCTGTGTGGATGTATTGTTCTGTTCCAGTGATGTTCTGTGACTAAATCTGAAGGGAAAAGATATCACCTATGGGGTCAAAGCCATTTCCCCAATGGTATCTGCTGAAGCTTTTGCAAGAGGCATATATACCCCTCGGGTCCCAGCAAGTTTTCACCAAGGTGGTAGGACCCAGCGATCCATTTTGCCCCTTTGCATACCTTGTTTATTCGTGAAGCCTGCCTTCCAGATAATCAATATGCACTTGCTTAGCAGTTTTTCCATTGGGTTATTATGGAATCAAACTAATCAAGAGTTCTAGACTTTGACAGGTTCTTCTTATTTGCTTTCATGTTACTATAGACAACTATGCCTAGGGTCTTGAAGTTCTATCACACCACATGTAGTCACTTACATGTATGCTTACTTGGCATATGTAACTCTTTAGGTATTTACAACACCACTGGTCACTACATGATAAAAGTGTGAAAATTAATCGTAAGAAGAAGTTTATATTAGTTCAAGTTTGCTCAGTGTGGATGTATTGTTCTTTTCCAGTGATGTTCTGTGATTAAATCTGAAGGGAAAAGATATCACCTATGGGGTCAAAGCCTGTTCCCCAGTGTTACCTGCTGAAGCTTTTGCAAGAGGCATATATACCCCTCGGGTCCCAACAAGTTTTCACCAAGGTGGTAGGTCCCAGCGATCCAATTCGCCCCTTTGCATGCCTTGTTTATTCGTGTAGCCAGCCCTCCAGATAATCAATATGCACTTGCTTAGCAGTTTTTCCATTGGGTTATTATGGAATCAAACGAATCAAGAGTTCTAGACTTTGACAGGTTCTTCTTATTTGCTTTCATGTTACTATAGACAACTATGCCTAGGGTCTTGAAGTTCTATCACACCAAATGTAGTCACTTACATGTATGCTTACTCTTTAGGTGTTTACAACATCACCGGTCACTACAAGATAAAAGTGTGAAATTAATCGTAAGAAGAAGTTTATATTAGTTCAAGTTTGCTCTGTGTGGATGTATTGTTCTGTTCCAGTGATGTTGTGTGACTAAATCTGAAGGGAAAATATATCACCTATGGGGTCAAAGCCTGTTCCCCAATGGTATCTGCTCAAGCTTTTGCAAGAGGCATATATACGCCTCGGGTCCCAGCAAGTTTTCACCAAGGTGATAGGACCCAGCGATCCATTTTGCCCCTTTGCATAACTTGTTTATTCGTGTAGCCTGCCTTCCAGATAATCAATATGCACTTGCTTAGCAGTTTTTCCATTGGGTTATTATGGAATCAAACTAATCAAGAGTTCTAGACTTTGACAGGTTCTTCTTATTTGCTTTCATGTTACTATAGACAACTTTGCCTGGGGTCTTGAAGTTCTATCACACCACATGTAGTCACTTACATGTATTCTTACTTGGCATATGTAATTCTTTAGGTATTTACAACACCATTGTTCACTATATGATAAAAGTAAGAAAATTAATCGTAAGAAGAAGTTTATATTAGTTCAAGTTTGCTCTCTGTGTATGTATTGTTCTGTTCCAGTCATGTTCTCTGACTAAATCTGAAGGGAAAAGATATCAACTATGGGGTCAAAGCCTGTTCCCCAATGGTATCTGCTGAAGCTGTTGCAAGAGGCATATATAACCCTCGGGTCACAGCAAGTTTTCACCAAGGTGGTAAGGCCCAGCGATCCATTTCGCCCCTTTGCTTACCTTGTTTATTCGTGTAGCCAGCCGTCCAGATAATCAATATGCACTTGCTTAGCATTTCTTCCATTGGGTTATTATGGAATCAAACTAATCAAGAATTCTAGACTTTGACAGGTTCTTCTTATTTGCTTTCATGTTACTATAGACAACTATGCCTAGGGTCTTGAAGTTCTATCACACCACATGTAGTCACTTACATGTATGCTTACTTGGCATATGTAACTCTTTAGGTATTTACAACGCCACTGGTCACTATATGCTAAAAGTGTGAAAATTAATCGTAAGAAGAAGTTTATATTAGTTCAAGTTTGCTCTGTGTGGATGTATTGTTCTGTTCCAGTGATGTTCTGTGACTAAATCTGAAGGGAAAAGATATCACCTATGGGGTCAAAGCCATTTCCCCAATGGTATCTGCTGAAGCTTTTGCAAGAGGCATATATACCCCTCGGGTCCCAGCAAGTTTTCACCAAGGTGGTAGGACCCAGCGATCCATTTTGCCCCTTTGCATACCTTGTTTATTCGTGAAGCCTGCCTTCCAGATAATCAATATGCACTTGCTTAGCAGTTTTTCCATTGGGTTATTTTGGAATCAAACTAATCAAGAGTTCTAGACTTTGACAGGTTCTTCTTATTTGCTTTCATGTTACTATAGACAACTATGCCTAGGGTCTTGAAGTTCTATCACACCACATGTAGTCACTTACATGTATGCCTACTTGGCATATGTAATTCTTTAGGTATTTACAACACCACCGGTCACTACATGATAAAATTGTGAAAATTAATCGTAAGAAAAAGTTTATATTAGTTCAAGTTTGCTCAGTGTGGATGTATTGTTCTGTTCCAGTCATGTTCTCTGACTAAATCTGAAGGGAAAAGATATCACCTATGGGGTCAAAGCCTGTTCCCCAATGGTAACTGCTCAAGCTTTTGCAAGAGGCATATATACCCCTCGGGTCCCAACAAGTTTTCACCAAGGTGGTAGGACCCAGCGATCCATTTCGCCCCTTTGCATGCCTTGTTTATTCGTGTAGCCAGCCCTCCAGATAATCAATATCGTCACCTTCCTAAAATAATTGCCTAAGTCATTTTTTCAGGTTTCTCAGAAAACACAAAAAACGGAACCTAACTTCAGAGGCCGAGTAGACTTTCGTTCTTCTTACAGGGGTAGAAATGCATGATCTGTTCAACTGAGGATGTGGGTGATTTTACCAGAGGTGGCCAGCATCATGAGGAGATGACTTATGCAAAAAAATCATTTTTGTCAAAAAATGACTTAGGCAATTATTTTAGGAAGGTGACGATATGCACTTGCTTAGCAGTTTTTCCATTGGGTTATTATGGAATCAAACGAATCAAGAGTTCTAGACTTTGACAGGTTCTTCTTATTTGCTTTAATGTTACTATAGACAACTATGCCTAGGGTCTTGAAGTTCTATCACACCAAATGTAGTCACTTACATGTATGCTTACTCTTTAGGTGTTTACAACATCACCGGTCACTACAAGATAAAAGTGTGAAAATTAATCATAAGAAGAAGTTTATATTAGTTCAAGTTTGCTCTGTGTGGATGTATTGTTCTGTTCCAGTCATGTTCTCTGACTAAATCTGAAGGGAAAATATATCACCTATGGGGTCAAAGCCTGTTCCCCAATGGTATCTGCTGAAGCTTTTGCAAGAGGCCTATATAACCCTCGGCTCCCAGCAAGTTTTCACCAAGGTGGTAGGACCCAGCGATCCATTTCACCGCTTTGCATACCTTGTTTATTCGTGTAGACTGCCTTCCAGATAATCAATATGCACTTGCTTAGCATTTCTTCCATTGGGTTATTATGGAATCAAACTAATCAAGAATTCTAGACTTTGACAGGTTCTTCTTATTTGCTTTCATGTTACTATAGACAACTATGCCTATGGTCTTGAAGTTCTATCACACCACATGTAGTCACTTACATGTATGCTTACTTGGCATATGTAACTCTTTAGGTATTTACAACACCACCGGTCACTACATGATAAAAGTGTGAAAATTAATCGTAAAAAGAAGTTTATATTAGTTCAGGTTTGCTCTGTGTGGATGTATTGTTCTGTTCCAGTGATGTTGTGTGACTAAATCTGAAGGGAAAAGATATCACCTATGGGGTCAAAGCCTGTTCCCCAATGGTAACTGCTCAAGCTTTTGCAAGAGGCATATATACCCCTCGGGTCCCAGCAAGTTTTCATCAAGGTGGTAGGACCCAGCGATCTATTTTGCCCCTTTGCATAACTTGTTTATTCGTGTAGCCTGCCTTCCAGATGATCAATATGCACTTGCTTAGCAGTTTTTCCATTGGGTTATTATGGAATCAAACTAATCAAGAGTTCTAGACTTTGACAGGTTCTTCTTATTTGCTTTCATGTTACTATAGACAACTATGCCTAGGGTCTTGAAGTTCTATCACACCAAATGTAGTCACTTACATGTATGCTTACTCTTTAGGTGTTTACAACATCACCGGTCACTACAAGATAAAAGTGTGAAATTAATCGTAAGAAGAAGTTTATATTAGTTCAAGTTTGCTCTGTGTGGATGTATTGTTCTGTTCCAGTGATGTTGTGTGACTAAATCTGAAGGGAAAATATATCACCTATGGGGTCAAAGCCTGTTCCCCAATGGTATCTGCTCAAGCTTTTGCAAGAGGCATATATACCCCTCGGGTCCCAGCAAGTTTTCACCAAGGTTATAGGACCCAGAGATCCATTTTACCCCTTTGCATAACTTGTTTATTCGTGTAGCCTGCCTTCCAGATAATCAATATGCACTTGCTTAGCAGTTTTTCCATTGGGTTATTATGGAATCAAACTAATCAAGAGTTCTAGACTTTGACAGGTTCTTCTTATTTGCTTTCATGTTACTATAGACAACTTTGCCTAGGGTCTTGAAGTTCTATCACACCACATGTAGTCACTTACATGTATGCTTACTTGGCATATGTAATTCTTTAGGTATTTACAACACCATTGTTCACTATATGATAAAAGTAAGAAAATTAATCGTAAGAAGAAGTTTATATTAGTTCAAGTTTGCTCTCTGTGTATGTATTGTTCTGTTCCAGTCATGTTCTCTGACTAAATCTGAAGGGTAAAGATATCAACTATGGGGTCAAAGCCTGTTCCCCAATGGTATCTGCTGAAGCTGTTGCAAGAGGCATATATAACCCTCGGGTCACAGCAAGTTTTCACCAAGGTGGTAAGGCCCAGCGATCCATTTCGCCCCTTTGCTTACCTTGTTTATTCGTGTAGCCAGCCGTCCAGATAATCAATATGCACTTGCTTAGCATTTCTTCCATTGGGTTATTATGGAATCAAACTAATCAAGAATTCTAGACTTTGACAGGTTCTTCTTATTTGCTTTCATGTTACTATAGACAACTATGCCTAGGGTCTTGAAGTTCTATCACACCACATGTAGTCACTTACATGTATGCTTACTTGGCATATGTAACTCTTTAGGTATTTACAACGCCACTGGTCACTATATGCTAAAAGTGTGAAAATTAATCGTAAGAAGAAGTTTATATTAGTTCAAGTTTGCTCTGTGTGGATGTATTGTTCTGTTCCAGTGATGTTCTGTGACTAAATCTGAAGGGAAAAGATATCACCTATGGGGTCAAAGCCATTTCCCCAATGGTATCTGCTGAAGCTTTTGCAAGAGGCATATATACCCCTCGGGTCCCAGCAAGTTTTCACCAAGGTGGTAGGACCCAGCGATCCATTTTGCCCCTTTGCATACCTTGTTTATTCGTGAAGCCTGCCTTCCAGATAATCAATATGCACTTGCTTAGCAGTTTTTCCATTGGGTTATTATGGAATCAAACTAATCAAGAGTTCTAGACTTTGACAGGTTCTTCTTATTTGCTTTCATGTTACTATAGACAACTATGCCTAGGGTCTTGAAGTTCTATCACACCACATGTAGTCACTTACATGTATGCTTACTTGGCATATGTAACTCTTTAGGTATTTACAACACCACTGGTCACTACATGATAAAAGTGTGAAAATTAATCGTAAGAAGAAGTTTATATTAGTTCAAGTTTGCTCAGTGTGGATGTATTGTTCTTTTCCAGTGATGTTCTGTGATTAAATCTGAAGGGAAAAGATATCACCTATGGGGTCAAAGCCTGTTCCCCAGTGTTACCTGCTGAAGCTTTTGCAAGAGGCATATATACCCCTCGGGTCCCAACAAGTTTTCACCAAGGTGGTAGGTCCCAGCGATCCAATTCGCCCCTTTGCATGCCTTGTTTATTCGTGTAGCCAGCCCTCCAGATAATCAATATGCACTTGCTTAGCAGTTTTTCCATTGGGTTATTATGGAATCAAACGAATCAAGAGTTCTAGACTTTGAGAGGTTCTTCTTATTTGCTTTAATGTTACTATAGACAACTATGCCTAGGGTCTTGAAGTTCTATCACACCAAATGTAGTCACTTACATGTATGCTTACTCTTTAGGTGTTTACAACATCACCGGTCACTACAAGATAAAAGTGTGAAATTAATCGTAAGAAGAAGTTTATATTAGTTCAAGTTTGCTCTGTGTGGATGTATTGTTCTGTTCCAGTGATGTTGTGTGACTAAATCTGAAGGGAAAATATATCACCTATGGGGTCAAAGCCTGTTCCCCAATGGTATCTGCTCAAGCTTTTGCAAGAGGCATATATACGCCTCGGGTCCCAGCAAGTTTTCACCAAGGTGATAGGACCCAGCGATCCATTTTGCCCCTTTGCATAACTTGTTTATTCGTGTAGCCTGCCTTCCAGATAATCAATATGCACTTGCTTAGCAGTTTTTCCATTGGGTTATTATGGAATCAAACTAATCAAGAGTTCTAGACTTTGACAGGTTCTTCTTATTTGCTTTCATGTTACTATAGACAACTTTGCCTGGGGTCTTGAAGTTCTATCACACCACATGTAGTCACTTACATGTATTCTTACTTGGCATATGTAATTCTTTAGGTATTTACAACACCATTGTTCACTATATGATAAAAGTAAGAAAATTAATCGTAAGAAGAAGTTTATATTAGTTCAAGTTTGCTCTCTGTGTATGTATTGTTCTGTTCCAGTCATGTTCTCTGACTAAATCTGAAGGGAAAAGATATCAACTATGGGGTCAAAGCCTGTTCCCCAATGGTATCTGCTGAAGCTGTTGCAAGAGGCATATATAACCCTCGGGTCACAGCAAGTTTTCACCAAGGTGGTAAGGCCCAGCGATCCATTTCGCCCCTTTGCTTACCTTGTTTATTCGTGTAGCCAGCCGTCCAGATAATCAATATGCACTTGCTTAGCATTTCTTCCATTGGGTTATTATGGAATCAAACTAATCAAGAATTCTAGACTTTGACAGGTTCTTCTTATTTGCTTTCATGTTACTATAGACAACTATGCCTAGGGTCTTGAAGTTCTATCACACCACATGTAGTCACTTACATGTATGCTTACTTGGCATATGTAACTCTTTAGGTATTTACAACGCCACTGGTCACTATATGCTAAAAGTGTGAAAATTAATCGTAAGAAGAAGTTTATATTAGTTCAAGTTTGCTCTGTGTGGATGTATTGTTCTGTTCCAGTGATGTTCTGTGACTAAATCTGAAGGGAAAAGATATCACCTATGGGGTCAAAGCCATTTCCCCAATGGTATCTGCTGAAGCTTTTGCAAGAGGCATATATACCCCTCGGGTCCCAGCAAGTTTTCACCAAGGTGGTAGGACCCAGCGATCCATTTTGCCCCTTTGCATACCTTGTTTATTCGTGAAGCCTGCCTTCCAGATAATCAATATGCACTTGCTTAGCAGTTTTTCCATTGGGTTATTATGGAATCAAACTAATCAAGAGTTCTAGACTTTGACAGGTTCTTCTTATTTGCTTTCATGTTACTATAGACAACTATGCCTAGGGTCTTGAAGTTCTATCACACCACATGTAGTCACTTACATGTATGCCTACTTGGCATATGTAATTCTTTAGGTATTTACAACACCACCGGTCACTACATGATAAAATTGTGAAAATTAATCGTAAGAAAAAGTTTATATTAGTTCAAGTTTGCTCAGTGTGGATGTATTGTTCTGTTCCAGTCATGTTCTCTGACTAAATCTGAAGGGAAAAGATATCACCTATGGGGTCAAAGCCTGTTCCCCAATGGTAACTGCTCAAGCTTTTGCAAGAGGCATATATACCCCTCGGGTCCCAACAAGTTTTCACCAAGGTGGTAGGACCCAGCGATCCATTTCGCCCCTTTGCATGCCTTGTTTATTCGTGTAGCCAGCCCTCCAGATAATCAATATGCACTTGCTTAGCAGTTTTTCCATTGGGTTATTATGGAATCAAACGAATCAAGAGTTCTAGACTTTGACAGGTTCTTCTTATTTGCTTTAATGTTACTATAGACAACTATGCCTAGGGTCTTGAAGTTCTATCACACCAAATGTAGTCACTTACATGTATGCTTACTCTTTAGGTGTTTACAACATCACCGGTCACTACAAGATAAAAGTGTGAAAATTAATCATAAGAAGAAGTTTATATTAGTTCAAG
This sequence comes from Scardinius erythrophthalmus, assembly GCF_964197995.2. NCBI lineage: Eukaryota > Metazoa > Chordata > Actinopteri > Cypriniformes > Leuciscidae > Scardinius > Scardinius erythrophthalmus. The sequence continues at coordinate 30,743,037 of NC_138237.1, read as the reverse complement.
TTTGCTCTGTGTGGATGTATTGTTCTGTTCCAGTCATGTTCTCTGACTAAATCTGAAGGGAAAATATATCACCTATGGGGTCAAAGCCTGTTCCCCAATGGTATCTGCTGAAGCTTTTGCAAGAGGCCTATATAACCCTCGGCTCCCAGCAAGTTTTCACCAAGGTGGTAGGACCCAGCGATCCATTTCACCCCTTTGCATACCTTGTTTATTCGTGTAGACTGCCTTCCAGATAATCAATATGCACTTGCTTAGCATTTCTTCCATTGGGTTATTATGGAATCAAACTAATCAAGAATTCTAGACTTTGACAGGTTCTTCTTATTTGCTTTCATGTTACTATAGACAACTATGCCTAGGGTCTTGAAGTTCTATCACACCACATGTAGTCACTTACATGTATGCTTACTTGGCATATGTAACTCTTTAGGTATTTACAACACCACCGGTCACTACATGATAAAAGTGTGAAAATTAATCGTAAAAAGAAGTTTATATTAGTTCAGGTTTGCTCTGTGTGGATGTATTGTTCTGTTCCAGTGATGTTGTGTGACTAAATCTGAAGGGAAAAGATATCACCTATGGGGTCAAAGCCTGTTCCCCAATGGTAACTGCTCAAGCTTTTGCAAGAGGCATATATACCCCTCGGGTCCCAGCAAGTTTTCATCAAGGTGGTAGGACCCAGCGATCTATTTTGCCCCTTTGCATAACTTGTTTATTCGTGTAGCCTGCCTTCCAGATAATCAATATGCACTTGCTTAGCAGTTTTTCCATTGGGTTATTATGGAATCAAACTAATCAAGAGTTCTAGACTTTGACAGGTTCTTCTTATTTGCTTTCATGTTACTATAGACAACTATGCCTAGGGTCTTGAAGTTCTATCACACCAAATGTAGTCACTTACATGTATGCTTACTCTTTAGGTGTTTACAACATCACCGGTCACTACAAGATAAAAGTGTGAAAATTAATCGTAAGAAGAAGTTTATATTAGTTCAAGTTTGCTCTGTGTGGATGTATTGTTCTGTTCCAGTCATGTTCTCTGACTAAATCTGAAGGGAAAATATATCACCTATGGGGTCAAAGCCTGTTCCCCAATGGTATCTGCTGAAGCTTTTGCAAGAGGCCTATATAACCCTCGGCTCCCAGCAAGTTTTCACCAAGGTGGTAGGACCCAGCGATCCATTTCACCCCTTTGCATACCTTGTTTATTCGTGTAGACTGCCTTCCAGATAATCAATATGCACTTGCTTAGCATTTCTTCCATTGGGTTATTATGGAATCAAACTAATCAAGAATTCTAGACTTTGACAGGTTCTTCTTATTTGCTTTCATGTTACTATAGACAACTATGCCTAGGGTCTTGAAGTTCTATCACACCACATGTAGTCACTTACATGTATGCTTACTTGGCATATGTAACTCTTTAGGTATTTACAACACCACCGGTCACTACATGATAAAAGTGTGAAAATTAATCGTAAGAAGAAGTTTATATTAGTTCAGGTTTGCTCTGTGTGGATGTATTGTTCTGTTCCAGTGATGTTCTGTGACTAAATCTGAAGGGAAAAGATATCACCTATGGGGTCAAAGCCTGTTCCCCAATGGTATCTGCTGAAGCTTTTGCAAGAGGCATATATACCCCTCGGGTCCCAGCAAGTTTTCACCAAGGTGGTAGGGCCCAGCGATCCATTTCGTGCCTTTGCATAACTTGTTTATTCGTGTAGCCTGCCTTCCAGATAATCAATATGCACTTCCTTAGCAGTTTTTCCATTGGGTTATTATGGAATCAAACTAATCAAGAGTTCTAGACTTTGACAGGTTCTTCTTATTTGCTTTCATGTTACTATAGACAACTTTGCCTAGGGTCTTGAAGTTCTATCACACCAAATGTAGTCACTTACATGTATGCTTACTCTTTAGGTGTTTACAACATCACCGGTCACTACAAGATAAAAGTGTGAAATTAATCGTAAGAAGAAGTTTATATTAGTTCAAGTTTGCTCTGTGTGGATGTATTGTTCTGTTCCAGTGATGTTGTGTGACTAAATCTGACGGGAAAATATATCACCTATGGGGTCAAAGCCTGTTCCCCAATGGTATCTGCTCAAGCTTTTGCAAGAGGCATATATACCCCTCGGGTCCCAGCAAGTTTTCACCAAGGTGATAGGACCCAGCGATCCATTTTGCCCCTTTGCATAACTTGTTTATTCGTGTAGCCTGCCTTCCAGATAATCAATATGCACTTGCTTAGCAGTTTTTCCATTGGGTTATTATGGAATCAAACTAATCAAGAGTTCTAGACTTTGACAGGTTCTTCTTATTTGCTTTCATGTTACTATAGACAACTTTGCCTAGGGTCTTGAAGTTCTATCACACCACATGTAGTCACTTACATGTATGCTTACTTGGCATATGTAATTCTTTAGGTATTTACAACACCATTGTTCACTATATGATAAAAGTAAGAAAATTAATCGTAAGAAGAAGTTTATATTAGTTCAAGTTTGCTCTCTGTGTATGTATTGTTCTGTTCCAGTCATGTTCTCTGACTAAATCTGAAGGGAAAAGATATCAACTATGGGGTCAAAGCCTGTTCCCCAATGGTATCTGCTGAAGCTGTTGCAAGAGGCATATATAACCCTCGGGTCACAGCAAGTTTTCACCAAGGTGGTAAGGCCCAGCGATCCATTTCGCCCCTTTGCTTACCTTGTTTATTCGTGTAGCCAGCCGTCCAGATAATCAATATGCACTTGCTTAGCATTTCTTCCATTGGGTTATTATGGAATCAAACTAATCAAGAATTCTAGACTTTGACAGGTTCTTCTTATTTGCTTTCATGTTACTATAGACAACTATGCCTAGGGTCTTGAAGTTCTATCACACCACATGTAGTCACTTACATGTATGCTTACTTGGCATATGTAACTCTTTAGGTATTTACAACGCCACTGGTCACTATATGCTAAAAGTGTGAAAATTAATCGTAAGAAGAAGTTTATATTAGTTCAAGTTTGCTCTGTGTGGATGTATTGTTCTGTTCCAGTGATGTTCTGTGACTAAATCTGAAGGGAAAAGATATCACCTATGGGGTCAAAGCCATTTCCCCAATGGTATCTGCTGAAGCTTTTGCAAGAGGCATATATACCCCTCGGGTCCCAGCAAGTTTTCACCAAGGTGGTAGGACCCAGCGATCCATTTTGCCCCTTTGCATACCTTGTTTATTCGCGAAGCCTGCCTTCCAGATAATCAATATGCACTTGCTTAGCAGTTTTTCCATTGGGTTATTATGGAATCAAACTAATCAAGAGTTCTAGACTTTGACAGGTTCTTCTTATTTGCTTTCATGTTACTATAGACAACTATGCCTAGGGTCTTGAAGTTCTATCACACCACATGTAGTCACTTACATGTATGCTTACTTGGCATATGTAATTCTTTAGGTATTTACAACACCACCGGTCACTACATGATAAAATTGTGAAAATTAATCGTAAGAAAAAGTTTATATTAGTTCAAGTTTGCTCTGTGTGGATGTATTGTTCTGTTCCAATGATGTTGTGTGACTAAATCTGAAGGGAAAAGATATCACCTATGGGGTCAAAGCCTGTTCCCCAATGGTAACTGCTCAAGCTTTTGCAAGAGGCATATATACCCCTCGGGTCCCAGCAAGTTTTCACCAAGGTGGTAGGACCCAGCGATCTATTTTGCCCCTTTGCATAACTTGTTTATTCGTGTAGCCTGCCTTCCAGATAATCAATATGCACTTGCTTAGCAGTTTTTCCATTGGGTTATTATGGAATCAAACTAATCAAGAGTTCTAGACTTTGACAGGTTCTTCTTATTTGCTTTCATGTTACTATAGACAACTATGCCTAGGGTCTTGAAGTTCTATCACACCACATGTAGTCACGTACATGTATGCTTACTTGGCATATGTAATTCTTTAGGTATTTACAACACCATTGTTCACTATATGATAAAAGTGAGAAAATTAATCGTAAGAAGAAGTTTATATTAGTTCAAGTTTGCTCTCTGTGTATGTATTGTTCTGTTCCAGTCATGTTCTGTGACTAAATCTGAAGGGAAAAGATATCACCTATGGGGTCAAAGCCTGTTCCCCAGTGGTATCTGCTGAAGCTTTTGCAAGAGACATATATACCCCTCGGGTCCCAGCAAGTTTTCACCAAGGTGGTAGGGCCCAGCGATCCATTTCGTGACTTTGCATAACTTGTTTATTCGTGTAGCCTGCCTTCCAGATAATCAATATGCACTTGCTTAGCAGTTTTTCCATTGGGTTATTATTATCAGGAGTGATAAACACAGCAGTTTCAGATCATTCACTCATATATGTCATTAGGAAATGTTTTAAACAGCCAAGATGTCATAAAAATAATTACATTAAAAAAGTCCCAAATTCAAAATTGTCTCAGTTTAATGCTGAATTTGCTGATACTGATTGGAGTAACGAGATGTTTCTGAAGAATCCCGATCATGTTTTGTCAAATTTCCATAGGAGAGTGGAGACAATACGTCAAAAATATACAACTACCTGTAAAATACATATTAAACAAAATACAGTACCTTGGGTAACTTCTGATATTTTACAGCTCCTAAAAAAGAAGGCCTCTTCCTTGAAAGCCTACAGATTATTAAAAACACCTGAAGCTAAGCTTATTTTCACACAGTTTAGAAATAAGTGTAAATTTGAATTATACAAAGCAAAACAGTCTTATTATGAAAATCAAATTAGTCGAACAGTTTCCAACCCAAGAACATTATGGCGAACATTGAAATCTATAACTGGTGAAAAAAAATGTAAAATTAATAATAGTTTGCAAATATCCATAAATGGTACTCTTCTTACTGATCATGATAAAATTGCTAATTCTTTTAATGAGTATTTTATTGCATCTGTACAAGAATTATCTTCTAAATTTACTATTCCTCTGTTTCTCACATCAGTACCAGCATTATCTCAGCAATTCTCTTTTTCTGAAATTGTACAAAATGATATAACTAATATTTTGTGTTCTCTGAATGCTTCTCATGCTTGTGATACAAATAATTTAAACATGACTTTTCTTAAAACTCATGCCAGTACTCTTATACCACTCTTGCATCATTTAGTTAATTTGTGTATTAGACAATCAGTATTTCCTGCCTTGTGGAAAACGGCCCAGATCACCCCGATGTTTAAGTCTGATGATCCAACTAATATTTCGAACTACCGTCCAATTGCAATTCTCCCAACCATTTCCAAGTTGCTTGAAAAAATATTGTACAATCAACTAATTAACCACCTTGAAAATAATAACCTGCTCAGTGATTGCCAGCATGGCTTTCGACCCTTACGGTCAACTATGTCGGCTTTGTTGCTTCTCACTGAGCAAATACGTGCGTCTTTAAACAAGGGTCAGATTACTGGAGTTATATACATAGATTTTCAGAAAGCTTTCGATACAGTCAATCATCAAATTCTGTTAAACAAACTTCTTTCTTTTCATTTGTCATCTTCCGCAATAGATATGTTTACATCATATTTAAGTGACAGATCTCAGACTGTAAGAATCGGCTCAGTAACATCACAGCCACGAGTGTGTTCTATGGGAGTTCCACAGGGCAGTATTTTAGGTCCTTTACTTTTCCTTATGTATATTAATGATCTTCCTTGTGTTTTGAATTTTTCTAGTTCTTTGCTATATGCTGATGACACTGTTATTTTTCTTTCTGGTTCTAATATCGACACAATTAACTACAGACTTAACACAGATCTGCAGCATTTACATAACTGGCTGCAAGATAACCATTTAACACTTAGGGCCCTATCTTGCACCCAGCGCAATTGACTTTGTACACCGACGCATGTATCATTCCTATTTTGCACCCGCGCAAAGCGCGCTTTTCCCTCCACAGAAGCACGTCGGTTAACTAAGAAATACACTTGCGCTCCCCGGGGCGGTTCAGCGCAAAGAGGAGGCGTGTTCCAGCGCAAACGTTCCCTCATGCTATTTTGCAGGTTTAGAAAACAATTGCGCTACTAACCAGGAAAAATTTGTTTAAAGTCAGTGGCGCGTTGCGCATGTTATTCATATGCTATTTTAAGGGCGCATGCTTGGCCATAATCAATGTAGCGTGTGCACAACGCGAATGCACTTTGATTCTCTCATCTACACATAAGCAGCAGTTTTCATTTTTGCAAATCATACATTATTACGATAGATAGATAGATAGATAGATAGATAGATAGATAGATAGATAGATAGATAGATAGATAGATAGATAGATAGATAGATAGATAGATAGATAGATAGATAGATATAGTAGATTATATAAAAGCATACATCTAGCTTACACATTTACCCAAATTATCATACGCCTTTTTAACCGAAGTTAATTTGGGTGTGTTTCTCCATCCCCAACGTCCCTGACGAGAATGCCGGTCTCCTTGGCTGTGAACCGCTCCTGGCGCGCGCCAGGCAAATCCGCCGTTACAATAGGAATCCGCTTTAGAACAAACGCGTCTGCTCTTAAAGGGAATGTGAGATGATGCTCTGATTGGTTTATTTCACGTTACGCCCAAACCACACCTATGAATAATGAAGCTACTTCAGACCAACCCATTTTAGATTTGCGCCTGGCGCAAGAGTCATTTATCCCGCCGGGAAAATAGCAACAGCGCCAAGACCCGCCCACAAAGTTACTTGCGCTTTGCGCTTTGACACTTGCGTTTCAGATCGTTAAAATAGGGCCCTTAATGTCAAGAAAACACAATGCATGTATTTCTATTCATCTAGGAGACAGCTATCCATATCCAATCCTATCACTTTTTCTAATCAAACGCTTTCAATTGTATCAGCATATAAGTATTTGGGAGTCTATCTTGACTCACATCTTACTTATCAAGAACATGTTCAAACCCTAACCAGAAAGTTAAACCAAAAGTTATATGTTTATAACAAAATTAGACCATATTTGTTGCTTTCTGTTTCAAAAACCTATCTTCATGCCATCATTCTGTCCACTTTGTCGTATTGTTTACCTGTTTGGTCACTAACAACAAATGAGATTATTGAACCTGTAATAAGAATTTATAATAGAGCTCATAAGATCCATGTCAGGCTTCCAGGCTGGACTCACCACTGTACTGCACTATCTTTGTGTAATGCCTTGACATTTCAGAACTATAAAATAAGCCATGGGATAAACTTGTTTTATCAAATCTCAAAAGGACACACTGTAACTGCTCTAAACGAATTGGTTCCGAAACTTAGCTCAAGGTCTGAGCGCACTACGAGATCTTTTACAAATGGACTCTTGCCTTTACCGGCTTTTAGAAACTGTTATGGTCAGAGATCTTTTTTTCATGTGCTCACTAAAACCTGGAATGAGATCCCACAGCACATCAGAACTATCACATCAAGAAGACTATTTAAAATAACATTTGCTCGCCATTTAATGGACAGGTATAGCTGTGACCATTGAGACGGCTCTATAGCCCCTCTTGTTGTCCAATATCTTGGTTTGTGTGTCTGTTGTTGTCTCTAGCTGTTTAGTGTGTGAACTTTGTTGTGTCTGTGGTTTATATGTTCTGCAGAGCAGGAACCTGCTGAAAATCAGTTTTATACTGAGCCAGGCCCGATTGTCCTTAATCTTTTCCTGTTTTAAAAATATAAATAAATAAATAAATAAATTATGGAATCAAACTAATCAAGAGTTCTAGACTTTGACAGGTTTTTCTTATTTGCTTTCATGTTACTATAGACAACTATGCCTAGGGTCTTGAAGTTCTATCACACCACATGTAGTCACTTACATGTATGCTTACTCTTTAGGTGTTTACAACATCACCGGTCAGGGCTGGACTGGTAATCTGGCATACCGGGCAAATGCCCGGTGGGCCGACGTGCTTTTTGGGCCGATAAATCTCATACTTTTTTTTTTCTTTTAACGGCCCATAAAACTTGTACATCGGCGGCCCATTCGTTTTGTTTTGTTTAAATTGATGGTGCTGGGTTAGTGCCGGTGTAATGCATTGGTCAAAAAAAAGTAAGCGTTAGTTTTTTTTCCCACTGACAGACCGGCTTATGAAACCCGTAGATCAGCGGCCCATTGGTTGTTTTCTTGATTGATTTCTTGACACTGGGCTGGCCCAATCACACCTCCCCCTTTGGGCTTTGAGTGAGCGTGCAGTGTCAAGTGTGTATCTGTCAAAATAGTCTGAGAGATGGAGAAGAAACGCAAGGAATGTACAGGAATGTAAAAAAGACGCGTTTTTATCCATGTTTTCCGCCAAAATAAAAGCTTGATGCAGTTTCCGTCAAAATAAAAGATCATGTGCTTATCTCTTTCAATTTTAGAAATGAGTACAAAACTAATTATGAAAGTTTTCTTTATTTTTCAGTGCATTTGTTTTGCAATATATGGCTATTACTGTCATTGGTTTAATATTATAACTATTATTATGTAGTAGTGTAATATAGACAGACACTGTTACTAAAAGAGGTATGATTTTTTCTTTGTTTAATTTGCACACTTAATATGGGTTGGAGCCTTTTAATTTTGAACTCTCAAACTGCACCAGATTAATGAATTTAACATTAAAATGCACAAATTTTTCTTAGGGGGGGCATGCCCCCAAACCCCCCTAGAGGGACAGAGGTCCGCCCACCACAGTTTTACCAAGATCCTGTGGGAAACATTGGTATTGCTATGCCAATGCAGCTTATAGCTTGTTTTTTGGATGCATCACTGTGGAGTATAGTTCAATTGTATTAATAAATTACAATTTTGTACTTATTTAATCTGTTAACTCGTTCCTACTCACTCATTACATGGCATTAGTGGTTTTAATGAAAAGGAGTTGAACAAAAACATATTTAAGGGCGTGCAAAGATGGGTGGTGTTTATGGTCATATGTAGTGGGACAGTCTGGGCCAAAATGCCAGGGCCGATTTTCTGTCCCAGTCCAGCCCTGTCACCGGTCACTACATGATAAAAGTGTGAAAATTAATCGTAAGAAGAAGTTTATATTAGTTCAAGTTTGCTTTGTGTGGATGTATTGTTCTGTTCCAGTCATGTTCTCTGACTAAATCTGAAGTTAAAATATATCACCTATGGGGTCAATGCCTGTTCCCCAATGGTATCTGCTGAAGCTTTTGCAAGAGGCATATATAACCCTCGGGTCCCAGCAAGTTTTCACCAAGGTGGTAAGGCCCAGCGATCCATTTCGCCCCTTTGCTTACCTTGTTTATTCGTGTAGCCAGCCCTCCAGATAATCAATATGCACTTGCTTAGCATTTCTTCCATTGGGTTATTATGGAATCAAGCTAATCAAGAATTCTAGACTTTGACAGGTTCTTCTTATTTGCTTTCATGTTACTATAGACAACTATGCCTAGGGTCTTGAAGTTCTATCACACCACATGTAGTCACTTACATGTATGCTTACTTGGCATATGTAACTCTTTAGGTATTTACAACACCACTGGTCACTATATGCTAAAAGTGTGAAAATTAATCGTAGGAAGAAGTTTATATTAGTTCAAGTTTGCTCTGTGTGGATGTATTGTTCTGTTCCAGTGATGTTCTGTGACTAAATCTGAAGGGAAAAGATATCACCTATGGGGTCAAAGCCATTTCCCCAATGGTATCTGCTGAAGCTTTTGCAAGAGGCATATATACCCCTCGGGTCCCAGCAAGTTTTCACCAAGGTGGTAGGACCCAGCGATCCATTTTGCCCCTTTGCATACCTTGTTTATTCGTGAAGCCTGCCTTCCAGATAATCAATATGCACTTGCTTAGCAGTTTTTCCATTGGGTTATTATGGAATCAAACTAATCAAGAGTTCTAGACTTTGACAGGTTCTTCTTATTTGCTTTCATGTTACTATAGACAACTATGCCTAGGGTCTTGAAGTTCTATCACACCACATGTAGTCACTTACATGTATGCTTACTTGGCATATGTAACTCTTTAGGTATTTACAACACCACTGGTCACTACATGATAAAAGTGTGAAAATTAATCGTAAGAAGAAGTTTATATTAGTTCAAGTTTGCTCAGTGTGGATGTATTGTTCTTTTCCAGTGATGTTCTGTGATTAAATCTGAAGGGAAAAGATATCACCTATGGGGTCAAAGCCTGTTCCCCAGTGTTACCTGCTAAAGCTTTTGCAAGAGGCATATATACCCCTCGGGTCCCAACAAGTTTTCACCAAGGTGGTAGGACCCAGCGATCCAATTCGCCCCTTTGCATGCCTTGTTTATTCGTGTAGCCAGCCCTCCAGATAATCAATATGCACTTGCTTAGCAGTTTTTCCATTGGGTTATTATGGAATCAAACGAATCAAGAGTTCTAGACTTTGACAGGTTCTTCTTATTTGCTTTCATGTTACTATAGACAACTATGCCTAGGGTCTTGAAGTTCTATCACACCACATGTAGTCACTTACATGTATGCTTACTCTTTAGGTGTTTACAACATCACCGGTCACTACAAGATAAAAGTGTGAAAATTAATCGTAAGAAGAAGTTTATATTAGTTCAAGTTTGCTCTGTGTGGATGTATTGTTCTGTTCCAGTCATGTTCTCTGACTAAATCTGAAGGGAAAATATATCACCTATGGGGTCAAAGCCTGTTCCCCAATGGTATCTGCTGAAGCTTTTGCAAGAGGCCTATATAACCCTCGGCTCCCAGCAAGTTTTCACCAAGGTGATAGGACCCAGCGATCCATTTTGCCCCTTTGCATAACTTGTTTATTCGTGTAGCCTGCCTTCCAGATAATCAATATGCACTTGCTTAGCAGTTTTTCCATTGGGTTATTATGGAATCAAACTAATCAAGAGTTCTAGACTTTGACAGGTTCTTCTTATTTGCTTTCATGTTACTATAGACAACTTTGCCTAGGGTCTTGAAGTTCTATCACACCACATGTAGTCACTTACATGTATGCTTACTTGGCATATGTAATTCTTTAGGTATTTACAACACCATTGTTCACTATATGATAAAAGTAAGAAAATTAATCGTTAGAAGAAGTTTATATTAGTTCAAGTTTGCTCTCTGTGTATGTATTGTTCTGTTCCAGTCATGTTCTCTGACTAAATCTGAAGGGAAAGATATCAACTATGGGGTCAAAGCCTGTTCCCCAATGGTATCTGCTGAAGCTGTTGCAAGAGGCATATATAACCCTCGGGTCACAGCAAGTTTTCACCAAGGTGGTAAGGCCCAGCGATCCATTTCGCCCCTTTGCTTACCTTGTTTATTCGTGTAGCCAGCCGTCCAGATAATCAATATGCACTTGCTTAGCATTTCTTCCATTTGGGTTATTATGGAATCAAACTAATCAAGAATTCTAGACTTTGACAGGTTCTTCTTATTTGCTTTCATGTTACTATAGACAACTATGCCTAGGGTCTTGAAGTTCTATCACACCACATGTAGTCACTTACATGTATGCTTACTTGGCATATGTAACTCTTTAGGTATTTACAACGCCACTGGTCACTATATGCTAAAAGTGTGAAAATTAATCGTAAGAAGAAGTTTATATTAGTTCAAGTTTGCTCTGTGTGGATGTATTGTTCTGTTCCAGTGATGTTCTCTGACTAAATCTGAAGGGAAAAGATATCAACTATGGGGTCAAAGCCTGTTCCCCAATGGTATCTGCTGAAGCTGTTGCAAGAGGCATATATAACCCTCGGGTCACAGCAAGTTTTCACCAAGGTGGTAAGGCCCAGCGATCCATTTCGCCCCTTTGCTTACCTTGTTTATTCGTGTAGCCAGCCGTCCAGATAATCAATATGCACTTGCTTAGCATTTCTTCCATTGGGTTATTATGGAATCAAACTAATCAAGAATTCTAGACTTTGACAGGTTCTTCTTATTTGCTTTCATGTTACTATAGACAACTATGCCTAGGGTCTTGAAGTTCTATCACACCACATGTAGTCACTTACATGTATGCTTACTTGGCATATGTAACTCTTTAGGTATTTACAACGCCACTGGTCACTATATGCTAAAAGTGTGAAAATTAATCGTAAGAAGAAGTTTATATTAGTTCAAGTTTGCTCTGTGTGGATGTATTGTTCTGTTCCAGTGATGTTCTGTGACTAAATCTGAAGGGAAAAGATATCACCTATGGGGTCAAAGCCATTTCCCCAATGGTATCTGCTGAAGCTTTTGCAAGAGGCATATATACCCCTCGGGTCCCAGCAAGTTTTCACCAAGGTGGTAGGACCCAGCGATCCATTTTGCCCCTTTGCATACCTTGTTTATTCGTGAAGCCTGCCTTCCAGATAATCAATATGCACTTGCTTAGCAGTTTTTCCATTGGGTTATTATGGAATCAAACTAATCAAGAGTTCTAGACTTTGACAGGTTCTTCTTATTTGCTTTCATGTTACTATAGACAACTATGCCTAGGGTCTTGAAGTTCTATCACACCAAATGTAGTCACTTACATGTATGCTTACTCTTTAGGTGTTTACAACATCACCGGTCACTACAAGATAAAAGTGTGAAAATTAATCGTAAGAAGAAGTTTATATTAGTTCAAGTTTGCTCTGTGTGGATGTATTGTTCTGTTCCAGTCATGTTCTCTGACTAAATCTGAAGGGAAAATATATCACCTATGGGGTCAAAGCCTTTTCCCCAATGGTATCTGCTGAAGCTTTTGCAAGAGGCCTATATAACCCTCGGCTCCCAGCAAGTTTTCACCAAGGTGGTAGGACCCAGCGATCCATTTCACCCCTTTGCATACCTTGTTTATTCGTGTAGACTGCCTTCCAGATAATCAATATGCACTTGCTTAGCAGTTTTTCCATTGGGTTATTATGGAATCAAACTAATCAAGAGTTCTAGACTTTGACAGGTTCTTCTTATTTGCTTTCATGTTACTATAGACAACTATGCCTAGGGTCTTGAAGTTCTATCACACCACATGTAGTCACGTACATGTATTCTTACTTGGCATATGTAATTCTTTAGGTATTTACAACACCATTGTTCACTATATGATAAAAGTGAGAAAATTAATCGTAAGAAGAAGTTTATATTAGTTCAAGTTTGCTCTCTGTGTATGTATTGTTCTGTTCCAGTCATGTTCTGTGACTAAATCTGAAGGGAAAAGATATCACCTATGGGGTCAAAGCCTGTTCCCCAGTGGTATCTGCTGAAGCTTTTGCAAGAGACATATATACCCCTCGGGTCCCAGCAAGTTTTCACCAAGGTGGTAGGGCCCAGCGATCCATTTCGTGGCTTTGCATAACTTGTTTATTCGTGTAGCCTGCCTTCCAGATAATCAATATGCACTTGCTTAGCAGTTTTTCCATTGGGTTATTATGGAATCAAACTAATCAAGAGTTCTAGACTTTGACAGGTTTTTCTTATTTGCTTTCATGTTACTATAGACAACTATGCCTAGGGTCTTGAAGTTCTATCATACCACATGTAGTCACTTACATGTATGCTTACTCTTTAGGTGTTTACAACATCACCGGTCAGGGCTGGACTGGTAATCTGGCATACCGGGCAAATGCCCGGTGGGCCGACGTGCTTTTTGGGCCGATAAATCTCATACTTTTTTTTTTCTTTTAACGGCCCATAAAACTTGTACATCGGCGGCCCATTCGTTTTTTTTTTGTTTAAATTGATGGTGCTGGGTTAGTGCCGGTGTAATGAATTGGTCAAAAAAAAGTAAGCGTTAGTTTTTTTTCCCACTGACAGACCGGCTTATGAAACCCGTAGATCAGCGGCCCATTGCTTGTTTTCTTGATTGATTTCTTGACACTGGGCTGGCCCAATCACACCTCCCCCTTTGGGCTTTGAGTGAGCGTGCAGTGTCAAGTGTGTATCTGTCAAAATAGTCTGAGAGATGGAGAAGAAACGCAAGGAATGTACAGGAATGTAAAAAAGACGCGTTTTTATCCATGTTTTCCGCCAAAATAAAAGCTTGATGCAGTTTCCGTCAAAATAAAAGATCATGTGCTTATCTCTTTCAAGTTTAGAAATGAGTACAAAACTAATTATGAAAGTTTTCTTTATTTTTCAGTGCATTTGTTTTGCAATATATGGCTATTACTGTCATTGGTTTAATATTATAACTATTATGTAGTAGTAGTGTAATATAGACAGACACTGTTACTAAAAGAGGTATGATTTTTTCTTTGTTTAATTTGCACACTTAATATGGGTTGGAGCCTTTTAATTTTGAACTCTCAAACTGCACCAGATTAATGAATTTAACATTAAAATGCACACATTTTTCTTAGGGGGGGCATGCCCCCAAACCCCCCTAGAGGGACAGAGGTCCGCCCACCACAGTTTTACCAAGATCCTGTGGGAAACATTGGTATTGCTATGCCAATGCAGCTTATAGCTTGTTTTTTGGATGCATCACTGTGGAGTATAGTTCAATTGTATTAATAAATTACAATTTTGTACTTATTTAATCTGTTAACTCGTTCCTACTCACTCATTACATGGCATTAGTGGTTTTAATGAAAAGGAGTTGAACAAAAACATATTTAAGGGCGTGCAAAGATGGGTGGTGTTTATGGTCATATGTAGTGGGACAGTCTGGGCCAAAATGCCAGGGCCGATTTTCTGTCCCAGTCCAGCCCTGTCACCGGTCACTACATGATAAAAGTGTGAAAATTAATCGTAAGAAGAAGTTTATATTAGTTCAAGTTTGCTTTGTGTGGATGTATTGTTCTGTTCCAGTCATGTTCTCTGACTAAATCTGAAGTTAAAATATATCACCTATGGGGTCAATGCCTGTTCCCCAATGGTATCTGCTGAAGCTTTTGCAAGAGGCATATATAACCCTCGGGTCCCAGCAAGTTTTCACCAAGGTGGTAAGGCCCAGCGATCCATTTCGCCCCTTTGCTTACCTTGTTTATTCGTGTAGCCAGCCCTCCAGATAATCAATATGCACTTGCTTAGCATTTCTTCCATTGGGTTATTATGGAATCAAGCTAATCAAGAATTCTAGACTTTGACAGGTTCTTCTTATTTGCTTTCATGTTACTATAGACAACTATGCCTAGGGTCTTGAAGTTCTATCACACCACATGTAGTCACTTACATGTATGCTTACTTGGCATATGTAACTCTTTAGGTATTTACAACACCACCGGTCACTACATGATAAAAGTGTGAAAATTAATCGTAGGAAGAAGTTTATATTAGTTCAAGTTTGCTCAGTGTGGATGTATTGTTCTTTTCCAGTGATGTTCTGTGATTAAATCTGAAGGGAAAAGATATCACCTATGGGGTCAAAGCCTGTTCCCCAGTGTTACCTGCTGAAGCTTTTGCAAGAGGCATATATACCCCTCGGGTCCCAACAAGTTTTCACCAAGGTGGTAGGACCCAGCGATCCATTTTGCCTCTTTGCATACCTTGTTTATTCGTGAAGCCTGCCTTCCAGATAATCAATATGCACTTGCTTAGCAGTTTTTCCATTGGGTTATTATGGAATCAAACTAATCAAGAGTTCTAGACTTTGACAGGTTCTTCTTATTTGCTTTAATGTTACTATAGACAACTATGCCTAGGGTCTTGAAGTTCTATCACACCAAATGTAGTCACTTACATGTATGCTTACTCTTTAGGTGTTTACAACATCACCGGTCACTACAAGATAAAAGTGTGAAAATTAATCGTAAGAAGAAGTTTATATTAGTTCAAGTTTGCTCTGTGTGGATGTATTGTTCTGTTCCAGTCATGTTCTCTGACTAAATCTGAAGGGAAAATATATCACCTATGGGGTCAAAGCCTTTTCCCCAATGGTATCTGCTGAAGCTTTTGCAAGAGGCCTATATAACCCTCGGCTCCCAGCAAGTTTTCACCAAGGTGGTAGGACCCAGCGATCCATTTCACCCCTTTGCATACCTTGTTTATTCGTGTAGACTGCCTTCCAGATAATCAATATGCACTTGCTTAGCATTTCTTCCATTGGGTTATTATGGAATCAAACTAATCAAGAATTCTAGACTTTGACAGGTTCTTCTTATTTGCTTTCATGTTACTATAGACAACTATGCCTAGGGTCTTGAAGTTCTATCACACCACATGTAGTCACTTACATGTATGCTTACTTGGCATATGTAACTCTTTAGGTATTTACAACACCACCGGTCACTACATGATAAAAGTGTGAAAATTAATCGTAAGAAGAAGTTTATATTAGTTCAGGTTTGCTCTGTGTGGATGTATTGTTCTGTTCCAGTGATGTTCTGTGACTAAATCTGAAGGGAAAAGATATCACCTATGGGGTCAAAGCCTGTTCCCCAATGGTATCTGCTGAAGCTTTTGCAAGAGGCATATATACCCCTCGGGTCCCAGCAAGTTTTCACCAAGGTGGTAGGGCCCAGCGATCCATTTCGTGCCTTTGCATAACTTGTTTATTCGTGTAGCCTGCCTTCCAGATAATCAATATGCACTTGCTTAGCAGTTTTTCCATTGGGTTATTATGGAATCAAACTAATCAAGAGTTCTAGACTTTGACAGGTTCTTCTTATTTGCTTTCATGTTACTATAGACAACTATGCCTAGGGTCTTGAAGTTCTATCACACCAAATGTAGTCACTTACATGTATGCTTACTCTTTAGGTGTTTACAACATCACCGGTCACTACAAGATAAAAATGTGAAATTAATCGTAAGAAGAAGTTTATATTAGTTCAAGTTTGCTCTGTGTGGATGTATTGTTCTGTTCCAGTGATGTTGTGTGACTAAATCTGAAGGGAAAATATATCACCTATGGGGTCAAAGTCTGTTCCCCAATGGTATCTGCTCAAGCTTTTGCAAGAGGCATATATACGCCTCGGGTCCCAGCAAGTTTTCACCAAGGTGATAGGACCCAGCGATCCATTTTGCCCCTTTGCATAACTTGTTTATTCGTGTAGCCTGCCTTCCAGATAATCAATATGCACTTGCTTAGCAGTTTTTCCATTGGGTTATTATGGAATCAAACTAATCAAGAGTTCTAGACTTTGACAGGTTCTTCTTATTTGCTTTCATGTTACTATAGACAACTTTGCCTAGGGTCTTGAAGTTCTATCACACCACATGTAGTCACTTACATGTATGCTTACTTGGCATATGTAATTCTTTAGGTATTTACAACACCATTGTTCACTATATGATAAAAGTAAGAAAATTCATCGTAAGAAGAAGTTTGTATTAGTTCAAGTTTGCTCTCTGTGTATGTATTGTTCTGTTCCAGTCATGTTCTCTGACTAAATCTGAAGGGAAAAGATATCAACTATGGGGTCAAAGCCTGTTCCCCAATGGTATCTGCTGAAGCTGTTGCAAGAGGCATATATAACCCTCGGGTCACAGCAAGTTTTCACCAAGGTGGTAAGGCCCAGCGATCCATTTCGCCCCTTTGCTTACCTTGTTTATTCGTGTAGCCAGCCGTCCAGATAATCAATATGCACTTGCTTAGCATTTCTTCCATTGGGTTATTATGGAATCAAACTAATCAAGAATTCTAGACTTTGACAGGTTCTTCTTATTTGCTTTCATGTTACTATAGACAACTATGCCTAGGGTCTTGAAGTTCTATCACACCACATGTAGTCACTTACATGTATGCTTACTTGGCATATGTAACTCTTTAGGTATTTACAACGCCACTGGTCACTATATGCTAAAAGTGTGAAAATTAATCATAAGAAGAAGTTTACATTAGTTCAAGTTTGCTCTGTGTGGATGTATTGTCCTGTTCCAGTGATGTTCTGTGACTAAATCTGAAGGGAAAAGATATCACCTATGGGGTCAAAGCCATTTCCCCAATGGTATCTGCTGAAGCTTTTGCAAGAGGCATATATACCCCTCGGGTCCCAGCAAGTTTTCACCAAGGTGGTAGGACCCAGCGATCCATTTTGCCCCTTTGCATACCTTGTTTATTCGTGAAGCCTGCCTTCCAGATAATCAATATGCACTTGCTTAGCAGTTTTTCCATTGGGTTATTATGGAATCAAACTAATCAAGAGTTCTAGACTTTGACAGGTTCTTCTTATTTGCTTTCATGTTACTATAGACAACTATGCCTAGGGTCTTGAAGTTCTATCACACCACATGTAGTCACTTACATGTATGCTTACTTGGCATATGTAATTCTTTAGGTATTTACAACACCACCGGTCACTACATGATAAAATTGTGAAAATTAATCGTAAGAAAAAGTTTATATTAGTTCAAGTTTGCTCTGTGTGGATGTATTGTTCTGTTCCAGTGATGTTGTGTGACTAAATCTGAAGGGAAAAGATATCACCTATGGGGTCAAAGCCTGTTCCCCAATGGTAACTGCTCAAGCTTTTGCAAGAGGCATATATACCCCTCGGGTCCCAGCAAGTTTTCACCAAGGTGGTAGGACCCAGCGATCTATTTTGCCCCTTTGCATAACTTGTTTATTCGTGTAGCCTGCCTTCCAGATAATCAATATGCACTTGCTTAGCAGTTTTTCCATTGGGTTATTATGGAATCAAACTAATCAAGAGTTCTAGACTTTGACAGGTTCTTCTTATTTGCTTTCATGTTA
Organism: Scardinius erythrophthalmus; assembly: GCF_964197995.2. NCBI lineage: Eukaryota > Metazoa > Chordata > Actinopteri > Cypriniformes > Leuciscidae > Scardinius > Scardinius erythrophthalmus. The sequence continues at coordinate 30,724,484 of NC_138237.1, read as the reverse complement.
CTATAGACAACTATGCCTAGGGTCTTGAAGTTCTATCACACCACATGTAGTCACGTACATGTATGCTTACTTGGCATATGTAATTCTTTAGGTATTTACAACACCATTGTTCACTATATGATAAAAGTGAGAAAATTAATCGTAAGAAGAAGTTTATATTAGTTCAAGTTTGCTCTCTGTGTATGTATTGTTCTGTTCCAGTCATGTTCTGTGACTAAATCTGAAGGGAAAAGATATCACCTATGGGGTCAAAGCCTGTTCCCCAGTGGTATCTGCTGAAGCTTTTGCAAGAGACATATATACCCCTCGGGTCCCAGCAAGTTTTCACCAAGGTGGTAGGGCCCAGCGATCCATTTCGTGACTTTGCATAACTTGTTTATTCGTGTAGCCTGCCTTCCAGATAATCAATATGCACTTGCTTAGCAGTTTTTCCATTGGGTTATTATGGAATCAAACTAATCAAGAGTTCTAGACTTTGACAGGTTTTTCTTATTTGCTTTCATGTTACTATAGACAACTATGCCTAGGGTCTTGAAGTTCTATCACACCACATGTAGTCACTTACATGTATGCTTACTCTTTAGGTGTTTACAACATCACCAGTCAGGGCTGGACTGGTAATCTGGCATACCGGGCAAATGCCCGGTGGGCCGACGTGCTTTTTGGGCCGATAAATCTCATACTTTTTTTTTTCTTTTAACGGCCCATAAAACTTGTACATCGGCGGCCCATTCGTTTTGTTTTGTTTAAATTGATGGTGCTGGGTTAGTGCCGGTGTAATGCATTGGTCAAAAAAAAGTAAGCGTTAGTTTTTTTTCCCACTGACAGACCGGCTTATGAAACCCGTAGATCAGCGGCCCATTGGTTGTTTTCCTGATTGATTTCTTGACACTGGGCTGGCCCAATCACACCTCCCCCTTTGGGCTTTGAGTGAGCGTGCAGTGTCAAGTGTGTATCTGTCAAAATAGTCTGAGAGCTGGAGAAGAAACGCAAGGAATGTACAGGAATGTAAAAAAGACGCGTTTTTATCCATGTTTTCCGCCAAAATAAAAGCTTGATGCAGTTTCCGTCAAAATAAAAGATCATGTGCTTATCTCTTTCAAGTTTAGAAATGAGTACAAAACTAATTATGAAAGTTTTCTTTATTTTTCAGTGCATTTGTTTTGCAATATATGGCTATTACTGTCATTGGTTTAATATTATAACTATTATTATGTAGTAGTGTAATATAGACAGACACTGTTACTAAAAGAGGTATGATTTTTTCTTTGTTTAATTTGCACACTTAATATGGGTTGGAGCCTTTTAATTTTGAACTCTCAAACTGCACCAGATTAATGAATTTAACATTAAAATGCACAAATTTTTCTTAGGGGGGGCATGCCCCCAAACCCCCCTAGAGGGACAGAGGTCCGCCCACCACAGTTTTACCAAGATCCTGTGGGAAACATTGGTATTGCTATGCCAATGCAGCTTATAGCTTGTTTTTTGGATGCATCACTGTGGAGTATAGTTCAATTGTATTAATAAATTACAATTTTGTACTTATTTAATCTGTTAACTCGTTCCTACTCACTCATTACATGGCATTAGTGGTTTTAATGAAAAGGAGTTGAACAAAAACATATTTAAGGGCGTGCATAGATGGGTGGTGTTTATGGTCATATGTAGTGGGCCAGTCTGGGCCAAAATGCCAGGGCCGATTTTCTGTCCCAGTCCAGCCCTGTCACCGGTCACTACATGATAAAAGTGTGAAAATTAATCGTAAGAAGAAGTTTATATTAGTTCAAGTTTGCTTTGTGTGGATGTATTGTTCTGTTCCAGTCATGTTCTCTGACTAAATCTGAAGTTAAAATATATCACCTATGGGGTCAATGCCTGTTCCCCAATGGTATCTGCTGAAGCTTTTGCAAGAGGCATATATAACCCTCGGGTCCCAGCAAGTTTTCACCAAGGTGGTAAGGCCCAGCGATCCATTTCGCCCCTTTGCTTACCTTGTTTATTCGTGTAGCCAGCCCTCCAGATAATCAATATGCACTTGCTTAGCATTTCTTCCATTGGGTTATTATGGAATCAAGCTAATCAAGAATTCTAGACTTTGACAGGTTCTTCTTATTTGCTTTCATGTTACTATAGACAACTATGCCTAGGGTCTTGAAGTTCTATCACACCACATGTAGTCACTTACATGTATGCTTACTTGGCATATGTAACTCTTTAGGTATTTACAACACCACTGGTCACTATATGCTAAAAGTGTGAAAATTAATCGTAGGAAGAAGTTTATATTAGTTCAGGTTTGCTCTGTGTGGATGTATTGTTCTGTTCCAGTGATGTTCTGTGACTAAATCTGAAGGGAAAAGATATCACCTATGGGGTCAAAGCCTGTTCCCCAATGGTATCTGCTGAAGTTTTTGCAAGAGGCATATATACCCCTCGGGTCCCAGCAAGTTTTCACCAAGGTGGTAGGGCCCAGCGATCCATTTCGTGCCTTTGCATAACTTGTTTATTCGTGTAGCCTGCCTTCCAGATAATCAATATGCACTTGCTTAGCAGTTTTTCCATTGGGTTATTATGGAATCAAACTAATCAAGAGTTCTAGACTTTGACAGGTTCTTCTTATTTGCTTTCATGTTACTATAGACAACTATGCCTAGGGTCTTGAAGTTCTATCACACCAAATGTAGTCACTTACATGTATGCTTACTCTTTAGGTGTTTACAACATCACCGGTCACTACAAGATAAAAGTGTGAAATTAATCGTAAGAAGAAGTTTATATTAGTTCAAGTTTGCTCTGTGTGGATGTATTGTTCTGTTCCAGTGATGTTGTGTGACTAAATCTGAAGGGAAAATATATCACCTATGGGGTCAAAGCCTGTTCCCCAATGGTATCTGCTCAAGCTTTTGCAAGAGGCATATATACCCCTCGGGTCCCAGCAAGTTTTCACCAAGGTGAAAGGACCCAGCGATCCATTTTGCCCCTTTGCATAACTTGTTTATTCGTGTAGCCTGCCTTCCAGATAATCAATATGCACTTGCTTAGCAGTTTTTCCATTGGGTTATTATGGAATCAAACTAATCAAGAGTTCTAGACTTTGACAGGTTCTTCTTATTTGCTTTCATGTTACTATAGACAACTTTGCCTAGGGTCTTGAAGTTCTATCACACCACATGTAGTCACTTACATGTATGCTTACTTGGCATATGTAATTCTTTAGGTATTTACAACACCATTGTTCACTATATGATAAAAGTAAGAAAATTAATCGTAAGAAGAAGTTTATATTAGTTCAAGTTTGCTCTCTGTGTATGTATTGTTCTGTTCCAGTCATGTTCTCTGACTAAATCTGAAGGGAAAAGATATCAACTATGGGGTCAAAGCCTGTTCCCCAATGGTATCTGCTGAAGCTGTTGCAAGAGGCATATATAACCCTCGGGTCACAGCAAGTTTTCACCAAGGTGGTAAGGCCCAGCGATCCATTTCGCCCCTTTGCTTACCTTGTTTATTCGTGTAGCCAGCCGTCCAGATAATCAATATGCACTTGCTTAGCATTTCTTCCATTGGGTTATTATGGAATCAAACTAATCAAGAATTCTAGACTTTGACAGGTTCTTCTTATTTGCTTTCATGTTACTATAGACAACTATGCCTAGGGTCTTGAAGTTCTATCACACCACATGTAGTCACTTACATGTATGCTTACTTGGCATATGTAACTCTTTAGGTATTTACAACGCCACTGGTCACTATATGCTAAAAGTGTGAAAATTAATCGTAAGAAGAAGTTTATATTAGTTCAAGTTTGCTCTGTGTGGATGTATTGTTCTGTTCCAGTGATGTTCTGTGACTAAATCTGAAGGGAAAAGATATCACCTATGGGGTCAAAGCCATTTCCCCAATGGTATCTGCTGAAGCTTTTGCAAGAGGCATATATACCCCTCGGGTCCCAGCAAGTTTTTACCAAGGTGGTAGGACCCAGCGATCCATTTTGCCCCTTTGCATACCTTGTTTATTCGTGAAGCTTGCCTTCCAGATAATCAATATGCACTTGCTTAGCAGTTTTTCCATTGGGTTATTATGGAATCAAACTAATCAAGAGTTCTAGACTTTGACAGGTTCTTCTTATTTGCTTTCATGTTACTATAGACAACTATGCCTAGGGTCTTGAAGTTCTATCACACCACATGTAGTCACTTACCTGTATGCTTACTTGGCATATGTAATTCTTTAGGTATTTACAACACCACCGGTCACTACATGATAAAATTGTGAAAATTAATCGTAAGAAAAAGTTTTTATTAGTTCAAGTTTGCTCTGTGTGGATGTATTGTTCTGTTCCAGTCATGTTCTCTGACTAAATCTGAAGGGAAAAGATATCACCTATGGGGTCAAAGCCTGTTCCCCAATGGTAACTGCTCAAGCTTTTGCAAGAGGCATATATACCCCTCGGGTCCCAGCAAGTTTTCACCAAGGTGGTAGGACCCAGCGATCTATTTTGCCCCTTTGCATAACTTGTTTATTCGTGTAGCCTGCCTTCCAGATAATCAATATGCACTTGCTTAGCAGTTTTTCCATTGGGTTATTATGGAATCAAACTAATCAAGAGTTCTAGACTTTGACAGGTTCTTCTTATTTGCTTTCATGTTACTATAGACAACTATGCCTAGGGTCTTGAAGTTCTATCACACCACATGTAGTCACGTACATGTATGCTTACTTGGCATATGTAATTCTTTAGGTATTTACAACACCATTGTTCACTATATGATAAAAGTGAGAAAATTAATCGTAAGAAGAAGTTTATATTAGTTCAAGTTTGCTCTCTGTGTATGTATTGTTCTGTTCCAGTCATGTTCTGTGACTAAATCTGAAGGGAAAAGATATCACCTGTGGGGTCAAAGCCTGTTCCCCAGTGGTATCTGCTGAAGCTTTTGCAAGAGACATATATACCCCTCGGGTCCCAGCAAGTTTTCACCAAGGTGGTAGGGCCCAGCGATCCATTTCGTGGCTTTGCATAACTTGTTTATTCGTGTAGCCTACCTTCCAGATAATCAATATGCACTTGCTTAGCAGTTTTTCCATTGGGTTATTATGGAATCAAACTAATCAAGAGTTCTAGACTTTGACAGGTTTTTCTTATTTGCTTTCATGTTACTATAGACAACTATGCCTAGGGTCTTGAAGTTCTATCACACCACATGTAGTCACTTACATGTATGCTTACTCTTTAGGTGTTTACAACATCACCGGTCAGGGCTGGACTGGTAATCTGGCATACCGGGCAAATGCCCGGTGGGCCGACGTGCTTTTTGGGCCGATAAATCTCATACTTTTTTTTTTCTTTTAACGGCCCATAAAACTTGTACATCGGCGGCCCATTCGTTTTGTTTTGTTTAAATTGATGGTGCTGGGTTAGTGCCGGTGTAATGAATTGGTCAAAAAAAAGTAAGCGTTAGGTTTTTTTCCCACTGACAGACCGGCTTATGAAACCCGTAGATCAGCGGCCCATTGGTTGTTTTCTTGATTGATTTCTTGACACTGGGCTGGCCCAATCACACCTCCCCCTTTGGGCTTTGAGTGAGCGTGCAGTGTCAAGTGTGTATCTGTCAAAATAGTCTGAGAGATGGAGAAGAAACGCAAGGAATGTACAGGAATGTAAAAAAGACGCGTTTTTATCCATGTTTTCCGCCAAAATAAAAGCTTGATGCAGTTTCCGTCAAAATAAAAGATCATGTGCTTATCTCTTTCAAGTTTAGAAATGAGTACAAAACTAATTATGAAAGTTTTCTTTATTTTTCAGTGCATTTGTTTTGCAATATATGGCTATTACTGTCATTGGTTTAATATTATAACTATTATTATGTAGTAGTGTAATATAGACAGACACTGTTACTAAAAGAGGTATGATTTTTTCTTTGTTTAATTTGCACACTTAATATGGGTTGGAGCCTTTTAATTTTGAACTCTCAAACTGCACCAGATTAATGAATTTAACATTAAAATGCACAAATTTTTCTTAGGGGGGGCATGCCCCCAAACCCCCCTAGAGGGACAGAGGTCCGCCCACCACAGTTTTACCAAGATCCTGTGGGAAACATTGGTATTGCTATGCCAATGCAGCTTATAGCTTGTTTTTTGGATGCATCACTGTGGAGTATAGTTCAATTGTATTAATAAATTACAATTTTGTACTTATTTAATCTGTTAACTCGTTCCTACTCACTCATTACATGGCATTAGTGGTTTTAATGAAAAGGAGTTGAACAAAAACATATTTAAGGGCGTGCAAAGATGGGTGGTGTTTATGGTCATATGTAGTGGGCCAGTCTGGGCCAAAATGCCAGGGCCGATTTTCTGTCCCAGTCCAGCCCTGTCACCGGTCACTACATGATAAAAGTGTGAAAATTAATCGTAAGAAGAAGTTTATATTAGTTCAAGTTTGCTTTGTGTGGATGTATTGTTCTGTTCCAGTCATGTTCTCTGACTAAATCTGAAGTTAAAATATATCACCTATGGGGTCAATGCCTGTTCCCCAATGGTATCTGCTGAAGCTTTTGCAAGAGGCATATATAACCCTCGGGTCCCAGCAAGTTTTCACCAAGGTGGTAAGGCCCAGCGATCCATTTCGCCCCTTTGCTTACCTTGTTTATTCGTGTAGCCAGCCCTCCAGATAATCAATATGCACTTGCTTAGCATTTCTTCCATTGGGTTATTATGGAATCAAGCTAATCAAGAATTCTAGACTTTGACAGGTTCTTCTTATTTGCTTTCATGTTACTATAGACAACTATGCCTAGGGTCTTGAAGTTCTATCACACCACATGTAGTCACTTACATGTATGCTTACTTGGCATATGTAACTCTTTAGGTATTTACAACACCACTGGTCACTATATGCTAAAAGTGTGAAAATTAATCGTAGGAAGAAGTTTATATTAGTTCAAGTTTGCTCTGTGTGGATGTATTGTTCTGTTCCAGTGATGTTCTGTGACTAAATCTGAAGGGAAAAGATATCACCTATGGGGTCAAAGCCTGTTCCCCAGTGTTACCTGCTGAAGCTTTTGCAAGAGGCATATATACCCCTCGGGTCCCAACAAGTTTTCACCAAGGTGGTAGGACCCAGCGATCCAATTCGCCCCTTTGCATGCCTTGTTTATTCGTGTAGCCAGCCCTCCAGATAATCAATATGCACTTGCTTAGCAGTTTTTCCATTGGGTTATTATGGAATCAAACGAATCAAGAGTTCTAGACTTTGACAGGTTCTTCTTATTTGCTTTAATGTTACTATAGACAACTATGCCTAGGGTCTTGAAGTTCTATCACACCAAATGTAGTCACTTACATGTATGCTTACTCTTTAGGTGTTTACAACATCACCGGTCACTACAAGATAAAAGTGTGAAAATTAATCGTAAGAAGAAGTTTATATTAGTTCAAGTTTGCTCTGTGTGGATGTATTGTTCTGTTCCAGTCATGTTCTCTGACTAAATCTGAAGGGAAAATATATCACCTATGGGGTCAAAGCCTGTTCCCCAATGGTATCTGCTGAAGCTTTTGCAAGAGGCCTATATAACCCTCGGCTCCCAGCAAGTTTTCACCAAGGTGGTAGGACCCAGCGATCCATTTCACCCCTTTGCATACCTTGTTTATTCGTGTAGACTGCCTTCCAGATAATCAATATGCACTTGCTTAGCATTTCTTCCATTGGGTTATTATGGAATCAAACTAATCAAGAATTCTAGACTTTGACAGGTTCTTCTTATTTGCTTTCATGTTACTATAGACAACTATGCCTAGGGTCTTGAAGTTCTATCACACCACATGTAGTCACTTACATGTATGCTTACTTGGCATATGTAACTCTTTAGGTATTTACAACACCACCGGTCACTACATGATAAAAGTGTGAAAATTAATCGTAAAAAGAAGTTTATATTAGTTCAGGTTTGCTCTGTGTGGATGTATTGTTCTGTTCCAGTGATGTTCTGTGACTAAATCTGAAGGGAAAAGATATCACCTATGGGGTCAAAGCCTGTTCCCCAATGGTATCTGCTGAAGCTTTTGCAAGAGGCATATATACCCCTCGGGTCCCAGCAAGTTTTCACCAAGGTGGTAGGGCCCAGCGATCCATTTCGTGCCTTTGCATAACTTGTTTATTCGTGTAGCCTGCCTTCCAGATAATCAATATGCACTTGCTTAGCAGTTTTTCCATTGGGTTATTATGGAATCAAACTAATCAAGAGTTCTAGACTTTGACAGGTTCTTCTTATTTGCTTTCATGTTACTATAGACAACTATGTCTAGGGTCTTGAAGTTCTATCACACCAAATGTAGTCACTTACATGTATGCTTACTTATTAGGTGTTTACAACATCACCGGTCACTACAAGATAAAAGTGTGAAATTAATCGTAAGAAGAAGTTTATATTAGTTCAAGTTTGCTCTGTGTGGATGTATTGTTCTGTTCCAGTGATGTTGTGTGACTAAATCTGAAGGGAAAATATATCACCTATGGGGTCAAAGCCTGTTCCCCAATGGTATCTGCTCAAGCTTTTGCAAGAGGCATATATACGCCTCGGGTCCCAGCAAGTTTTCACCAAGGTGATAGGACCCAGCGATCCATTTTGCCCCTTTGCATAACTTGTTTATTCGTGTAGCCTGCCTTCCAGATAATCAATATGCACTTGCTTAGCAGTTTTTCCATTGGGTTATTATGGAATCAAACTAATCAAGAGTTCTAGACTTTGACAGGTTCTTCTTATTTGCTTTCATGTTACTATAGACAACTATGCCTAGGGTCTTGAAGTTCTATCACACCAAATGTAGTCACTTACATGTATGCTTACTCTTTAGGTGTTTACAACATCACCGGTCACTACAAGATAAAAGTGTGAAATTAATCGTAAGAAGAAGTTTATATTAGTTCAAGTTTGCTCTGTGTGGATGTATTGTTCTGTTCCAGTGATGTTGTGTGACTAAATCTGAAGGGAAAATATATCACCTATGGGGTCAAAGCCTGTTCCCCAATGGTATCTGCCAAAGCTTTTGCAAGAGGCATATATACCCCTCGGGTCCCAGCAAGTTTTCACCAAGGTTATAGGACCCAGCGATCCATTTTGCCCCTTTGCATAACTTGTTTATTCGTGTAGCCTGCCTTCCAGATAATCAATATGCACTTGCTTAGCAGTTTTTCCATTGGGTTATTATGGAATCAAACTAATCAAGAGTTCTAGACTTTGACAGGTTCTTCTTATTTGCTTTCATGTTACTATAGACAACTATGCCTAGGGTCTTGAAGTTCTATCACACCACATGTAGTCACTTACATGTATGCTTACTTGGCATATGTAACTCTTTAGGTATTTACAACACCACTGGTCACTACATGATAAAAGTGTGAAAATTAATCGTAAGAAGAAGTTTATATTAGTTCAAGTTTGCTCAGTGTGGATGTATTGTTCTTTTCCAGTGATGTTCTGTGATTAAATCTGAAGGGAAAAGATATCACCTATGGGGTCAAAGCCTGTTCCCCAGTGTTACCTGCTGAAGCTTTTGCAAGAGGCATATATACCCCTCGGGTCCCAACAAGTTTTCACCAAGGTGGTAGGACCCAGCGATCCAATTCGCCCCTTTGCATGCCTTGTTTATTCGTGTAGCCAGCCCTCCAGATAATCAATATGCACTTGCTTAGCAGTTTTTCCATTGGGTTATTATGGAATCAAACTAATCAAGAGTTCTAGACTTTGACAGGTTCTTCTTATTTGCTTTCATGTTACTATAGACAACTATGCCTAGGGTCTTGAAGTTCTATCACACCAAATGTAGTCACTTACATGTATGCTTACTCTTTAGGTGTTTACAACATCACCGGTCACTACAAGATAAAAGTGAGAAAATTAATCGTAAGAAGAAGTTTATATTAGTTCAAGTTTGCTCTCTGTGTATGTATTGTTCTGTTCCAGTCATGTTCTGTGACTAAATCTGAAGGGAAAAGATATCACCTATGGGGTCAAAGCCTGTTCCCCAGTGGTATCTGCTGAAGCTTTTTCAAGAGACATATATACCCCTCGGGTCCCAGCAAGTTTTCACCAAGGTGGTAGGGCCCAGCGATCCATTTCGTGACTTTGCATAACTTGTTTATTCGTGTAGCCTGCCTTCCAGATAATCAATATGCACTTGCTTAGCAGTTTTTCCATTGGGTTATTATGGAATCAAACTAATCAAGAGTTCTAGACTTTGACAGGTTTTTCTTATTTGCTTTCATGTTACTATAGACCAGGGAACGGCAACTGGCGGCCCGCGGGCCAAAACTGGCCCGCCAGCAATATTTTCTGGCCCGCCGGATTATTATGGAAGTCCTAAATGCTGCACAAAACTCTTCCAATACTTGAGAAAAGCCGTAGTCGCGCGGCGATTTCACCGCCGCATACTGTGTGAAACACACATAGGGAATCATGCGGCGCGGGATTACATTTTAAAGTATAACTGTACGTTCAAACTGGACGCGAATAGCGCGTCAAATTCGCGCCTGCCACGTCTAGTTACGCTTGACCACTTTGTGTCCATTCGCGCGTCAAAAGACTGTAGCGGTCAGAACTCTGGTGTACTTTGGACGGAGCGGGCGGTCTGACTGACAATAGCCCATTCCAACACCTTTTGACAGCGTATCCGCACTTAATTCGGACCTGTAGGCTACACCTAGCTCTGAGGAGCTGTTTGGTACTGAAACCATTGTCAGCCAACAACATTCTTTTTTTGCAAGGATGTTTGAAATAGTTCGGCAGAAAATAGCCTACTTCATTTGTCAGTAGGGCAATATGATTTTCGTTTAGGTTGCTTAGAAATTTGAGTGATAGGCTGCTTTTGTCCTATTTAATTTATGTTATTTATATTTCATAATTTTTTTCTTTGGCATTTTTTTCTCTGCTGACAGTAGGCCTACAATGTTAAAATAGCGTAATATTTATATTGACAGACCTCCTTAAACCTTAGAGGTGTATTTGTGTGTCCCGAATAAATAATAATAATAAAAAAGGAATAAAGTTCCAAAGTCGGACTGTAAGCGAATGAGGCATGATTCACACCTTTATTAAAATGGCTGTAATCTGTTACCACAATAGTACTTGATCTGTTTTAAATTATTTCCTTGATATATGCTTAAGGTGTTAAATTCAAAATAAAAAATCAAAATTAAAATTAGTCTAATCCAGTAATAAATTTTTTCTATTTTTGATCTGAGTACAATCAGAAAACCCGTCGTTATTTGTTTTTTCATTTTAGTTCAGGAAATAAATAATGGAAAAACAAGTAGTTTTTCATCTTTTTATTTTTGGTTTTAATTTGAAAAAACGATTGAACGAATGATCCACGGACAGTGACGGACCCATCATATTCTGCGATTATAGGCCTATATAAGAGTATTTAATTTGTATCCATAGGCCTACTCTGTGTAGCTGGCCCGCCACCTACTGGCAAAAAAAAATATTGGCCCTCGGCCAAAGTTACTTGCCGACCCCTGCTATAGACAACTATGCCTAGGGTCTTGAAGTTCTATCACACCACATGTAGTCACTTACATGTATGCTTACTCTTTAGGTGTTTACAACATCACCGGTCAGGGCTGGACTGGTAATCTGGCATACCGGGCAAATGCCCGGTGGGCCGACGTGCTTTTTGGGCCGATAAATCTCATACTTTTTTTTTTCTTTTAACGGCCCATAAAACTTGTACATCGGCGGCCCATTCGTTTTGTTTTGTTTAAATTGATGGTGCTGGGTTAGTGCCGGTGTAATGCATTGGTCAAAAAAAAGTAAGCGTTAGTTTTTTTTCCCACTGACAGACCGGCTTATGAAACCCGTAGATCAGCGGCCCATTGGTTGTTTTCCTGATTGATTTCTTGACACTGGGCTGGCCCAATCACACCTCCCCCTTTGGGCTTTGAGTGAGCGTGCAGTGTCAAGTGTGTATCTGTCAAAATAGTCTGAGAGATGGAGAAGAAACGCAAGGAATGTACAGGAATGTAAAAAAGACGCGTTTTTATCCATGTTTTCCGCCAAAATAAAAGCTTGATGCAGTTTCCGTCAAAATAAAAGATCATGTGCTTATCTCTTTCAAGTTTAGAAATGAGTACAAAACTAATTATGAAAGTTTTCTTTATTTTTCAGTGCATTTGTTTTGCAATATATGGCTATTACTGTCATTGGTTTAATATTATAACTATTATTATGTAGTAGTGTAATATAGACAGACACTGTTACTAAAAGAGGTATGATTTTTTCTTTGTTTAATTTGCACACTTAATATGGGTTGGAGCCTTTTAATTTTGAACTCTCAAACTGCACCAGATTAATGAATTTAACATTAAAATGCACAAATTTTTCTTAGGGGGGGCATGCCCCCAAACCCCCCTAGAGGGACAGAGGTCCGCCCACCACAGTTTTACCAAGATCCTGTGGGAAACATTGGTATTGCTATGCCAATGCAGCTTATAGCTTGTTTTTTGGATGCATCACTGTGGAGTATAGTTCAATTGTATTAATAAATTACTATTTTGTACTTATTTAATCTGTTAACTCGTTCCTACTCACTCATTACATGGCATTAGTGGTTTTAATGAAAAGGAGTTGAACAAAAACATATTTAAGGGCGTGCAAAGATGGGTGGTGTTTATGGTCATATGTAGTGGGCCAGTCTGGGCCAAAATGCCAGGGCCGATTTTCTGTCCCAGTCCAGCCCTGTCACCAGTCACTACATGATAAAAGTGTGAAAATTAATCGTAAGAAGAAGTTTATATTAGTTCAAGTTTGCTTTGTGTGGATGTATTGTTCTGTTCCAGTCATGTTCTCTGACTAAATCTGAAGTTAAAATATATCACCTATGGGGTCAATGCCTGTTCCCCAATGGTATCTGCTGAAGCTTTTGCAAGAGGCATATATAACCCTCGGGTCCCAGCAAGTTTTCACCAAGGTGGTAAGGCCCAGCGATCCATTTCGCCCCTTTGCTTACCTTGTTTATTCGTGTAGCCAGCCCTCCAGATAATCAATATGCACTTGCTTAGCATTTCTTCCATTGGGTTATTATGGAATCAAGCTAATCAAGAATTCTAGACTTTGACAGGTTCTTCTTATTTGCTTTCATGTTACTATAGACAACTATGCCTAGGGTCTTGAAGTTCTATCACACCACATGTAGTCACTTACATGTATGCTTACTTGGCATATGTAACTCTTTAGGTATTTACAACACCACTGGTCACTATATGCTAAAAGTGTGAAAATTAATCGTAGGAAGAAGTTTATATTAGTTCAAGTTTGCTCTGTGTGGATGTATTGTTCTGTTCCAGTGATGTTCTGTGACTAAATCTGAAGGGAAAAGATATCACCTATGGGGTCAAAGCCATTTCCCCAATGGTATCTGCTGAAGCTTTTGCAAGAGGCATATATACCCCTCGGGTCCCAGCAAGTTTTCACCAAGGTGGTAGGACCCAGCGATCCATTTTGCCCCTTTGCATACCTTGTTTATTCGTGAAGCCTGCCTTCCAGATAATCAATATGCACTTGCTTAGCAGTTTTTCCATTGGGTTATTATGGAATCAAACTAATCAAGAGTTCTAGACTTTGACAGGTTCTTCTTATTTGCTTTCATGTTACTATAGACAACTATGCCTAGGGTCTTGAAGTTCTATCACACCACATGTAGTCACTTACATGTATGCTTACTTGGCATATGTAACTCTTTAGGTATTTACAACACCACTGGTCACTACATGATAAAAGTGTGAAAATTAATCGTAAGAAGAAGTTTATATTAGTTCAAGTTTGCTCAGTGTGGATGTATTGTTCTTTTCCAGTGATGTTCTGTGATTAAATCTGAAGGGAAAAGATATCACCTATGGGGTCAAAGCCTGTTCCCCAGTGTTACCTGCTGAAGCTTTTGCAAGAGGCATATATACATACCCCTCGGGTCCCAACAAGTTTTCACCAAGGTGGTAGGACCCAGCGATCCAATTCGCCCCTTTGCATGCCTTGTTTATTCGTGTAGCCAGCCCTCCAGATAATCAATATGCACTTGCTTAGCAGTTTTTCCATTGGGTTATTATGGAATCAAACGAATCAAGAGTTCTAGACTTTGACAGGTTCTTCTTATTTGCTTTAATGTTACTATAGACAACTATGCCTAGGGTCTTGAAGTTCTATCACACCAAATGTAGTCACTTACATGTATGCTTACTCTTTAGGTGTTTACAACATCACCGGTCACTACAAGATAAAAGTGTGAAAATTAATCGTAAGAAGAAGTTTATATTAGTTCAAGTTTGCTCTGTGTGGATGTATTGTTCTGTTCCAGTCATGTTCTCTGACTAAATCTGAAGGGAAAATATATCACCTATGGGGTCAAAGCCTGTTCCCCAATGGTATCTGCTGAAGCTTTTGCAAGAGGCCTATATAACCCTCGGCTCCCAGCAAGTTTTCACCAAGGTGGTAGGACCCAGCGATCCATTTCACCCCTTTGCATACCTTGTTTATTCGTGTAGACTGCCTTCCAGATAATCAATATGCACTTGCTTAGCATTTCTTCCATTGGGTTATTATGGAATCAAACTAATCAAGAATTCTAGACTTTGACAGGTTCTTCTTATTTGCTTTCATGTTACTATAGACAACTATGCCTAGGGTCTTGAAGTTCTATCACACCACATGTAGTCACTTACATGTATGCTTACTTGGCATATGTAACTCTTTAGGTATTTACAACACCACCGGTCACTACATGATAAAAGTGTGAAAATTAATCGTAAGAAGAAGTTTATATTAGTTCAGGTTTGCTCTGTGTGGATGTATTGTTCTGTTCCAGTGATGTTCTGTGACTAAATCTGAAGGGAAAAGATATCACCTATGGGGTCAAAGCCTGTTCCCCAATGGTATCTGCTGAAGCTTTTGCAAGAGGCATATATACCCCTCGGGTCCCAGCAAGTTTTCACCAAGGTGGTAGGGCCCAGCGATCCATTTCGTGCCTTTGCATAACTTGTTTATTCGTGTAGCCTGCCTTCCAGATAATCAATATGCACTTGCTTAGCAGTTTTTCCATTGGGTTATTATGGAATCAAACTAATCAAGAGTTCTAGACTTTGACAGGTTCTTCTTATTTGCTTTCATGTTACTATAGACAACTATGTCTAGGGTCTTGAAGTTCTATCACACCAAATGTAGTCACTTACATGTATGCTTACTCTTTAGGTGTTTACAACATCACCGGTCACTACAAGATAAAAGTGTGAAATTAATCGTAAGAAGAAGTTTATATTAGTTCAAGTTTGCTCTGTGTGGATGTATTGTTCTGTTCCAGTGATGTTGTGTGACTAAATCTGAAGGGAAAATATATCACCTATGGGGTCAAAGCCTGTTCCCCAATGGTATCTGCTCAAGCTTTTGCAAGAGGCATATATACGCCTCGGGTCCCAGCAAGTTTTCACCAAGGTGATAGGACCCAGCGATCCATTTTGCCCCTTTGCATAACTTGTTTATTCGTGTAGCCTGCCTTCCAGATAATCAATATGCACTTGCTTAGCAGTTTTTCCATTGGGTTATTATGGAATCAAACTAATCAAGAGTTCTAGACTTTGACAGGTTCTTCTTATTTGCTTTCATGTTACTATAGACAACTATGCCTAGGGTCTTGAAGTTCTATCACACCAAATGTAGTCACTTACATGTATGCTTACTCTTTAGGTGTTTACAACATCACCGGTCACTACAAGATAAAAGTGTGAAATTAATCGTAAGAAGAAGTTTATATTAGTTCAAGTTTGCTCTGTGTGGATGTATTGTTCTGTTCCAGTGATGTTGTGTGACTAAATCTGAAGGGAAAATATATCACCTATGGGGTCAAAGCCTGTTCCCCAATGGTATCTGCCAAAGCTTTTGCAAGAGGCATATATACCCCTCGGGTCCCAGCAAGTTTTCACCAAGGTTATAGGACCCAGCGATCCATTTTGCCCCTTTGCATAACTTGTTTATTCGTGTAGCCTGCCTTCCAGATAATCAATATGCACTTGCTTAGCAGTTTTTCCATTGGGTTATTATGGAATCAAACTAATCAAGAGTTCTAGACTTTGACAGGTTCTTCTTATTTGCTTTCATGTTACTATAGACAACTATGCCTAGGGTCTTGAAGTTCTATCACACCACATGTAGTCACTTACATGTATGCTTACTTGGCATATGTAACTCTTTAGGTATTTACAACACCACTGGTCACTACATGATAAAAGTGTGAAAATTAATCGTAAGAAGAAGTTTATATTAGTTCAAGTTTGCTCAGTGTGGATGTATTGTTCTTTTCCAGTGATGTTCTGTGATTAAATCTGAAGGGAAAAGATATCACCTATGGGGTCAAAGCCTGTTCCCCAGTGTTACCTGCTGAAGCTTTTGCAAGAGGCATATATACCCCTCGGGTCCCAACAAGTTTTCACCAAGGTGGTAGGACCCAGCGATCCAATTCGCCCCTTTGCATGCCTTGTTTATTCGTGTAGCCAGCCCTCCAGATAATCAATATGCACTTGCTTAGCAGTTTTTCCATTGGGTTATTATGGAATCAAACTAATCAAGAGTTCTAGACTTTGACAGGTTCTTCTTATTTGCTTTCATGTTACTATAGACAACTATGCCTAGGGTCTTGAAGTTCTATCACACCAAATGTAGTCACTTACATGTATGCTTACTCTTTAGGTGTTTACAACATCACCGGTCACTACAAGATAAAAGTGTGAAAATTAATCGTAAGAAGAAGTTTATATTAGTTCAAGTTTGCTCTGTGTGGATGTATTGTTCTGTTCCAGTCATGTTCTCTGACTAAATCTGAAGGGAAAATATATCACCTATGGGGTCAAAGCCTGTTCCCCAATGGTATCTGCTCAAGCTTTTGCAAGAGGCATATATACCCCTCGGGTCCCAGCAAGTTTTCACCAAGGTGATAGGACCCAGCGATCCATTTTGCCCCTTTGCATAACTTGTTTATTCGTGTAGCCTGCCTTCCAGATAATCAATATGCACTTGCTTAGCAGTTTTTCCATTGGGTTATTATGGAATCAAACTAATCAAGAGTTCTAGACTTTGACAGGTTCTTCTTATTTGCTTTCATGTTACTATAGACAACTTTGCCTAGGGTCTTGAAGTTCTATCACACCACATGTAGTCACTTACATGTATGCTTACTTGGCATATGTAATTCTTTAGGTATTTACAACACCATTGTTCACTATATGATAAAAGTAAGAAAATTAATCGTAAGAAGAAGTTTATATTAGTTCAAGTTTGCTCTCTGTGTATGTATTGTTCTGTTCCAGTCATGTTCTCTGACTAAATCTGAAGGGAAAAGATATCAACTATGGGGTCAAAGCCTGTTCCCCAATGGTATCTGCTGAAGCTGTTGCAAGAGGCATATATAACCCTCGGGTCACAGCAAGTTTTCACCAAGGTGGTAAGGCCCAGCGATCCATTTCGCCCCTTTGCTTACCTTGTTTATTCGTGTAGCCAGCCGTCCAGATAATCAATATGCACTTGCTTAGCATTTCTTCCATTGGGTTATTATGGAATCAAACTAATCAAGAATTCTAGACTTTGACAGGTTCTTCTTATTTGCTTTCATGTTACTATAGACAACTATGCCTAGGGTCTTGAAGTTCTATCACACCACATGTAGTCACTTACATGTATGCTTACTTGGCATATGTAACTCTTTAGGTATTTACAACGCCACTGGTCACTATATGCTAAAAGTGTGAAAATTAATCGTAAGAAGAAGTTTATATTTGTTCAAGTTTGCTCCGTGTGGATGTATTGTTCTGTTCCAGTGATGTTCTGTGACTAAATCTGAAGGGAAAAGATATCACCTATGGGGTCAAAGCCATTTCCCCAATGGTATCTGCTGAAGCTTTTGCAAGAGGCATATATACCCCTCGGGTCCCAGCAAGTTTTCACCAAGGTGGTAGGACCCAGCGATCCATTTTGCCCCTTTGCATACCTTGTTTATTCGTGAAGCCTGCCTTCCAGATAATCAATATGCACTTGCTTAGCAGTTTTTCCATTGGGTTATTATGGAATCAAACTAATCAAGAGTTCTAGACTTTGACAGGTTCTTCTTATTTGCTTTCATGTTACTATAGACAACTATGCCTAGGGTCTTGAAGTTCTATCACACCACATGTAGTCACGTACATGTATGCTTACTTGGCATATGTAACTCTTTAGGTATTTACAACACCACTGGTCACTACATGATAAAAGTGTGAAAATTAATCGTAAGAAGAAGTTTATATTAGTTCAAGTTTGCTCAGTGTGGATGTATTGTTCTTTTCCAGTGATGTTCTGTGATTAAATCTGAAGGGAAAAGATATCACCTATGGGGTCAAAGCCTGTTCCCCAGTGTTACCTGCTGAAGCTTTTGCAAGAGGCATATATACCCCTCGGGTCCCAACAAGTTTTCACCAAGGTGGTAGGACCCAGCGATCCAATTCGCCCCTTTGCATGCCTTGTTTATTCGTGTAGCCAGCCCTCCAGATAATCAATATGCACTTGCTTAGCAGTTTTTCCATTGGGTTATTATGGAATCAAACGAATCAAGAGTTCTAGACTTTGACAGGTTCTTCTTATTTGCTTTAATGTTACTATAGACAACTATGCCTAGGGTCTTGAAGTTCTATCACACCAAATGTAGTCACTTACATGTATGCTTACTCTTTAGGTGTTTACAACATCACCGGTCACTACAAGATAAAAGTGTGAAAATTAATCGTAAGAAGAAGTTTATATTAGTTCAAGTTTGCTCTGTGTGGATGTATTGTTCTGTTCCAGTCATGTTCTCTGACTAAATCTGAAGGGAAAATATATCACCTATGGGGTCAAAGCCTGTTCCCCAATGGTATCTGCTGAAGCTTTTGCAAGAGGCCTATATAACCCTCGGCTCCCAGCAAGTTTTCACCAAGGTGGTAGGACCCAGCGATCCATTTCACCCCTTTGCATACCTTGTTTATTCGTGTAGACTGCCTTCCAGATAATCAATATGCACTTGCTTAGCATTTCTTCCATTGGGTTATTATGGAATCAAACTAATCAAGAATTCTAGACTTTGACAGGTTCTTCTTATTTGCTTTCATGTTACTATAGACAACTATGCCTAGGGTCTTGAAGTTCTATCACACCACATGTAGTCACTTACATGTATGCTTACTTGGCATATGTAACTCTTTAGGTATTTACAACACCATTGTTCACTATATGATAAAAGTGAGAAAATTAATCGTAAGAAGAAGTTTATATTAGTTCAAGTTTGCTCTCTGTGTATGTATTGTTCTGTTCCAGTCATGTTCTGTGACTAAATCTGAAGGGAAAAGATATCACCTATGGGGTCAAAGCCTGTTCCCCAGTGGTATCTGCTGAAGCTTTTTCAAGAGACATATATACCCCTCGGGTCCCAGCAAGTTTTCACCAAGGTGGTAGGGCCCAGCGATCCATTTCGTGACTTTGCATAACTTGTTTATTCGTGTAGCCTGCCTTCCAGATAATCAATATGCACTTGCCTTCCAGATAATCAATATGCACTTGCTTAGCAGTTTTTCCATTGGGTTATTATGGAATCAAACTAATCAAGAGTTCTAGACTTTGACAGGTTTTTCTTATTTGCTTTCATGTTACTATAGACAACTATGCCTAGGGTCTTGAAGTTCTATCACACCACATGTAGTCACTTACATGTATGCTTACTCTTTAGGTGTTTACAACATCACCGGTCAGGGCTGGACTGGTAATCTGGCATACCGGGCAAATGCCCGGTGGGCCGACGTGCTTTTTGGGCCGATAAATCTCATACTTTTTTTTTTCTTTTAACGGCCCATAAAACTTGTACATCGGCGGCCCATTCGTTTTGTTTTGTTTAAATTGATGGTGCTGGGTTAGTGCCGGTGTAATGCATTGGTCAAAAAAAAGTAAGCGTTAGTTTTTTTTCCCACTGACAGACCGGCTTATGAAACCCGTAGATCAGCGGCCCATTGGTTGTTTTCCTGATTGATTTCTTGACACTGGGCTGGCCCAATCACACCTCCCCCTTTGGGCTTTGAGTGAGCGTGCAGTGTCAAGTGTGTATCTGTCAAAATAGTCTGAGAGATGGAGAAGAAACGCAAGGAATGTACAGGAATGTAAAAAAGACGCGTTTTTATCCATGTTTTCCGCCAAAATAAAAGCTTGATGCAGTTTCCGTCAAAATAAAAGATCATGTGCTTATCTCTTTCAAGTTTAGAAATGAGTACAAAACTAATTATGAAAGTTTTCTTTATTTTTCAGTGCATTTGTTTTGCAATATATGGCTATTACTGTCATTGGTTTAATATTATAACTATTATTATGTAGTAGTGTAATATAGACAGACACTGTTACTAAAAGAGGTATGATTTTTTCTTTGTTTAATTTGCACACTTAATATGGGTTGGAGCCTTTTAATTTTGAACTCTCAAACTGCACCAGATTAATGAATTTAACATTAAAATGCACAAATTTTTCTTAGGGGGGGCATGCCCCCAAACCCCCCTAGAGGGACAGAGGTCCGCCCACCACAGTTTTACCAAGATCCTGTGGGAAACATTGGTATTGCTATGCCAATGCAGCTTATAGCTTGTTTTTTGGATGCATCACTGTGGAGTATAGTTCAATTGTATTAATAAATTACAATTTTGTACTTATTTAATCTGTTAACTCGTTCCTACTCACTCATTACATGGCATTAGTGGTTTTAATGAAAAGGAGTTGAACAAAAACATATTTAAGGGCGTGCAAAGATGGGTGGTGTTTATGGTCATATGTAGTGGGACAGTCTGGGCCAAAATGCCAGGGCCGATTTTCTGTCCCAGTCCAGCCCTGTCACCGGTCACTACATGATAAAAGTGTGAAAATTAATCGTAAGAAGAAGTTTATATTAGTTCAAGTTTGCTTTGTGTGGATGTATTGTTCTGTTCCAGTCATGTTCTCTGACTAAATCTGAAGTTAAAATATATCACCTATGGGGTCAATGCCTGTTCCCCAATGGTATCTGCTGAAGCTTTTGCAAGAGGCATATATAACCCTCGGGTCCCAGCAAGTTTTCACCAAGGTGGTAAGGCCCAGCGATCCATTTCGCCCCTTTGCTTACCTTGTTTATTCGTGTAGCCAGCCCTCCAGATAATCAATATGCACTTGCTTAGCATTTCTTCCATTGGGTTATTATGGAATCAAGCTAATCAAGAATTCTAGACTTTGACAGGTTCTTCTTATTTGCTTTCATGTTACTATAGACAACTATGCCTAGGGTCTTGAAGTTCTATCACACCACATGTAGTCACTTACATGTATGCTTACTTGGCATATGTAACTCTTTAGGTATTTACAACACCACTGGTCACTATATGCTAAAAGTGTGAAAATTAATCGTAGGAAGAAGTTTATATTAGTTCAAGTTTGCTCTGTGTGGATGTATTGTTCTGTTCCAGTGATGTTCTGTGACTAAATCTGAAGGGAAAAGATATCACCTATGGGGTCAAAGCCATTTCCCCAATGGTATCTGCTGAAGCTTTTGCAAGAGGCATATATACCCCTCGGGTCCCAGCAAGTTTTCACCAAGGTGGTAGGACCCAGCGATCCATTTTGCCCCTTTGCATACCTTGTTTATTCGTGAAGCCTGCCTTCCAGATAATCAATATGCACTTGCTTAGCAGTTTTTCCATTGGGTTATTATGGAATCAAACTAATCAAGAGTTCTAGACTTTGACAGGTTCTTCTTATTTGCTTTCATGTTACTATAGACAACTATGCCTAGGGTCTTGAAGTTCTATCACACCACATGTAGTCACTTACATGTATGCTTACTTGGCATATGTAACTCTTTAGGTATTTACAACACCACTGGTCACTACATGATAAAAGTGTGAAAATTAATCGTAAGAAGAAGTTTATATTAGTTCAAGTTTGCTCAGTGTGGATGTATTGTTCTTTTCCAGTGATGTTCTGTGATTAAATCTGAAGGGAAAAGATATCACCTATGGGGTCAAAGCCTGTTCCCCAGTGTTACCTGCTGAAGCTTTTGCAAGAGGCATATATACCCCTCGGGTCCCAACAAGTTTTCACCAAGGTGGTAGGACCCAGCGATCCAATTCGCCCCTTTGCATGCCTTGTTTATTCGTGTAGCCAGCCCTCCAGATAATCAATATGCACTTGCTTAGCAGTTTTTCCATTGGGTTATTATGGAATCAAACGAATCAAGAGTTCTAGACTTTGACAGGTTCTTCTTATTTGCTTTAATGTTACTATAGACAACTATGCCTAGGGTCTTGAAGTTCTATCACACCAAATGTAGTCACTTACATGTATGCTTACTCTTTAGGTGTTTACAACATCACCGGTCACTACAAGATAAAAGTGTGAAAATTAATCGTAAGAAGAAGTTTATATTAGTTCAAGTTTGCTCTGTGTGGATGTATTGTTCTGTTCCAGTCATGTTCTCTGACTAAATCTGAAGGGAAAATATATCACCTATGGGGTCAAAGCCTGTTCCCCAATGGTATCTGCTGAAGCTTTTGCAAGAGGCCTATATAACCCTCGGCTCCCAGCAAGTTTTCACCAAGGTGGTAGGACCCAGCGATCCATTTCACCCCTTTGCATACCTTGTTTATTCGTGTAGACTGCCTTCCAGATAATCAATATGCACTTGCTTAGCATTTCTTCCATTGGGTTATTATGGAATCAAACTAATCAAGAATTCTAGACTTTGACAGGTTCTTCTTATTTGCTTTCATGTTACTATAGACAACTATGCCTAGGGTCTTGAAGTTCTATCACATCACATGTAGTCACTTACATGTATGCTTACTTGGCATATGTAACTCTTTAGGTATTTACAACACCACCGGTCACTACATGATAAAAGTGTGAAAATTAATCGTAAGAAGAAGTTTATATTAGTTCAGGTTTGCTCTGTGTGGATGTATTGTTCTGTTCCAGTGATGTTCTGTGACTAAATCTGAAGGGAAAAGATATCACCTATGGGGTCAAAGCCTGTTCCCCAATGGTATCTGCTGAAGCTTTTGCAAGAGGCATATATACCCCTCGGGTCCCAGCAAGTTTTCACCAAGGTGGTAGGGCCCAGCGATCCATTTCGTGCCTTTGCATAACTTGTTTATTCGTGTAGCCTGCCTTCCAGATAATCAATATGCACTTGCTTAGCAGTTTTTCCATTGGGTTATTATGGAATCAAACTAATCAAGAGTTCTAGACTTTGACAGGTTCTTCTTATTTGCTTTCATGTTACTATAGACAACTATGTCTAGGGTCTTGAAGTTCTATCACACCAAATGTAGTCACTTACATGTATGCTTACTCTTTAGGTGTTTACAACATCACCGGTCACTACAAGATAAAAGTGTGAAATTAATCGTAAGAAGAAGTTTATATTAGTTCAAGTTTGCTCTGTGTGGATGTATTGTTCTGTTCCAGTGATGTTGTGTGACTAAATCTGAAGGGAAAATATATCACCTATGGGGTCAAAGCCTGTTCCCCAATGGTATCTGCTCAAGCTTTTGCAAGAGGCATATATACGCCTCGGGTCCCAGCAAGTTTTCACCAAGGTGATAGGACCCAGCGATCCATTTTGCCCCTTTGCATAACTTGTTTATTCGTGTAGCCTGCCTTCCAGATAATCAATATGCACTTGCTTAGCAGTTTTTCCATTGGGTTATTATGGAATCAAACTAATCAAGAGTTCTAGACTTTGACAGGTTCTTCTTATTTGCTTTCATGTTACTATAGACAACTATGCCTAGGGTCTTGAAGTTCTATCACACCAAATGTAGTCACTTACATGTATGCTTACTCTTTAGGTGTTTACAACATCACCGGTCACTACAAGATAAAAGTGTGAAATTAATCGTAAGAAGAAGTTTATATTAGTTCAAGTTTGCTCTGTGTGGATGTATTGTTCTGTTCCAGTGATGTTGTGTGACTAAATCTGAAGGGAAAATATATCACCTATGGGGTCAAAGCCTGTTCCCCAATGGTATCTGCCAAAGCTTTTGCAAGAGGCATATATACCCCTCGGGTCCCAGCAAGTTTTCACCAAGGTTATAGGACCCAGCGATCCATTTTGCCCCTTTGCATAACTTGTTTATTCGTGTAGCCTGCCTTCCAGATAATCAATATGCACTTGCTTAGCAGTTTTTCCATTGGGTTATTATGGAATCAAACTAATCAAGAGTTCTAGACTTTGACAGGTTCTTCTTATTTGCTTTCATGTTACTATAGACAACTATGCCTAGGGTCTTGAAGTTCTATCACACCACATGTAGTCACTTACATGTATGCTTACTTGGCATATGTAACTCTTTAGGTATTTACAACACCACTGGTCACTACATGATAAAAGTGTGAAAATTAATCGTAAGAAGAAGTTTATATTAGTTCAAGTTTGCTCAGTGTGGATGTATTGTTCTTTTCCAGTGATGTTCTGTGATTAAATCTGAAGGGAAAAGATATCACCTATGGGGTCAAAGCCTGTTCCCCAGTGTTACCTGCTGAAGCTTTTGCAAGAGGCATATATACCCCTCGGGTCCCAACAAGTTTTCACCAAGGTGGTAGGACCCAGCGATCCAATTCGCCCCTTTGCATGCCTTGTTTATTCGTGTAGCCAGCCCTCCAGATAATCAATATGCACTTGCTTAGCAGTTTTTCCATTGGGTTATTATGGAATCAAACTAATCAAGAGTTCTAGACTTTGACAGGTTCTTCTTATTTGCTTTCATGTTACTATAGACAACTATGCCTAGGGTCTTGAAGTTCTATCACACCAAATGTAGTCACTTACATGTATGCTTACTCTTTAGGTGTTTACAACATCACCGGTCACTATATGCTAAAAGTGTGAAAATTAATCGTAGGAAGAAGTTTATATTAGTTCAAGTTTGCTCTGTGTGGATGTATTGTTCTGTTCCAGTCATGTTCTCTGACTAAATCTGAAGGGAAAATATATCACCTATGGGGTCAAAGCCTGTTCCCCAATGGTATCTGCTCAAGCTTTTGCAAGAGGCATATATACCCCTCGGGTCCCAGCAAGTTTTCACCAAGGTGATAGGACCCAGCGATCCATTTTGCCCCTTTGCATAACTTGTTTATTCGTGTAGCCTGCCTTCCAGATAATCAATATGCACTTGCTTAGCAGTTTTTCCATTGGGTTATTATGGAATCAAACTAATCAAGAGTTCTAGACTTTGACAGGTTCTTCTTATTTGCTTTCATGTTACTATAGACAACTTTGCCTAGGGTCTTGAAGTTCTATCACACCACATGTAGTCACTTACATGTATGCTTACTTGGCATATGTAATTCTTTAGGTATTTACAACACCATTGTTCACTATATGATAAAAGTAAGAAAATTAATCGTAAGAAGAAGTTTATATTAGTTCAAGTTTGCTCTCTGTGTATGTATTGTTCTGTTCCAGTCATGTTCTCTGACTAAATCTGAAGGGAAAAGATATCAACTATGGGGTCAAAGCCTGTTCCCCAATGGTATCTGCTGAAGCTGTTGCAAGAGGCATATATAACCCTCGGGTCACAGCAAGTTTTCACCAAGGTGGTAAGGCCCAGCGATCCATTTCGCCCCTTTGCTTACCTTGTTTATTCGTGTAGCCAGCCGTCCAGATAATCAATATGCACTTGCTTAGCATTTCTTCCATTGGGTTATTATGGAATCAAACTAATCAAGAATTCTAGACTTTGACAGGTTCTTCTTATTTGCTTTCATGTTACTATAGACAACTATGCCTAGGGTCTTGAAGTTCTATCACACCACATGTAGTCACTTACATGTATGCTTACTTGGCATATGTAACTCTTTAGGTATTTACAACGCCACTGGTCACTATATGCTAAAAGTGTGAAAATTAATCGTAAGAAGAAGTTTATATTTGTTCAAGTTTGCTCCGTGTGGATGTATTGTTCTGTTCCAGTGATGTTCTGTGACTAAATCTGAAGGGAAAAGATATCACCTATGGGGTCAAAGCCATTTCCCCAATGGTATCTGCTGAAGCTTTTGCAAGAGGCATATATACCCCTCGGGTCCCAGCAAGTTTTCACCAAGGTGGTAGGACCCAGCGATCCATTTTGCCCCTTTGCATAACTTGTTTATTCGTGTAGCCTGCCTTCCAGATAATCAATATGCACTTGCTTAGCAGTTTTTCCATTGGGTTATTATGGAATCAAACTAATCAAGAGTTCTAGACTTTGACAGGTTCTTCTTATTTGCTTTCATGTTACTATAGACAACTATGCCTAGGGTCTTGAAGTTCTATCACACCACATGTAGTCACGTACATGTATGCTTACTTGGCATATGTAATTCTTTAGGTATTTACAACACCATTGTTCACTATATGATAAAAGTGAGAAAATTAATCGTAAGAAGAAGTTTATATTAGTTCAAGTTTGCTCTCTGTGTATGTATTGTTCTGTTCCAGTCATGTTCTGTGACTAAATCTGAAGGGAAAAGATATCACCTATGGGGTCAAAGCCTGTTCCCCAGTGGTATCTGCTGAAGCTTTTTCAAGAGACATATATACCCCTCGGGTCCCAGCAAGTTTTCACCAAGGTGGTAGGGCCCAGCGATCCATTTCGTGACTTTGCATAACTTGTTTATTCGTGTAGCCTGCCTTCCAGATAATCAATATGCACTTGCTTAGCAGTTTTTCCATTGGGTTATTATGGAATCAAACTAATCAAGAGTTCTAGACTTTGACAGGTTTTTCTTATTTGCTTTCATGTTACTATAGACAACTATGCCTAGGGTCTTGAAGTTCTATCACACCACATGTAGTCACTTACATGTATGCTTACTCTTTAGGTGTTTACAACATCACCGGTCAGGGCTGGACTGGTAATCTGGCATACCGGGCAAATGCCCGGTGGGCCGACGTGCTTTTTGGGCCGATAAATCTCATACTTTTTTTTTTCTTTTAACGGCCCATAAAACTTGTACATCGGCGGCCCATTCGTTTTGTTTTGTTTAAATTGATGGTGCTGGGTTAGTGCCGGTGTAATGCATTGGTCAAAAAAAAGTAAGCGTTAGTTTTTTTTCCCACTGACAGACCGGCTTATGAAACCCGTAGATCAGCGGCCCATTGGTTGTTTTCCTGATTGATTTCTTGACACTGGGCTGGCCCAATCACACCTCCCCCTTTGGGCTTTGAGTGAGCGTGCAGTGTCAAGTGTGTATCTGTCAAAATAGTCTGAGAGATGGAGAAGAAACGCAAGGAATGTACAGGAATGTAAAAAAGACGCGTTTTTATCCATGTTTTCCGCCAAAATAAAAGCTTGATGCAGTTTCCGTCAAAATAAAAGATCATGTGCTTATCTCTTTCAAGTTTAGAAATGAGTACAAAACTAATTATGAAAGTTTTCTTTATTTTTCAGTGCATTTGTTTTGCAATATATGGCTATTACTGTCATTGGTTTAATATTATAACTATTATTATGTAGTAGTGTAATATAGACAGACACTGTTACTAAAAGAGGTATGATTTTTTCTTTGTTTAATTTGCACACTTAATATGGGTTGGAGCCTTTTAATTTTGAACTCTCAAACTGCACCAGATTAATGAATTTAACATTAAAATGCACAAATTTTTCTTAGGGGGGGCATGCCCCCAAACCCCCCTAGAGGGACAGAGGTCCGCCCACCACAGTTTTACCAAGATCCTGTGGGAAACATTGGTATTGCTATGCCAATGCAGCTTATAGCTTGTTTTTTGGATGCATCACTGTGGAGTATAGTTCAATTGTATTAATAAATTACAATTTTGTACTTATTTAATCTGTTAACTCGTTCCTACTCACTCATTACATGGCATTAGTGGTTTTAATGAAAAGGAGTTGAACAAAAACATATTTAAGGGCGTGCAAAGATGGGTGGTGTTTATGGTCATATGTAGTGGGCCAGTCTGGGCCAAAATGCCAGGGCCGATTTTCTGTCCCAGTCCAGCCCTGTCACCGGTCACTACATGATAAAAGTGTGAAAATTAATCGTAAGAAGAAGTTTATATTAGTTCAAGTTTGCTTTGTGTGGATGTATTGTTCTGTTCCAGTCATGTTCTCTGACTAAATCTGAAGTTAAAATATATCACCTATGGGGTCAATGCCTGTTCCCCAATGGTATCTGCTGAAGCTTTTGCAAGAGGCATATATAACCCTCGGGTCCCAGCAAGTTTTCACCAAGGTGGTAAGGCCCAGCGATCCATTTCGCCCCTTTGCTTACCTTGTTTATTCGTGTAGCCAGCCCTCCAGATAATCAATATGCACTTGCTTAGCATTTCTTCCATTGGGTTATTATGGAATCAAGCTAATCAAGAATTCTAGACTTTGACAGGTTCTTCTTATTTGCTTTCATGTTACTATAGACAACTATGCCTAGGGTCTTGAAGTTCTATCACACCACATGTAGTCACTTACATGTATGCTTACTTGGCATATGTAACTCTTTAGGTATTTACAACACCACTGGTCACTACATGATAAAAGTGTGAAAATTAATCGTAGGAAGAAGTTTATATTAGTTCAAGTTTGCTCTGTGTGGATGTATTGTTCTGTTCCAGTGATGTTCTGTGACTAAATCTGAAGGGAAAAGATATCACCTATGGGGTCAAAGCCATTTCCCCAATGGTATCTGCTGAAGCTTTTGCAAGAGGCATATATACCCCTCGGGTCCCAGCAAGTTTTCACCAAGGTGGTAGGACCCAGCGATCCATTTTGCCCCTTTGCATACCTTGTTTATTTGTGAAGCCTGCCTTCCAGATAATCAATATGCACTTGCTTAGCAGTTTTTCCATTGGGTTATTATGGAATCAAACTAATCAAGAGTTCTAGACTTTGACAGGTTCTTCTTATTTGCTTTCATGTTACTATAGACAACTATGCCTAGGGTCTTGAAGTTCTATCACACCACATGTAGTCACTTACATGTATGCTTACTTGGCATATGTAACTCTTTAGGTATTTACAACACCACTGGTCACTACATGATAAAAGTGTGAAAATTAATCGTAAGAAGAAGTTTATATTAGTTCAAGTTTGCTCAGTGTGGATGTATTGTTCTTTTCCAGTGATGTTCTGTGATTAAATCTGAAGGGAAAAGATATCACCTATGGGGTCAAAGCCTGTTCCCCAGTGTTACCTGCTGAAGCTTTTGCAAGAGGCATATATACCCCTCGGGTCCCAACAAGTTTTCACCAAGGTGGTAGGACCCAGCGATCCAATTCGCCCCTTTGCATGCCTTGTTTATTCGTGTAGCCAGCCCTCCAGATAATCAATATGCACTTGCTTAGCAGTTTTTCCATTGGGTTATTATGGAATCAAACGAATCAAGAGTTCTAGACTTTGACAGGTTCTTCTTATTTGCTTTAATGTTACTATAGACAACTATGCCTAGGGTCTTGAAGTTCTATCACACCAAATGTAGTCACTTACATGTATGCTTACTCTTTAGGTGTTTACAACATCACCGGTCACTACAAGATAAAAGTGTGACAATTAATCGTAAGAAGAAGTTTATATTAGTTCAAGTTTGCTCTGTGTGGATGTATTGTTCTGTTCCAGTCATGTTCTCTGACTAAATCTGAAGGGAAAATATATCACCTATGGGGTCAAAGCCTGTTCCCCAATGGTATCTGCTGAAGCTTTTGCAAGAGGCCTATATAACCCTCGGCTCCCAGCAAGTTTTCACCAAGGTGGTAGGACCCAGCGATCCATTTCACCCCTTTGCATACCTTGTTTATTCGTGTAGACTGCCTTCCAGATAATCAATATGCACTTGCTTAGCATTTCTTCCTTTGGGTTATTATGGAATCAAACTAATCAAGAATTCTAGACTTTGACAGGTTCTTCTTATTTGCTTTCATGTTACTATAGACAACTATGCCTAGGGTCTTGAAGTTCTATCACACCACATGTAGTCACTTACATGTATGCTTACTTGGCATATGTAACTCTTTAGGTATTTACAACACCACCGGTCACTACATGATAAAAGTGTGAAAATTAATCGTAAGAAGAAGTTTATATTAGTTCAGGTTTGCTCTGTGTGGATGTATTGTTCTGTTCCAGTGATGTTCTGTGACTAAATCTGAAGGGAAAAGATATCACCTATGGGGTCAAAGCCTGTTCCCCAATGGTATCTGCTGAAGCTTTTGCAAGAGGCATATATACCCCTCGGGTCCCAGCAAGTTTTCACCAAGGTGGTAGGGCCCAGCGATCCATTTCGTGCCTTTGCATAACTTGTTTATTCGTGTAGCCTGCCTTCCAGATAATCAATATGCACTTGCTTAGCAGTTTTTCCATTGGGTTATTATGGAATCAAACTAATCAAGAGTTCTAGACTTTGACAGGTTCTTCTTATTTGCTTTCATGTTACTATAGACAACTATGCCTAGGGTCTTGAAGTTCTATCACACCAAATGTAGTCACTTACATGTATGCTTACTCTTTAGGTGTTTACAACATCACCGGTCACTACAAGATAAAAGTGTGAAATTAATCGTAAGAAGAAGTTTATATTAGTTCAAGTTTGCTCTGTGTGGATGTATTGTTCTGTTCCAGTGATGTTGTGTGACTAAATCTGAAGGGAAAATATATCACCTATGGGGTCAAAGCCTGTTCCCCAATGGTATCTGCTCAAGCTTTTGCAAGAGGCATATATACCCCTCGGGTCCCAGCAAGTTTTCACCAAGGTGATAGGACCCAGCGATCCATTTTGCCCCTTTGCATAACTTGTTTATTCGTGTAGCCTGCCTTCCAGATAATCAATATGCACTTGCTTAGCAGTTTTTCCATTGGGTTATTATGGAATCAAACTAATCAAGAGTTCTAGACTTTGACAGGTTCTTCTTATTTGCTTTCATGTTACTATAGACAACTTTGCCTAGGGTCTTGAAGTTCTATCACACCACATGTAGTCACTTACATGTATGCTTACTTGGCATATGTAATTCTTTAGGTATTTACAACACCATTGTTCACTATATGATAAAAGTAAGAAAATTAATCGTAAGAAGAAGTTTATATTAGTTCAAGTTTGCTCTCTGTGTATGTATTGTTCTGTTCCAGTCATGTTCTCTGACTAAATCTGAAGGGAAAAGATATCAACTATGGGGTCAAAGCCTGTTCCCCAATGGTATCTGCCGAAGCTGTTGCAAGAGGCATATATAACCCTCGGGTCACAGCAAGTTTTCACCAAGGTGGTAAGGCCCAGCGATCCATTTCGCCCCTTTGCTTACCTTGTTTATTCGTGTAGCTAGCCGTCCAGATAATCAATATGCACTTGCTTAGCATTTCTTCCATTGGGTTATTATGGAATCAAACTAATCAAGATTTCTAGACTTTGACAGGTTCTTCTTATTTGCTTTCATGTTACTATAGACAACTATGCCTAGGGTCTTGAAGTTCTATCACACCACATGTAGTCACTTACATGTATGCTTACTTGGCATATGTAATTCTTTAGGTATTTACAACACCACCGGTCACTACATGATAAAATTGTGAAAATTAATCGTAAGAAAAAGTTTATATTAGTTCAAGTTTGCTCTGTGTGGATGTATTGTTCTGTTCCAGTCATGTTCTCTGACTAAATCTGAAGGGAAAAGATATCACCTATGGGGTCAATGCCTGTTCCCCAATGGTATCTGCTGAAGCTTTTGCAAGAGGCATATATAACCCTCGGGTCCCAGCAAGTTTTCACCAAGGTGGTAAGGCCCAGCGATCCATTTCGCCCCTTTGCTTACCTTGCTTATTCGTGTAGCCAGCCCTCCAGATAATCAATATGCACTTGCTTAGCATTTCTTCCATTGGGTTATTATGGAATCAAGCTAATCAAGAATTCTAGACTTTGACAAGTTCTTCTTATTTGCTTTCATGTTACTATAGACAACTATGCCTAGGGTCTTGAAGTTCTATCACACCACATGTAGTCACTTACATGTATGCTTACTTGGCATATGTAACTCTTTAGGTATTTACAACACCACTGGTCACTATATGCTAAAAGTGTGAAAATTAATCATAAGAAGAAGTTTATATTAGTTCAAGTTTGCTCTGTGTGGATGTATTGTTCTGTTCCAGTCATGTTCTCTGACTAAATCTGAAGGGAAAATATATCACCTATGGGGTCAAAGCCTGTTCCCCAATGGTACCTGCTGAAGCTTTTGCAAGAGGCCTATATAACCCTCGGCTCCCAGCAAGTTTTCACCAAGGTGGTAGGACCCAGCGATCCATTTCACCCCTTTGCATACCTTGTTTATTCGTGTAGACTGCCTTCCAGATAATCAATATGCACTTGCTTAGCATTTCTTCCATTGGGTTATTATGGAATCAAACTAATCAAGAATTCTAGACTTTGACAGGTTCTTCTTATTTGCTTTCATGTTACTATAGACAACTATGCCTAGGGTCTTGAAGTTCTATCACACCACATGTAGTCACTTACATGTATGCTTACTTGGCATATGTAACTCTTTAGGTATTTACAACACCACCGGTCACTACATGATAAAAGTGTGAAAATTAATCGTAAGAAGAAGTTTATATTAGTTCAGGTTTGCTCTGTGTTGATGTATTGTTCTGTTCCAGTGATGTTCTGTGACTAAATCTGAAGGGAAAAGATATCACCTATGGGGTCAAAGCCTGTTCCCCAATGGTATCTGCTGAAGCTTTTGCAAGAGGCATATATACCCCTCGGGTCCCAGCAAGTTTTCACCAAGGTGGTAGGGCCCAGTGATCCATTTCGTGCCATTGCATAACTTGTTTATTCGTGTAGCCTGCCTTCCAGATAATCAATATGCACTTGCTTAGCAGTTTTTCCATTGGGTTATTATGGAATCAAACTAATCAAGAGTTCTAGACTTTGACAGGTTCTTCTTATTTGCTTTCATGTTACTATAGACAACTATGCCTAGGGTCTTGAAGTTCTATCACACCAAATGTAGTCACTTACATGTATGCTTACTCTTTAGGTGTTTACAACATCACCGGTCACTACAAGATAAAAGTGTGAAATTAATCGTAAGAAGAAGTTTATATTAGTTCAAGTTTGCTCTGTGTGGATGTATTGTTCTGTTCCAGTGATGTTGTGTGACTAAATCTGAAGGGAAAATATATCACCTATGGGGTCAAAGCCTGTTCCCCAATGGTATCTGCTCAAGCTTTTGCAAGAGGCATATATACGCCTCGGGTCCCAGCAAGTTTTCACCAAGGTGATAGGACCCAGCGATCCATTTTGCCCCTTTGCATAACTTGTTTATTCGTGTAGCCTGCCTTCCAGATAATCAATATGCACTTGCTTAGCAGTTTTTCCATTGGGTTATTATGGAATCAAACTAATCAAGAGTTCTAGACTTTGACAGGTTCTTCTTATTTGCTTTCATGTTACTATAGACAACTTTGCCTAGGGTCTTGAAGTTCTATCACACCACATGTAGTCACTTACATGTATTCTTACTTGGCATATGTAATTCTTTAGGTATTTACAACACCATTGTTCACTATATGATAAAAGTAAGAAAATTAATCGTAAGAAGAAGTTTATATTAGTTCAAGTTTGCTCTCTGTGTATGTATTGTTCTGTTCCAGTCATGTTCTCTGACTAAATCTGAAGGGAAAAGATATCAACTATGGGGTCAAAGCCTGTTCCCCAATGGTATCTGCTGAAGCTGTTGCAAGAGGCATATATAACCCTCGGGTCACAGCAAGTTTTCACCAAGGTGGTAAGGCCCAGCGATCCATTTCGCCCCTTTGCTTACCTTGTTTATTCGTGTAGCCAGCCGTCCAGATAATCAATATGCACTTGCTTAGCATTTCTTCCATTGGGTTATTATGGAATCAAACTAATCAAGAATTCTAGACTTTGACAGGTTCTTCTTATTTGCTTTCATGTTACTATAGACAACTATGCCTAGGGTCTTGAAGTTCTATCACACCACATGTAGTCACTTACATGTATGCTTACTTGGCATATGTAACTCTTTAGGTATTTACAACGCCACTGGTCACTATATGCTAAAAGTGTGAAAATTAATCGTAAGAAGAAGTTTATATTAGTTCAAGTTTGCTCTGTGTGGATGTATTGTTCTGTTCCAGTGATGTTCTGTGACTAAATCTGAAGGGAAAAGATATCACCTATGGGGTCAAAGCCATTTCCCCAATGGTATCTGCTGAAGCTTTTGCAAGAGGCATATATACCCCTCGGGTCCCAGCAAGTTTTCACCAAGGTGGTAGGACCCAGCGATCCATTTTGCCCCTTTGCATACCTTGTTTATTCGTGAAGCCTGCCTTCCAGATAATCAATATGCACTTGCTTAGCAGTTTTTCCATTGGGTTATTATGGAATCAAACTAATCAAGAGTTCTAGACTTTGACAGGTTCTTCTTATTTGCTTTCATGTTACTATAGACAACTATGCCTAGGGTCTTGAAGTTCTATCACACCACATGTAGTCACTTACATGTATGCCTACTTGGCATATGTAATTCTTTAGGTATTTACAACACCACCGGTCACTACATGATAAAATTGTGAAAATTAATCGTAAGAAAAAGTTTATATTAGTTCAAGTTTGCTCAGTGTGGATGTATTGTTCTGTTCCAGTCATGTTCTCTGACTAAATCTGAAGGGAAAAGATATCACCTATGGGGTCAAAGCCTGTTCCCCAATGGTAACTGCTCAAGCTTTTGCAAGAGGCATATATACCCCTCGGGTCCCAACAAGTTTTCACCAAGGTGGTAGGACCCAGCGATCCATTTCGCCCCTTTGCATGCCTTGTTTATTCGTGTAGCCAGCCCTCCAGATAATCAATATCGTCACCTTCCTAAAATAATTGCCTAAGTCATTTTTTCAGGTTTCTCAGAAAACACAAAAAACGGAACCTAACTTCAGAGGCCGAGTAGACTTTCGTTCTTCTTACAGGGGTAGAAATGCATGATCTGTTCAACTGAGGATGTGGGTGATTTTACCAGAGGTGGCCAGCATCATGAGGAGATGACTTATGCAAAAAAATCATTTTTGTCAAAAAATGACTTAGGCAATTATTTTAGGAAGGTGACGATATGCACTTGCTTAGCAGTTTTTCCATTGGGTTATTATGGAATCAAACGAATCAAGAGTTCTAGACTTTGACAGGTTCTTCTTATTTGCTTTAATGTTACTATAGACAACTATGCCTAGGGTCTTGAAGTTCTATCACACCAAATGTAGTCACTTACATGTATGCTTACTCTTTAGGTGTTTACAACATCACCGGTCACTACAAGATAAAAGTGTGAAAATTAATCATAAGAAGAAGTTTATATTAGTTCAAGTTTGCTCTGTGTGGATGTATTGTTCTGTTCCAGTCATGTTCTCTGACTAAATCTGAAGGGAAAATATATCACCTATGGGGTCAAAGCCTGTTCCCCAATGGTATCTGCTGAAGCTTTTGCAAGAGGCCTATATAACCCTCGGCTCCCAGCAAGTTTTCACCAAGGTGGTAGGACCCAGCGATCCATTTCACCCCTTTGCATACCTTGTTTATTCGTGTAGACTGCCTTCCAGATAATCAATATGCACTTGCTTAGCATTTCTTCCATTGGGTTATTATGGAATGAAACTAATCAAGAATTCTAGACTTTGACAGGTTCTTCTTATTTGCTTTCATGTTACTATAGACAACTATGCCTATGGTCTTGAAGTTCTATCACACCACATGTAGTCACTTACATGTATGCTTACTTGGCATATGTAACTCTTTAGGTATTTACAACACCACCGGTCACTACATGATAAAAGTGTGAAAATTAATCGTAAAAAGAAGTTTATATTAGTTCAGGTTTGCTCTGTGTGGATGTATTGTTCTGTTCCAGTGATGTTGTGTGACTAAATCTGAAGGGAAAAGATATCACCTATGGGGTCAAAGCCTGTTCCCCAATGGTAACTGCTCAAGCTTTTGCAAGAGGCATATATACCCCTCGGGTCCCAGCAAGTTTTCATCAAGGTGGTAGGACCCAGCGATCTATTTTGCCCCTTTGCATAACTTGTTTATTCGTGTAGCCTGCCTTCCAGATGATCAATATGCACTTGCTTAGCAGTTTTTCCATTGGGTTATTATGGAATCAAACTAATCAAGAGTTCTAGACTTTGACAGGTTCTTCTTATTTGCTTTCATGTTACTATAGACAACTATGCCTAGGGTCTTGAAGTTCTATCACACCAAATGTAGTCACTTACATGTATGCTTACTCTTTAGGTGTTTACAACATCACCGGTCACTACAAGATAAAAGTGTGAAATTAATCGTAAGAAGAAGTTTATATTAGTTCAAGTTTGCTCTGTGTGGATGTATTGTTCTGTTCCAGTGATGTTGTGTGACTAAATCTGAAGGGAAAATATATCACCTATGGGGTCAAAGCCTGTTCCCCAATGGTATCTGCTCAAGCTTTTGCAAGAGGCATATATACCCCTCGGGTCCCAGCAAGTTTTCACCAAGGTTATAGGACCCAGAGATCCATTTTACCCCTTTGCATAACTTGTTTATTCGTGTAGCCTGCCTTCCAGATAATCAATATGCACTTGCTTAGCAGTTTTTCCATTGGGTTATTATGGAATCAAACTAATCAAGAGTTCTAGACTTTGACAGGTTCTTCTTATTTGCTTTCATGTTACTATAGACAACTTTGCCTAGGGTCTTGAAGTTCTATCACACCACATGTAGTCACTTACATGTATGCTTACTTGGCATATGTAATTCTTTAGGTATTTACAACACCATTGTTCACTATATGATAAAAGTAAGAAAATTAATCGTAAGAAGAAGTTTATATTAGTTCAAGTTTGCTCTCTGTGTATGTATTGTTCTGTTCCAGTCATGTTCTCTGACTAAATCTGAAGGGTAAAGATATCAACTATGGGGTCAAAGCCTGTTCCCCAATGGTATCTGCTGAAGCTGTTGCAAGAGGCATATATAACCCTCGGGTCACAGCAAGTTTTCACCAAGGTGGTAAGGCCCAGCGATCCATTTCGCCCCTTTGCTTACCTTGTTTATTCGTGTAGCCAGCCGTCCAGATAATCAATATGCACTTGCTTAGCATTTCTTCCATTGGGTTATTATGGAATCAAACTAATCAAGAATTCTAGACTTTGACAGGTTCTTCTTATTTGCTTTCATGTTACTATAGACAACTATGCCTAGGGTCTTGAAGTTCTATCACACCACATGTAGTCACTTACATGTATGCTTACTTGGCATATGTAACTCTTTAGGTATTTACAACGCCACTGGTCACTATATGCTAAAAGTGTGAAAATTAATCGTAAGAAGAAGTTTATATTAGTTCAAGTTTGCTCTGTGTGGATGTATTGTTCTGTTCCAGTGATGTTCTGTGACTAAATCTGAAGGGAAAAGATATCACCTATGGGGTCAAAGCCATTTCCCCAATGGTATCTGCTGAAGCTTTTGCAAGAGGCATATATACCCCTCGGGTCCCAGCAAGTTTTCACCAAGGTGGTAGGACCCAGCGATCCATTTTGCCCCTTTGCATACCTTGTTTATTCGTGAAGCCTGCCTTCCAGATAATCAATATGCACTTGCTTAGCAGTTTTTCCATTGGGTTATTATGGAATCAAACTAATCAAGAGTTCTAGACTTTGACAGGTTCTTCTTATTTGCTTTCATGTTACTATAGACAACTATGCCTAGGGTCTTGAAGTTCTATCACACCACATGTAGTCACTTACATGTATGCTTACTTGGCATATGTAACTCTTTAGGTATTTACAACACCACTGGTCACTACATGATAAAAGTGTGAAAATTAATCGTAAGAAGAAGTTTATATTAGTTCAAGTTTGCTCAGTGTGGATGTATTGTTCTTTTCCAGTGATGTTCTGTGATTAAATCTGAAGGGAAAAGATATCACCTATGGGGTCAAAGCCTGTTCCCCAGTGTTACCTGCTGAAGCTTTTGCAAGAGGCATATATACCCCTCGGGTCCCAACAAGTTTTCACCAAGGTGGTAGGTCCCAGCGATCCAATTCGCCCCTTTGCATGCCTTGTTTATTCGTGTAGCCAGCCCTCCAGATAATCAATATGCACTTGCTTAGCAGTTTTTCCATTGGGTTATTATGGAATCAAACGAATCAAGAGTTCTAGACTTTGACAGGTTCTTCTTATTTGCTTTAATGTTACTATAGACAACTATGCCTAGGGTCTTGAAGTTCTATCACACCAAATGTAGTCACTTACATGTATGCTTACTCTTTAGGTGTTTACAACATCACCGGTCACTACAAGATAAAAGTGTGAAATTAATCGTAAGAAGAAGTTTATATTAGTTCAAGTTTGCTCTGTGTGGATGTATTGTTCTGTTCCAGTGATGTTGTGTGACTAAATCTGAAGGGAAAATATATCACCTATGGGGTCAAAGCCTGTTCCCCAATGGTATCTGCTCAAGCTTTTGCAAGAGGCATATATACGCCTCGGGTCCCAGCAAGTTTTCACCAAGGTGATAGGACCCAGCGATCCATTTTGCCCCTTTGCATAACTTGTTTATTCGTGTAGCCTGCCTTCCAGATAATCAATATGCACTTGCTTAGCAGTTTTTCCATTGGGTTATTATGGAATCAAACTAATCAAGAGTTCTAGACTTTGACAGGTTCTTCTTATTTGCTTTCATGTTACTATAGACAACTTTGCCTGGGGTCTTGAAGTTCTATCACACCACATGTAGTCACTTACATGTATTCTTACTTGGCATATGTAATTCTTTAGGTATTTACAACACCATTGTTCACTATATGATAAAAGTAAGAAAATTAATCATAAGAAGAAGTTTATATTAGTTCAAGTTTGCTCTCTGTGTATGTATTGTTCTGTTCCAGTCATGTTCTCTGACTAAATCTGAAGGGAAAAGATATCAACTATGGGGTCAAAGCCTGTTCCCCAATGGTATCTGCTGAAGCTGTTGCAAGAGGCATATATAACCCTCGGGTCACAGCAAGTTTTCACCAAGGTGGTAAGGCCCAGCGATCCATTTCGCCCCTTTGCTTACCTTGTTTATTCGTGTAGCCAGCCGTCCAGATAATCAATATGCACTTGCTTAGCATTTCTTCCATTGGGTTATTATGGAATCAAACTAATCAAGAATTCTAGACTTTGACAGGTTCTTCTTATTTGCTTTCATGTTACTATAGACAACTATGCCTAGGGTCTTGAAGTTCTATCACACCACATGTAGTCACTTACATGTATGCTTACTTGGCATATGTAACTCTTTAGGTATTTACAACGCCACTGGTCACTATATGCTAAAAGTGTGAAAATTAATCGTAAGAAGAAGTTTATATTAGTTCAAGTTTGCTCTGTGTGGATGTATTGTTCTGTTCCAGTGATGTTCTGTGACTAAATCTGAAGGGAAAAGATATCACCTATGGGGTCAAAGCCATTTCCCCAATGGTATCTGCTGAAGCTTTTGCAAGAGGCATATATACCCCTCGGGTCCCAGCAAGTTTTCACCAAGGTGGTAGGACCCAGCGATCCATTTTGCCCCTTTGCATACCTTGTTTATTCGTGAAGCCTGCCTTCCAGATAATCAATATGCACTTGCTTAGCAGTTTTTCCATTGGGTTATTATGGAATCAAACTAATCAAGAGTTCTAGACTTTGACAGGTTCTTCTTATTTGCTTTCATGTTACTATAGACAACTATGCCTAGGGTCTTGAAGTTCTATCACACCACATGTAGTCACTTACATGTATGCCTACTTGGCATATGTAATTCTTTAGGTATTTACAACACCACCGGTCACTACATGATAAAATTGTGAAAATTAATCGTAAGAAAAAGTTTATATTAGTTCAAGTTTGCTCAGTGTGGATGTATTGTTCTGTTCCAGTCATGTTCTCTGACTAAATCTGAAGGGAAAAGATATCACCTATGGGGTCAAAGCCTGTTCCCCAATGGTAACTGCTCAAGCTTTTGCAAGAGGCATATATACCCCTCGGGTCCCAACAAGTTTTCACCAAGGTGGTAGGACCCAGCGATCCATTTCGCCCCTTTGCATGCCTTGTTTATTCGTGTAGCCAGCCCTCCAGATAATCAATATGCACTTGCTTAGCAGTTTTTCCATTGGGTTATTATGGAATCAAACGAATCAAGAGTTCTAGACTTTGACAGGTTCTTCTTATTTGCTTTAATGTTACTATAGACAACTATGCCTAGGGTCTTGAAGTTCTATCACACCAAATGTAGTCACTTACATGTATGCTTACTCTTTAGGTGTTTACAACATCACCGGTCACTACAAGATAAAAGTGTGAAAATTAATCATAAGAAGAAGTTTATATTAGTTCAAGTTTGCTCTGTGTGGATGTATTGTTCTGTTCCAGTCATGTTCTCTGACTAAATCTGAAGGGAAAATATATCACCTATGGGGTCAAAGCCTGTTCCCCAATGGTATCTGCTGAAGCTTTTGCAAGAGGCCTATATAACCCTCGGCTCCCAGCAAGTTTTCACCAAGGTGGTAGGACCCAGCGATCCATTTCACCCCTTTGCATACCTTGTTTATTCGTGTAGACTGCCTTCCAGATAATCTATATGCACTTGCTTAGCATTTCTTCCATTGGGTTATTATGGAATCAAACTAATCAAGAATTCTAGACTTTGACAGGTTCTTCTTATTTGCTTTCATGTTACTATAGACAACTATGCCTAGGGTCTTGAAGTTCTATCACACCACATGTAGTCACTTACATGTATGCTTACTTGGCATATGTAACTCTTTAGGTATTTACAACACCACCGGTCACTACATGATAAAAGTGTGAAAATTAATCGTAAAAAGAAGTTTATATTAGTTCAGGTTTGCTCTGTGTGGATGTATTGTTCTGTTCCAGTGATGTTGTGTGACTAAATCTGAAGGGAAAAGATATCACCTATGGGGTCAAAGCCTGTTCCCCAATGGTAACTGCTCAAGCTTTTGCAAGAGGCATATATACCCCTCGGGTCCCAGCAAGTTTTCATCAAGGTGGTAGGACCCAGCGATCTATTTTGCCCCTTTGCATAACTTGTTTATTCGTGTAGCCTGCCTTCCAGATAATCAATATGCACTTGCTTAGCAGTTTTTCCATTGGGTTATTATGGAATCAAACTAATCAAGAGTTCTAGACTTTGACAGGTTCTTCTTATTTGCTTTCATGTTACTATAGACAACTATGCCTAGGGTCTTGAAGTTCTATCACACCAAATGTAGTCACTTACATGTATGCTTACTCTTTAGGTGTTTACAACATCACCGGTCACTACAAGATAAAAGTGTGAAATTAATCGTAAGAAGAAGTTTATATTAGTTCAAGTTTGCTCTCTGTGTATGTATTGATCTGTTCCAGTGATGTTCTGTGACTAAATCTGAAGGGAAAAGATATCACCTATGGGGTCAAAGCCTGTTCCCCAATGATATCTGCTGAAGCTTTTGCAAGAGGCATATATACCCCTCGGGACCCAGCAAGTTTTCACCAAGGTGGTAGGACCCAGCGATCCATTTTGCCCCTTTGCATACCTTGTTTATTCGTGAAGCCTGCCCTCCAGATAATCAATATGCACTTGCTTAGCATTTCTTCCATTGGGTTATTATGGAATCAAACTAATCAAGAGTTCTAGACTTTGACAGGTTCTTCTTATTTGCTTTCATGTTACTATAGACAACTTTGCCTAGGGTCTTGAAGTTCTATCACACCACATGTAGTCACTTACATGTATGCTTACTTGGCATATGTAACTCTTTAGGTATTTACAACACCACTGGTCACTACATGATAAAAGTGTGAAAATTAATCGTAAGAAGAAGTTTATATTAGTTCAAGTTTGCTCAGTGTGGATGTATTGTTCTTTTCCAGTGATGTTCTGTGATTAAATCTGAAGGGAAAAGATATCACCTATGGGGTCAAAGCCTGTTCCCCAGTGTTACCTGCTGAAGCTTTTGCAAGAGGCATATATACCCCTCGGGTCCCAACAAGTTTTCACCAAGGTGGTAGGACCCAGCGATCCAATTCGCCCCTTTGCATGCCTTGTTTATTCGTGTAGCCAGCCCTCCAGATAATCTATATGCACTTGCTTAGCATTTCTTCCATTGGGTTATTATGGAATCAAGCTAATCAAGAATTCTAGACTTTGACAGGTTCTTCTTATTTGCTTTCATGTTACTATAGACAACTATGCCTAGGGTCTTGAAGTTCTATCACACCACATGTAGTCACTTACATGTATGCTTACTTGGCATATGTAACTCTTTAGGTATTTACAACACCACTGGTCACTATATGCTAAAAGTGTGAAAATTAACCGTAGGAAGAAGTTTATATTAGTTCAAGTTTGCTCAGTGTGGATGTATTGTTCTGTTCCAGTGATGTTCTGTGACTAAATCTGAAGGGAAAAGATATCACCTATGGGGTCAAAGCCATTTCCCCAATGGTATCTGCTGAAGATTTTGCAAGAGGCATATATACCCCTCGGGTCCCAGCAAGTTTTCACCAAGGTGGTAGGACCCAGCGATCCATTTTGCCCCTTTGCATACCTTGTTTATTCGTGAAGCCTGCCTTCCAGATAATCAATATGCACTTGCTTAGCAGTTTTTCCATTGGGTTATTATGGAATCAAACTAATCAAGAGTTCTAGACATTGACAGGTTCTTCTTATTTGCTTTCATGTTACTATAGACAACTATGCCTAGGGTCTTGAAGTTCTATCACACCACATGTAGTCACTTACATGTATGCTTACTTGGCATATGTAACTCTTTAGGTATTTACAACACCACTGGTCACTACATGATAAAAGTGTGAAAATTAATCGTAAGAAGAAGTTTATATTAGTTCAAGTTTGCTCAGTGTGGATGTATTGTTCTTTTCCAGTGATGTTCTGTGATTAAATCTGAAGGGAAAAGATATCACCTATGGGGTCAAAGCCTGTTCCCCAGTGTTACCTGCTGAAGCTTTTGCAAGAGGCATATATACCCCTCGGGTCCCAACAAGTTTTCACCAAGGTGGTAGGACCCAGCGATCCAATTCGCCCCTTTGCATGCCTTGTTTATTCGTGTAGCCAGCCCTCCAGATAATCAATATGCACTTGCTTAGCAGTATTTCCATTGGGTTATTATGGAATCAAACGAATCAAGAGTTCTAGACTTTGACAGGTTCTTCTTATTTGCTTTAATGTTACTATAGACAACTATGCCTAGGGTCTTGAAGTTCTATCACACCAAATGTAGTCACTTACATGTATGCTTACTCTTTAGGTGTTTACAACATCACCGGTCACTACAAGATAAAAGTGTGAAAATTAATCGTAAGAAGAAGTTTATATTAGTTCAAGTTTGCTCTGTGTGGATGTATTGTTCTGTTCCAGTCATGTTCTCTGACTAAATCTGAAGGGAAAATATATCACCTATGGGGTCAAAGCCTGTTCCCCAATGGTATCTGCTGAAGCTTTTGCAAGAGGCCTATATAACCCTCGGCTCCCAGCAAGTTTTCACCAAGGTGGTAGGACCCAGAGATCCATTTCACCCCTTTGCATACCTTGTTTATTCGTGTAGACTGCCTTCCAGATAATCAATATGCACTTGCTTAGCATTTCTTCCATTGGGTTATTATGGAATCAAACTAATCAAGAATTCTAGACTTTGACAGGTTCTTCTTATTTGCTTTCATGTTACTATAGACAACTATGCCTAGGGTCTTGAAGTTCTATCACACCACATGTAGTCACTTACATGTATGCTTACTTGGCATATGTAACTCTTTAGGTATTTACAACACCACCGGTCACTACATGATAAAAGTGTGAAAATTAATCGTAAAAAGAAGTTTATATTAGTTCAGGTTTGCTCTGTGTGGATGTATTGTTCTGTTCCAGTGATGTTGTGTGACTAAATCTGAAGGGAAAAGATATCACCTATGGGGTCAAAGCCTGTTCCCCAATGGTATCTTCTGAAGCTTTTGCAAGAGGCATATATACCCCTCGGGTCCCAGCAAGTTTTCACCAAGGTGGTAGGGCCCAGCGATCCATTTCGTGCCTTTGCATAACTTGTTTATTCGTGTAGCCTGCCTTCCAGATAATCAATATGCACTTGCTTAGCAGTTTTTCCATTGGGTTATTATGGAATCAAACTAATCAAGAGTTCTAGACTTTGACAGGTTTTTCTTATTTGCTTTCATGTTACTATAGACAACTATGCCTAGGGTCTTGAAGTTCTATCACACCACATGTAGTCACTTACATGTATGCTTACTCTTTAGGTGTTTACAACATCACCGGTCAGGGCTGGACTGGTAATCTGGCATACCGGGCAAATGCCCGGTGGGCCGACGTGCTTTTTGGGCCGATAAATCTCACACTTTTTTTTTTCTTTTAACGGCCCATAAAACTTGTACATCGGCGGCCCATTCGTTTTGTTTTGTTTAAATTGATGGTGCTGGGTTAGTGCCGGTGTAATGCATTGGTCAAAAAAAGTAAGCGTTAGTTTTTTTTCCCACTGACAGACCGGCTTATGAAACCCGTAGATCAGCGGCCCATTGGTTGTTTTCTTGATTGATTTCTTGACACTGGGCTGGCCCAATCACACCTCCCCCTTTGGGCTTTGAGTGAGCATGCAGTGTCAAGTGTGTATCTGTCAAAATAGTCTGAGAGATGGAGAAAAAACGCAAGGAATGTACAGGAATGTAAAAAAGACGCGTTTTTATCCATGTTTTCCGCCAAAA
The DNA here is from genome assembly GCF_964197995.2 of Scardinius erythrophthalmus. Lineage (NCBI taxonomy): Eukaryota > Metazoa > Chordata > Actinopteri > Cypriniformes > Leuciscidae > Scardinius > Scardinius erythrophthalmus. The sequence goes on along the minus strand of NC_138237.1, from coordinate 30,679,651 downwards.
TAAAAGCTTGATGCAGTTTCCGTCAAAATAAAAGATCATGTGCTTATCTCTTTCAAGTTTAGAAATGAGTACAAAACTAATTATGAAAGTTTTCTTTATTTTTCAGTGCATTTGTTTTGCAATATATGGCTATTACTGTCATTGGTTTAATATTATAACTATTATTATGTAGTAGTGTAATATAGACAGACACTGTTACTAAAAGAGGTATGATTTTTTCTTTGTTTAATTTGCACACTTAATATGGGTTGGAGCCTTTTAATTTTGAACTCTCAAACTGCACCAGATTAATGAATTTAACATTAAAATGCACACATTTTTCTTAGGGGGGGCATGCCCCCAAACCCCCCTAGAGGGACAGAGGTCCGCCCACCACAGTTTTACCAAGATCCTATGGGAAACATTGGTATTGCTATGCCAATGCAGCTTATAGCTTGTTTTTTGGATGCATCACTGTGGAGTATAGTTCAATTGTATTAATAAATTACAATTTTGTACTTATTTAATCTGTTAACTCGTTCCTACTCACTCATTACATGGCATTAGTGGTTTTAATGAAAAGGAGTTGAACAAAAACATATTTAAGGGCGTGCAAAGATGGGTGGTGTTTATGGTCATATGTAGTGGGCCAGTCTGGGCCAAAATGCCAGGGCCGATTTTCTGTCCCAGTCCAGCCCTGTCACCGGTCACTACATGATAAAAGTGTGAAAATTAATCGTAAGAAGAAGTTTATATTAGTTCAAGTTTGCTTTGTGTGGATGTATTGTTCTGTTCCAGTCATGTTCTCTGACTAAATCTGAAGTTAAAATATATCACCTATGGGGTCAATGCCTGTTCCCCAATGGTATCTGCTGAAGCTTTTGCAAGAGGCATATATAACCCTCGGGTCCCAGCAAGTTTTCACCAAGGTGGTAAGGCCCAGCGATCCATTTCGCCCCTTTGCTTACCTTGTTTATTCGTGTAGCCAGCCCTCCAGATAATCAATATGCACTTGCTTAGCATTTCTTCCATTGGGTTATTATGGAATCAAGCTAATCAAGAATTCTAGACTTTGACAGGTTCTTCTTATTTGCTTTCATGTTACTATAGACAACTATGCCTAGGGTCTTGAAGTTCTATCACACCACATGTAGTCACTTACATGTATGCTTACTTGGCATATGTAATTCTTTAGGTATTTACAACACCACCGGTCACTACATGATAAAATTGTGAAAATTAATCGTAAGAAAAAGTTTATATTAGTTTAAGTTTGCTCTGTGTGGATGTATTGTTCTGTTCCAGTGATGATGTGTGACTAAATCTGAAGGGAAAAGATATCACCTATGGGGTCAAAGCCTGTTCCCCAATGGTAACTGCTCAAGCTTTTGCAAGAGGCATATATACCCCTCGGGTCCCAGCAAGTTTTCACCAAGGTGGTAGGACCCAGCGATCTATTTTGCCCCTTTGCATAACTTGTTTATTCGTGTAGCCTGCCTTCCAGATAATCAATATGCACTTGCTTAGCAGTTTTTCCATTGGGTTATTATGGAATCAAACTAATCAAGAGTTCTAGACTTTGACAGGTTCTTCTTATTTGCTTTCATGTTACTATAGACAACTATGCCTAGGGTCTTGAAGTTCTATCACACCACATGTAGTCACGTACATGTATGCTTACTTGGCATATGTAATTCTTTAGGTATTTACAACACCATTGTTCACTATATGATAAAAGTGAGAAAATTAATCGTAAGAAGAAGTTTATATTAGTTCAAGTTTGCTCTCTGTGTATGTATTGTTCTGTTCCAGTCATGTTCTGTGACTAATCTGAAGGGAAAAGATATCACCTATGGGGTCAAAGCCTGTTCCCCAGTGGTATCTGCTGAAGCTTTTGCAAGAGACATATATACCCCTCGGGTCCCAGCAAGTTTTCACCAAGGTGGTAGGGCCCAGCGATCCATTTCGTGACTTTGCATAACTTGTTTATTCGTGTAGCCTGCCTTCCAGATAATCAATATGCACTTGCTTAGCAGTTTTTCCATTGGGTTATTATTATCAGGAGTGATAAACACAGCAGTTTCAGATCATTCACTCATATATGTCATTAGGAAATGTTTTAAACAGCCAAGATGTCATAAAAATAATTACATTAAAAAAGTCCCAAATTCAAAATTGTCTCAGTTTAATGCTGAATTTGCTGATACTGATTGGAGTAACGAGATGTTTCTGAAGAATCCCGATCATGTTTTGTCAAATTTCCATAGGAGAGTGGAGACAATACGTCAAAAATATACAACTACCTGTAAAATACATATTAAACAAAATACAGTACCTTGGGTAACTTCTGATATTTTACAGCTCCTAAAAAAGAAGGCCTCTTCCTTGAAAGCCTACAGATTATTAAAAACACCTGAAGCTAAGCTTATTTTCACACAGTTTAGAAATAAGTGTAAATTTGAATTATACAAAGCAAAACAGTCTTATTATGAAAATCAAATTAGTCGAACAGTTTCCAACCCAAGAACATTATGGCGAACATTGAAATCTATAACTGGTGAAAAAAAATGTAAAATTAATAATAGTTTGCAAATATCCATAAATGGTACTCTTCTTACTGATCATGATAAAATTGCTAATTCTTTTAATGAGTATTTTATTGCATCTGTACAAGAATTATCTTCTAAATTTACTATTCCTCTGTTTCTCACATCAGTACCAGCATTATCTCAGCAATTCTCTTTTTCTGAAATTGTACAAAATGATATAACTAATATTTTGTGTTCTCTGAATGCTTCTCATGCTTGTGATACAAATAATTTAAACATGACTTTTCTTAAAACTCATGCCAGTACTCTTATACCACTCTTGCATCATTTAGTTAATTTGTGTATTAGACAATCAGTATTTCCTGCCTTGTGGAAAACGGCCCAGATCACCCCGATGTTTAAGTCTGATGATCCAACTAATATTTCGAACTACCGTCCAATTGCAATTCTCCCAACCATTTCCAAGTTGCTTGAAAAAATATTGTACAATCAACTAATTAACCACCTTGAAAATAATAACCTGCTCAGTGATTGCCAGCATGGCTTTCGACCCTTACGGTCAACTATGTCGGCTTTGTTGCTTCTCACTGAGCAAATACGTGCGTCTTTAAACAAGGGTCAGATTACTGGAGTTATATACATAGATTTTCAGAAAGCTTTCGATACAGTCAATCATCAAATTCTGTTAAACAAACTTCTTTCTTTTCATTTGTCATCTTCCGCAATAGATATGTTTACATCATATTTAAGTGACAGATCTCAGACTGTAAGAATCGGCTCAGTAACATCACAGCCACGAGTGTGTTCTATGGGAGTTCCACAGGGCAGTATTTTAGGTCCTTTACTTTTCCTTATGTATATTAATGATCTTCCTTGTGTTTTGAATTTTTCTAGTTCTTTGCTATATGCTGATGACACTGTTATTTTTCTTTCTGGTTCTAATATCGACACAATTAACTACAGACTTAACACAGATCTGCAGCATTTACATAACTGGCTGCAAGATAACCATTTAACACTTAGGGCCCTATCTTGCACCCAGCACAATTGACTTTGTACACCGACGCATGTATCATTCCTATTTTGCACCCGCGCAAAGCGCGCTTTTCCCTCCACAGAAGCACGTCGGTTAACTAAGAAATACACTTGCGCTCCCCGGGGCGGTTCAGCGCAAAGAGGAGGCGTGTTCCAGCGCAAACGTTCCCTCATGCTATTTTGCAGGTTTAGAAAACAATTGCGCTACTAACCAGGAAAAATTTGTTTAAAGTCAGTGGCGCGTTGCGCATGTTATTCATATGCTATTTTAAGGGCGCATGCTTGGCCATAATCAATGTAGCGTGTGCACAACGCGAATGCACTTTGATTCTCTCATCTACACATAAGCAGCAGTTTTCATTTTTGCAAATCATACATTATTACGATAGATAGATAGATAGATAGATAGATAGATAGATAGATAGATAGATAGATAGATAGATAGATAGATAGATAGATAGATAGATAGATAGATAGATAGATAGATAGATAGATAGACAGTTTATTATAAAAGCATACATCTAGCTTACACATTTACCCAAATTATCATACGCCTTTTTAACCGAAGTTAATTTGGGTGTGTTTCTCCATCCCCAACGTCCCTGACGAGAACGCCGGTCTCCTTGGCTGTGAACCGCTCCTGGCGCGCGCCAGGCAAATCCGCCGTTACAATAGGAATCCGCTTTAGAACAAACGCGTCTGCTCTTAAAGGGAATGTGAGATGATGCTCTGATTGGTTTATTTCACGTTACGCCCAAACCACACCTATGAATAATGAAGCTACTTCAGACCAACCCATTTTAGATTTGCGCCTGGCGCAAGAGTCATTTATCCCGCCGGGAAAATAGCAACAGCGCCAAGACCCGCCCACAAAGTTACTTGCGCTTTGCGCTTTGACACTTGCGTTTCAGATCGTTAAAATAGGGCCCTTAATGTCAAGAAAACACAATGCATGTATTTCTATTCATCTAGGAGACAGCTATCCATATCCAATCCTATCACTTTTTCTAATCAAACGCTTTCAATTGTATCAACATATAAGTATTTGGGAGTCTATCTTGACTCACATCTTACTTATCAAGAACATGTTCAAACCCTAACCAGAAAGTTAAACCAAAAGTTATATGTTTATAGCAAAATTAGACCATATTTGTTGCTTTCTGTTTCAAAAACCTATCTTCATGCCATCATTCTGTCCACTTTGTCGTATTGTTTACCTGTTTGGTCACTAACAACAAATGAGATTATTGAACCTGTAATAAGAATTTATAATAGAGCTCATAAGATCCATGTCAGGCTTCCAGGCTGGACTCACCACTGTACTGCACTATCTTTGTGTAATGCCTTGACATTTCAGAACTATAAAATAAGCCATGGGATAAACTTGTTTTATCAAATCTCAAATGGACACACTGTAACTGCTCTAAACGAATTGGTTCCGAAACTTAGCTCAAGGTCTGAGCGCACTACGAGATCTTTTACAAATGGACTCTTGCCTTTACCGGCTTTTAGAAACTGTTATGGACAGAGATCTTTTTTTCATGTGCTCACTAAAACCTGGAATGAGATCCCACAGCACATCAGAACTATCACATCAAGAAGACTATTTAAAATAACATTTGCTCGCCATTTAATGGACAGGTATAGCTGTGACCATTGAGACGGCTCTATAGCCCCTCTTGTTGTCCAATATCTTGGTTTGTGTGTCTGTTGTTGTCTCTAGCTGTTTAGTGTGTGAACTTTGTTGTGTCTGTGGTTTATATGTTCTGCAGAGCAGGAACCTGCTGAAAATCAGTTTTATACTGAGCCAGGCCCGATTGTCCTTAATCTTTTCCTGTTTTAAAAATATAAATAAATAAATAAATAAATTATGGAATCAAACTAATCAAGAGTTCTAGACTTTGACAGGTTTTTCTTATTTGCTTTCATGTTACTATAGACAACTATGCCTAGGGTCTTGAAGTTCTATCACACCACATGTAGTCACTTACATGTATGCTTACTCTTTAGGTGTTTACAACATCACCGGTCAGGGCTGGACTGGTAATCTGGCATACCGGGCAAATGCCCGGTGGGCCGACGTGCTTTTTGGGCCGATAAATCTCATACTTTTTTTTTTCTTTTAACGGCCCATAAAACTTGTACATCGGCGGCCCATTCGTTTTGTTTTGTTTAAATTGATGGTGCTGGGTTAGTGCCGGTGTAATGCATTGGTCAAAAAAAAGTAAGCGTTAGTTTTTTTTCCCACTGACAGACCGGCTTATGAAACCCGTAGATCAGCGGCCCATTGGTTGTTTTCTTGATTGATTTCTTGACACTGGGCTGGCCCAATCACACCTCCCCCTTTGGGCTTTGAGTGAGCGTGCAGTGTCAAGTGTGTATCTGTCAAAATAGTCTGAGAGATGGAGAAGAAACGCAAGGAATGTACAGGAATGTAAAAAAGACGCGTTTTTATCCATGTTTTCCGCCAAAATAAAAGCTTGATGCAGTTTCCGTCAAAATAAAAGATCATGTGCTTATCTCTTTCAAGTTTAGAAATGAGTACAAAACTAATTATGAAAGTTTTCTTTATTTTTCAGTGCATTTGTTTTGCAATATATGGCTATTACTGTCATTGGTTTAATATTATAACTATTATTATGTAGTAGTGTAATATAGACAGACACTGTTACTAAAAGAGGTATGATTTTTTCTTTGTTTAATTTGCACACTTAATATGGGTTGGAGCCTTTTAATTTTGAACTCTCAAACTGCACCAGATTAATGAATTTAACATTAAAATGCACAAATCTTTCTTAGGGGGGGCATGCCCCCAAACCCCCCTAGAGGGACAGAGGTCCGCCCACCACAGTTTTACCAAGATCCTGTGGGAAACATTGGTATTGCTATGCCAATGCAGCTTATAGCTTGTTTTTTGGATGCATCACTGTGGAGTATAGTTCAATTGTATTAATAAATTACAATTTTGTACTTATTTAATCTGTTAACTCGTTCCTACTCACTCATTACATGGCATTAGTGGTTTTAATGAAAAGGAGTTGAACAAAAACATATTTAAGGGCGTGCAAAGATGGGTGGTGTTTATGGTCATATGTAGTGGGCCAGTCTGGGCCAAAATGCCAGGGCCGATTTTCTGTCCCAGTCCAGCCCTGTCACCGGTCACTACATGATAAAAGTGTGAAAATTAATCGTAAGAAGAAGTTTATATTAGTTCAAGTTTGCTTTGTGTGGATGTATTGTTCTGTTCCAGTCATGTTCTCTGACTAAATCTGAAGTTAAAATATATCACCTATGGGGTCAATGCCTGTTCCCCAATGGTATCTGCTGAAGCTTTTGCAAGAGGCATATATAACCCTCGGGTCCCAGCAAGTTTTCACCAAGGTGGTAAGGCCCAGCGATCCATTTCGCCCCTTTGCTTACCTTGTTTATTCGTGTAGCCAGCCCTCCAGATAATCAATATGCACTTGCTTAGCATTTCTACCATTGGGTTATTATGGAATCAAGCTAATCAAGAATTCTAGACTTTGACAGGTTCTTCTTATTTGCTTTCATGTTACTATAGACAACTATGCCTAGAGTCTTGAAGTTCTATCACACCACATGTAGTCACTTACATGTATGCTTACTTGGCATATGTAACTCTTTAGGTATTTACAACACCACTGGTCAATATATGCTAAAAGTGTGAAAATTAATCGTAGGAAGAAGTTTATATTAGTTCAAGTTTGCTCTGTGTGGATGTATTGTTCTGTTCCAGTGATGTTCTGTGACTAAATCTGAAGGGAAAAGATATCACCTATGGGGTCAAAGCCATTTCCCCAATGGTATCTGCTGAAGCTTTTGCAAGAGGCATATATACCCCTCGGGTCCCAGCAAGTTTTCACCAAGGTGGTAGGACCCAGCGATCCATTTTGCCCCTTTGCATACCTTGTTTATTCGTGAAGCCTGCCTTCCAGATAATCAATATGCACTTGCTTAGCAGTTTTTCCATTGGGTTATTATGGAATCAAACTAATCAAGAGTTCTAGAATTTGACAGGTTCTTCTTATTTGCTTTCATGTTACTATAGACAACTATGCCTAGGGTCTTGAAGTTCTATCACACCACATGTAGTCACTTACATGTATGCTTACTTGGCATATGTAACTCTTTAGGTATTTACAACACCACTGGTCACTACATGATAAAAGTGTGAAAATTAATCGTAAGAAGAAGTTTATATTAGTTCAAGTTTGCTCAGTGTGGATGTATTGTTCTTTTCCAGTGATGTTCTGTGATTAAATCTGAAGGGAAAAGATATCACCTTTGGGGTCAAAGCCTGTTCCCCAGTGTTACCTGCTGAAGCTTTTGCAAGAGGCATATATACCCCTCGGGTCCCAACAAGTTTTCACCAAGGTGGTAGGACCCAGCGATCCAATTCGCCCCTTTGCATGCCTTGTTTATTCGTGTAGCCAGCCCTCCAGATAATCAATATGCACTTGCTTAGCAGTTTTTCCATTGGGTTATTATGGAATCAAACGAATCAAGAGTTCTAGACTTTGACAGGTTCTTCTTATTTGCTTTAATGTTACTATAGACAACTATGCCTAGGGTCTTGAAGTTCTATCACACCAAATGTAGTCACTTACATGTATGCTTACTCTTTAGGTGTTTACAACATCACCGGTCACTACAAGATAAAAGTGTGAAAATTAATCATAAGAAGAAGTTTATATTAGTTCAAGTTTGCTCTGTGTGGATGTATTGTTCTGTTCCAGTCATGTTCTCTGACTAAATCTGAAGGGAAAATATATCACCTATGGGGTCAAAGCCTGTTCCCCAATGGTATCTGCTGAAGCTTTTGCAAGAGGCCTATATAACCCTCGGCTCCCAGCAAGTTTTCACCAAGGTGGTAGGACCCAGCGATCCATTTCACCCCTTTGCATACCTTGTTTATTCGTGTAGACTGCCTTCCAGATAATCAATATGCACTTGCTTAGCATTTCTTCCATTGGGTTATTATGGAATCAAACTAATCAAGAATTCTAGACTTTGACAGGTTCTTCTTATTTGCTTTCATGTTACTATAGACAACTATGCCTAGGGTCTTGAAGTTCTATCACACCACATGTAGTCACTTACATGTATGCTTACTTGGCATATGTAATTCTTTAGGTATTTACAACACCACCGGTCACTACATGATAAAAGTGTGAAAATTAATCGTAAGAAGAAGTTTATATTAGTTCAGGTTTGCTCTGTGTGGATGTATTGTTCTGTTCCAGTGATGTTCTGTGACTAAATCTGAAGGGAAAAGATATCACCTATGGGGTCAAAGCCTGTTCCCCAATGGTATCTGCTGAAGCTTTTGCAAGAGGCATATATACCCCTCGGGTCCCAGCAAGTTTTCACCAAGGTGGTAGGGCCCAGCGATCCATTTCGTGCCTTTGCATAACTTGTTTATTCGTGTAGCCTGCTTTCCAGATAATCAATATGCACTTGCTTAGCAGTTTTTCCATTGGGTTATTATGGAATCAAACTAATCAAGAGTTCTAGACTTTGACAGGTTCTTCTTATTTGCTTTCATGTTACTATAGACAACTATGCCTAGGGTCTTGAAGTTCTATCACACCAAATGTAGTCACTTACATGTATGCTTACTCTTTAGGTGTTTACAACATCACCGGTCACTACAAGATAAAAGTGTGAAATTAATCGTAAGAAGAAGTTTATATTAGTTCAAGTTTGCTCTGTGTGGATGCATTGTTCTGTTCCAGTGATGTTGTGTGACTAAATCTGAAGGGAAAATATATCACCTATGGGGTCAAAGCCTGTTCCCCAATGGTATCTGCTCAAGCTTTTGCAAGAGGCATATATACCCCTCGGGTCCCAGCAAGTTTTCACCAAGGTGATAGGACCCAGCGATCCATTTTGCCCCTTTGCATAACTTGTTTATTCGTGTAGCCTGCCTTCCAGATAATCAATATGCACTTGCTTAGCAGTTTTTCCATTGGGTTATTATGGAATCAAACTAATCAAGAGTTCTAGACTTTGACAGGTTCTTCTTATTTGCTTTCATGTTACTATATACAACTTTGCCTAGGGTCTTGAAGTTCTATCACACCACATGTAGTCACTTACATGTATGCTTACTTGGCATATGTAATTCTTTAGGTATTTACAACACCATTGTTCACTATATGATAAAAGTAAGAAAATTAATCGTAAGAAGAAGTTTATATTAGTTCAAGTTTGCTCTCTGTGTATGTATTGTTCTGTTCCAGTCATGTTCTCTGACTAAATCTGAAGGGAAAATATATCAACTATGGGGTCAAAGCCTGTTCCCCAATGGTATCTGCTGAAGCTGTTGCAAGAGGCATATATAACCCTCGGGTCACAGCAAGTTTTCACCAAGGTGGTAAGGCCCAGCGATCCATTTCGCCCCTTTGCTTACCTTGTTTATTCGTGTAGCCAGCCGTCCAGATAATCAATATGCACTTGCTTAGCATTTCTTCCATTGGGTTATTATGGAATCAAACTAATCAAGATTTCTAGACTTTGACAGGTTCTTCTTATTTGCTTTCATGTTACTATAGACAACTATGCCTAGGGTCTTGAAGTTCTATCACACCACATGTAGTCACTTACATGTATGCTTACTTGGCATATGTAATTCTTTAGGTGTTTACAACATCACCGGTCACTACAAGATAAAAGTGTGAAATTAATCGTAAGAAGAAGTTTATATTAGTTCAAGTTTGCTCTCTGTGTATGTATTGATCTGTTCCAGTGATGTTCTGTGACTAAATCTGAAGGGAAAAGATATCACCTATGGGGTCAAAGCCTGTTCCCCAATGGTAACTGCTCAAGCTTTTGCAAGAGGCATATATACCCCTCGGGTCCCAGCAAGTTTTCACCAAGGTGGTAGGACCCAGCGATCTATTTTGCCCCTTTGCATAACTTGTTTATTCGTGTAGCCTGCCTTCCAGATAATCAATATGCACTTGCTTAGCAGTTTTTCCATTGGGTTATTATGGAATCAAACTAATCAAGAGTTCTAGACTTTGACAGGTTCTTCTTATTTGCTTTCATGTTACTATAGACAACTATGCCTAGGGTCTTGAAGTTCTATCACACCACATGTAGTCACGTACATGTATGCTTACTTGGCATATGTAATTCTTTAGGTATTTACAACACCATTGTTCACTATATGATAAAAGTGAGAAAATTAATAGTAAGAAGAAGTTTATATTAGTTCAAGTTTGCTCTCTGTGTATGTATTGTTCTGTTCCAGTCATGTTCTGTGACTAAATCTGAAGGGAAAAGATATCACCTATGGGGTCAAAGCCTGTTCCCCAGTGGTATCTGCTGACGCTTTTGCAAGAGGCATATATACCCCTCGGGTCCCAGCAAGTTTTCACCAAGGTGGTAGGGCCCAGCGATCCATTTCGTGGCTTTGCATAACTTGTTTATTCGTGTAGCCTGCCTTCCAGATAATCAATATGCACTTGCTTAGCAGTTTTTCCATTGGGTTATTATGGAATCAAACTAATCAAGAGTTCTAGACTTTGACAGGTTTTTCTTATTTGCTTTCATGTTACTATAGACAACTATGCCTAGGGTCTTGAAGTTCTATCACACCACATGTAGTCACTTACATGTATGCTTACTCTTTAGGTGTTTACAACATCACCGGTCAGGGCTGGACTGGTAATCTGGCATACCGGGCAAATGCCCGGTGGGCCGACGTGCTTTTTGGGCCGATAAATCTCATACTTTTTTTTTTCTTTTAACGGCCCATAAAACTTGTACATCGGCGGCCCATTCGTTTTGTTTTGTTTAAATTGATGGTGCTGGGTTAGTGCCGGTGTAATGCATTGGTCAAAAAAAAGTAAGCGTTAGTTTTTTTTCCCACTGACAGACCGGCTTATGAAACCCGTAGATCAGCGGCCCATTGGTTGTTTTCTTGATTGATTTCTTGACACTGGGCTGGCCCAATCACACCTCCCCCTTTGGGCTTTGAGTGAGCGTGCAGTGTCAAGTGTGTATCTGTCAAAATAGTCTGAGAGATGGAGAAGAAACGCAAGGAATGTACAGGAATGTAAAAAAGACGCGTTTTTATCCATGTTTTCCGCCAAAATAAAAGCTTGATGCAGTTTCCGTCAAAATAAAAGATCATGTGCTTATCTCTTTCAATTTTAGAAATGAGTACAAAACTAATTATGAAAGTTTTCTTTATTTTTCAGTGCATTTGTTTTGCAATATATGGCTATTACTGTCATTGGTTTAATATTATAACTATTATTATGTAGTAGTGTAATATAGACAGACACTGTTACTAAAAGAGGTATGATTTTTTCTTTGTTTAATTTGCACACTTAATATGGGTTGGAGCCTTTTAATTTTGAACTCTCAAACTGCACCAGATTAATGAATTTAACATTAAAATGCACACATTTTTCTTAGGGGGGGCATGCCCCCAAACCCCCCTAGAGGGACAGAGGTCCGCCCACCACAGTTTTACCAAGATCCTGTGGGAAACATTGGTATTGCTATGCCAATGCAGCTTATAGCTTGTTTTTTGGATGCATCACTGTGGAGTATAGTTCAATTGTATTAATAAATTACAATTTTGTACTTATTTAATCTGTTAACTCGTTCCTACTCACTCATTACATGGCATTAGTGGTTTTAATGAAAAGGAGTTGAACAAAAACATATTTAAGGGCGTGCAAAGATGGGTGGTGTTTATGGTCATATGTAGTGGGCCAGTCTGGGCCAAAATGCCAGGGCCGATTTTCTGTCCCAGTCCAGCCCTGTCACCGGTCACTACGTGATAAAAGTGTGAAAATTAATCGTAAGAAGAAGTTTATATTAGTTCAAGTTTGCTTTGTGTGGATGTATTGTTCTGTTCCAGTCATGTTCTCTGACTAAATCTGAAGTTAAAATATATCACCTATGGGGTCAATGCCTGTTCCCCAATGGTATCTGCTGAAGCTTTTGCAAGAGGCATATATAACCCTCGGGTCCCAGCAAGTTTTCACCAAGGTGGTAAGGCCCAGCGATCCATTTCGCCCCTTTGCTTACCTTGTTTATTCGTGTAGCCAGCCCTCCAGATAATCAATATGCACTTGCTTAGCATTTCTTCCATTGGGTTATTATGGAATCAAGCTAATCAAGAATTCTAGACTTTGACAGGTTCTTCTTATTTGCTTTCATGTTACTATAGACAACTATGCCTAGGGTCTTGAAGTTCTATCACACCACATGTAGTCACTTACATGTATGCTTACTTGGCATATGTAACTCTTTAGGTATTTACAACACCACTGGTCACTATATGCTAAAAGTGTGAAAATTAATCGTAGGAAGAAGTTTATATTAGTTCAAGTTTGCTCTGTGTGGATGTATTGTTGTGTTCCAGTGATGTTCTGTGACTAAATCTGAAGGGAAAAGATATCCCCTATGGGGTCAAAGCCATTTCCCCAATGGTATCTGCTGAAGCTTTTGCAAGAGGCATATATACCCCTCGGGTCCCAGCAAGTTTTCACCAAGGTGGTAGGACCCAGCGATCCATTTTGCCCCTTTGCATACCTTGTTTATTCGTGAAGCCTGCCTTCCAGATAATCAATATGCACTTGCTTAGCAGTTTTTCCATTGGGTTATTATGGAATCAAACTAATCAAGAGTTCTAGACTTTGACAGGTTCTTCTTATTTGCTTTCATGTTACTATAGACAACTATGCCTAGGGTCTTGAAGTTCTATCACACCAAATGTAGTCACTTACATGTATGCTTACTCTTTAGGTGTTTACAACATCACCGGTCACTACAAGATAAAAGTGTGAAATTAATCGTAAGAAGAAGTTTATATTAGTTCAAGTTTGCTCTGTGTGGATGTATTGTTCTGTTCCAGTGATGTTGTGTGACTAAATCTGAAGGGAAAATATATCACCTATGGGGTCAAAGCCTGTTCCCCAATGGTATCTGCTCAAGCTTTTGCAAGAGGCATATATACCCCTCGGGTCCCAGCAAGTTTTCACCAAGGTGAAAGGACCCAGCGATCCATTTTGCCCCTTTGCATAACTTGTTTATTCGTGTAGCCTGCCTTCCAGATAATCAATATGCACTTGCTTAGCAGTTTTTCCATTGGGTTATTATGGAATCAAACTAATCAAGAGTTCTAGACTTTGACAGGTTCTTCTTATTTGCTTTCATGTTACTATAGACAACTTTGCCTAGGGTCTTGAAGTTCTATCACACCACATGTAGTCACTTACATGTATGCTTACTTGGCATATGTAATTCTTTAGGTATTTACAACACCATTGTTCACTATATGATAAAAGTAAGAAAATTAATCGTAAGAAGAAGTTTATATTAGTTCAAGTTTGCTCTCTGTGTATGTATTGTTCTGTTCCAGTCATGTTCTCTGACTAAATCTGAAGGGAAAAGATATCAACTATGGGGTCAAAGCCTGTTCCCCAATGGTATCTGCTGAAGCTGTTGCAAGAGGCATATATAACCCTCGGGTCACAGCAAGTTTTCACCAAGGTGGTAAGGCCCAGCGATCCATTTCGCCCCTTTGCTTACCTTGTTTATTCGTGTAGCCAGCCGTCCAGATAATCAATATGCACTTGCTTAGCATTTCTTCCATTGGGTTATTATGGAATCAAACTAATCAAGAATTCTAGACTTTGACAGGTTCTTCTTATTTGCTTTCATGTTACTATAGACAACTATGCCTAGGGTCTTGAAGTTCTATCACACCACATGTAGTCACTTACATGTATGCTTACTTGGCATATGTAACTCTTTAGGTATTTACAACGCCACTGGTCACTATATGCTAAAAGTGTGAAAATTAATCGTAAGAAGAAGTTTATATTAGTTCAAGTTTGCTCTGTGTGGATGTATTGTTCTGTTCCAGTGATGTTCTGTGACTAAATCTGAAGGGAAAAGATATCACCTATGGGGTCAAAGCCATTTCCCCAATGGTATCTGCTGAAGCTTTTGCAAGAGGCATATATACCCCTCGGGTCCCAGCAAGTTTTTACCAAGGTGGTAGGACCCAGCGATCCATTTTGCCCCTTTGCATACCTTGTTTATTCGTGAAGCTTGCCTTCCAGATAATCAATATGCACTTGCTTAGCAGTTTTTCCATTGGGTTATTATGGAATCAAACTAATCAAGAGTTCTAGACTTTGACAGGTTCTTCTTATTTGCTTTCATGTTACTATAGACAACTATGCCTAGGGTCTTGAAGTTCTATCACACCACATGTAGTCACTTACCTGTATGCTTACTTGGCATATGTAATTCTTTAGGTATTTACAACACCACCGGTCACTACATGATAAAATTGTGAAAATTAATCGTAAGAAAAAGTTTTTATTAGTTCAAGTTTGCTCTGTGTGGATGTATTGTTCTGTTCCAGTCATGTTCTCTGACTAAATCTGAAGGGAAAAGATATCACCTATGGGGTCAAAGCCTGTTCCCCAATGGTAACTGCTCAAGCTTTTGCAAGAGGCATATATACCCCTCGGGTCCCAGCAAGTTTTCACCAAGGTGGTAGGACCCAGCGATCTATTTTGCCCCTTTGCATAACTTGTTTATTCGTGTAGCCTGCCTTCCAGATAATCAATATGCACTTGCTTAGCAGTTTTTCCATTGGGTTATTATGGAATCAAACTAATCAAGAGTTCTAGACTTTGACAGGTTCTTCTTATTTGCTTTCATGTTACTATAGACAACTATGCCTAGGGTCTTGAAGTTCTATCACACCACATGTAGTCACGTACATGTATGCTTACTTGGCATATGTAATTCTTTAGGTATTTACAACACCATTGTTCACTATATGATAAAAGTGAGAAAATTAATCGTAAGAAGAAGTTTATATTAGTTCAAGTTTGCTCTCTGTGTATGTATTGTTCTGTTCCAGTCATGTTCTGTGACTAAATCTGAAGGGAAAAGATATCACCTGTGGGGTCAAAGCCTGTTCCCCAGTGGTATCTGCTGAAGCTTTTGCAAGAGACATATATACCCCTCGGGTCCCAGCAAGTTTTCACCAAGGTGGTAGGGCCCAGCGATCCATTTCGTGGCTTTGCATAACTTGTTTATTCGTGTAGCCTACCTTCCAGATAATCAATATGCACTTGCTTAGCAGTTTTTCCATTGGGTTATTATGGAATCAAACTAATCAAGAGTTCTAGACTTTGACAGGTTTTTCTTATTTGCTTTCATGTTACTATAGACAACTATGCCTAGGGTCTTGAAGTTCTATCACACCACATGTAGTCACTTACATGTATGCTTACTCTTTAGGTGTTTACAACATCACCGGTCAGGGCTGGACTGGTAATCTGGCATACCGGGCAAATGCCCGGTGGGCCGACGTGCTTTTTGGGCCGATAAATCTCATACTTTTTTTTTTCTTTTAACGGCCCATAAAACTTGTACATCGGCGGCCCATTCGTTTTGTTTTGTTTAAATTGATGGTGCTGGGTTAGTGCCGGTGTAATGAATTGGTCAAAAAAAAGTAAGCGTTAGGTTTTTTTCCCACTGACAGACCGGCTTATGAAACCCGTAGATCAGCGGCCCATTGGTTGTTTTCTTGATTGATTTCTTGACACTGGGCTGGCCCAATCACACCTCCCCCTTTGGGCTTTGAGTGAGCGTGCAGTGTCAAGTGTGTATCTGTCAAAATAGTCTGAGAGATGGAGAAGAAACGCAAGGAATGTACAGGAATGTAAAAAAGACGCGTTTTTATCCATGTTTTCCGCCAAAATAAAAGCTTGATGCAGTTTCCGTCAAAATAAAAGATCATGTGCTTATCTCTTTCAAGTTTAGAAATGAGTACAAAACTAATTATGAAAGTTTTCTTTATTTTTCAGTGCATTTGTTTTGCAATATATGGCTATTACTGTCATTGGTTTAATATTATAACTATTATTATGTAGTAGTGTAATATAGACAGACACTGTTACTAAAAGAGGTATGATTTTTTCTTTGTTTAATTTGCACACTTAATATGGGTTGGAGCCTTTTAATTTTGAACTCTCAAACTGCACCAGATTAATGAATTTAACATTAAAATGCACAAATTTTTCTTAGGGGGGGCATGCCCCCAAACCCCCCTAGAGGGACAGAGGTCCGCCCACCACAGTTTTACCAAGATCCTGTGGGAAACATTGGTATTGCTATGCCAATGCAGCTTATAGCTTGTTTTTTGGATGCATCACTGTGGAGTATAGTTCAATTGTATTAATAAATTACAATTTTGTACTTATTTAATCTGTTAACTCGTTCCTACTCACTCATTACATGGCATTAGTGGTTTTAATGAAAAGGAGTTGAACAAAAACATATTTAAGGGCGTGCAAAGATGGGTGGTGTTTATGGTCATATGTAGTGGGCCAGTCTGGGCCAAAATGCCAGGGCCGATTTTCTGTCCCAGTCCAGCCCTGTCACCGGTCACTACATGATAAAAGTGTGAAAATTAATCGTAAGAAGAAGTTTATATTAGTTCAAGTTTGCTTTGTGTGGATGTATTGTTCTGTTCCAGTCATGTTCTCTGACTAAATCTGAAGTTAAAATATATCACCTATGGGGTCAATGCCTGTTCCCCAATGGTATCTGCTGAAGCTTTTGCAAGAGGCATATATAACCCTCGGGTCCCAGCAAGTTTTCACCAAGGTGGTAAGGCCCAGCGATCCATTTCGCCCCTTTGCTTACCTTGTTTATTCGTGTAGCCAGCCCTCCAGATAATCAATATGCACTTGCTTAGCATTTCTTCCATTGGGTTATTATGGAATCAAGCTAATCAAGAATTCTAGACTTTGACAGGTTCTTCTTATTTGCTTTCATGTTACTATAGACAACTATGCCTAGGGTCTTGAAGTTCTATCACACCACATGTAGTCACTTACATGTATGCTTACTTGGCATATGTAACTCTTTAGGTATTTACAACACCACTGGTCACTATATGCTAAAAGTGTGAAAATTAATCGTAGGAAGAAGTTTATATTAGTTCAAGTTTGCTCTGTGTGGATGTATTGTTCTGTTCCAGTGATGTTCTGTGACTAAATCTGAAGGGAAAAGATATCACCTATGGGGTCAAAGCCATTTCCCCAATGGTATCTGCTGAAGCTTTTGCAAGAGGCATATATACCCCTCGGGTCCCAGCAAGTTTTCACCAAGGTGGTAGGACCCAGCGATCCATTTTGCCCCTTTGCATACCTTGTTTATTCGTGAAGCCTGCCTTCCAGATAATCAATATGCACTTGCTTAGCAGTTTTTCCATTGGGTTATTATGGAATCAAACTAATCAAGAGTTCTAGACTTTGACAGGTTCTTCTTATTTGCTTTCATGTTACTATAGACAACTATGCCTAGGGTCTTGAAGTTCTATCACACCACATGTAGTCACTTACATGTATGCTTACTTGGCATATGTAACTCTTTAGGTATTTACAACACCACTGGTCACTACATGATAAAAGTGTGAAAATTAATCGTAAGAAGAAGTTTATGTTAGTTCAAGTTTGCTCAGTGTGGATGTATTGTTCTTTTCCAGTGATGTTCTGTGATTAAATCTGAAGGGAAAAGATATCACCTATGGGGTCAAAGCCTGTTCCCCAGTGTTACCTGCTGAAGCTTTTGCAAGAGGCATATATACCCCTCGGGTCCCAACAAGTTTTCACCAAGGTGGTAGGACCCAGCGATCCAATTCGCCCCTTTGCATGCCTTGTTTATTCGTGTAGCCAGCCCTCCAGATAATCAATATGCACTTGCTTAGCAGTTTTTCCATTGGGTTATTATGGAATCAAACGAATCAAGAGTTCTAGACTTTGACAGGTTCTTCTTATTTGCTTTAATGTTACTATAGACAACTATGCCTAGGGTCTTGAAGTTCTATCACACCAAATGTAGTCACTTACATGTATGCTTACTCTTTAGGTGTTTACAACATCACCGGTCACTACAAGATAAAAGTGTGAAAATTAATCGTAAGAAGAAGTTTATATTAGTTCAAGTTTGCTCTGTGTGGATGTATTGTTCTGTTCCAGTCATGTTCTCTGACTAAATCTGAAGGGAAAATATATCACCTATGGGGTCAAAGCCTGTTCCCCAATGGTATCTGCTGAAGCTTTTGCAAGAGGCCTATATAACCCTCGGCTCCCAGCAAGTTTTCACCAAGGTGGTAGGACCCAGCGATCCATTTCACCCCTTTGCATACCTTGTTTATTCGTGTAGACTGCCTTCCAGATAATCAATATGCACTTGCTTAGCATTTCTTCCATTGGGTTATTATGGAATCAAACTAATCAAGAATTCTAGACTTTGACAGGTTCTTCTTATTTGCTTTCATGTTACTATAGACAACTATGCCTAGGGTCTTGAAGTTCTATCACACCACATGTAGTCACTTACATGTATGCTTACTTGGCATATGTAACTCTTTAGGTATTTACAACACCACCGGTCACTACATGATAAAAGTGTGAAAATTAATCGTAAAAAGAAGTTTATATTAGTTCAGGTTTGCTCTGTGTGGATGTATTGTTCTGTTCCAGTGATGTTCTGTGACTAAATCTGAAGGGAAAAGATATCACCTATGGGGTCAAAGCCTGTTCCCCAATGGTATCTGCTGAAGCTTTTGCAAGAGGCATATATACCCCTCGGGTCCCAGCAAGTTTTCACCAAGGTGGTAGGGCCCAGCGATCCATTTCGTGCCTTTGCATAACTTGTTTATTCGTGTAGCCTGCCTTCCAGATAATCAATATGCACTTGCTTAGCAGTTTTTCCATTGGGTTATTATGGAATCAAACTAATCAAGAGTTCTAGACTTTGACAGGTTCTTCTTATTTGCTTTCATGTTACTATAGACAACTATGTCTAGGGTCTTGAAGTTCTATCACACCAAATGTAGTCACTTACATGTATGCTTACTTATTAGGTGTTTACAACATCACCGGTCACTACAAGATAAAAGTGTGAAATTAATCGTAAAAAGAAGTTTATATTAGTTCAAGTTTGCTCTGTGTGGATGTATTGTTCTGTTCCAGTGATGTTGTGTGACTAAATCTGAAGGGAAAATATATCACCTATGGGGTCAAAGCCTGTTCCCCAATGGTATCTGCTCAAGCTTTTGCAAGAGGCATATATACGCCTCGGGTCCCAGCAAGTTTTCACCAAGGTGATAGGACCCAGCGATCCATTTTGCCCCTTTGCATAACTTGTTTATTCGTGTAGCCTGCCTTCCAGATAATCAATATGCACTTGCTTAGCAGTTTTTCCATTGGGTTATTATGGAATCAAACTAATCAAGAGTTCTAGACTTTGACAGGTTCTTCTTATTTGCTTTCATGTTACTATAGACAACTATGCCTAGGGTCTTGAAGTTCTATCACACCAAATGTAGTCACTTACATGTATGCTTACTCTTTAGGTGTTTACAACATCACCGGTCACTACAAGATAAAAGTGTGAAATTAATCGTAAGAAGAAGTTTATATTAGTTCAAGTTTGCTCTGTGTGGATGTATTGTTCTGTTCCAGTGATGTTGTGTGACTAAATCTGAAGGGAAAATATATCACCTATGGGGTCAAAGCCTGTTCCCCAATGGTATCTGCCAAAGCTTTTGCAAGAGGCATATATACCCCTCGGGACCCAGCAAGTTTTCACCAAGGTTATAGGACCCAGCGATCCATTTTGCCCCTTTGCATAACTTGTTTATTCGTGTAGCCTGCCTTCCAGATAATCAATATGCACTTGCTTAGCAGTTTTTCCATTGGGTTATTATGGAATCAAACTAATCAAGAGTTCTAGACTTTGACAGGTTCTTCTTATTTGCTTTCATGTTACTATAGACAACTATGCCTAGGGTCTTGAAGTTCTATCACACCACATGTAGTCACTTACATGTATGCTTACTTGGCATATGTAACTCTTTAGGTATTTACAACACCACTGGTCACTACATGATAAAAGTGTGAAAATTAATCGTAAGAAGAAGTTTATATTAGTTCAAGTTTGCTCAGTGTGGATGTATTGTTCTTTTCCAGTGATGTTCTGTGATTAAATCTGAAGGGAAAAGATATCACCTATGGGGTCAAAGCCTGTTCCCCAGTGTTACCTGCTGAAGCTTTTGCAAGAGGCATATATACCCCTCGGGTCCCAACAAGTTTTCACCAAGGTGGTAGGACCCAGCGATCCAATTCGCCCCTTTGCATGCCTTGTTTATTCGTGTAGCCAGCCCTCCAGATAATCAATATGCACTTGCTTAGCAGTTTTTCCATTGGGTTATTATGGAATCAAACTAATCAAGAGTTCTAGACTTTGACAGGTTCTTCTTATTTGCTTTCATGTTACTATAGACAACTATGCCTAGGGTCTTGAAGTTCTATCACACCAAATGTAGTCACTTACATGTATGCTTACTCTTTAGGTGTTTACAACATCACCGGTCACTACAAGATAAAAGTGAGAAAATTAATCGTAAGAAGAAGTTTATATTAGTTCAAGTTTGCTCTCTGTGTATGTATTGTTCTGTTCCAGTCATGTTCTGTGACTAAATCTGAAGGGAAAAGATATCACCTATGGGGTCAAAGCCTGTTCCCCAGTGGTATCTGCTGAAGCTTTTTCAAGAGACATATATACCCCTCGGGTCCCAGCAAGTTTTCACCAAGGTGGTAGGGCCCAGCGATCCATTTCGTGACTTTGCATAACTTGTTTATTCGTGTAGCCTGCCTTCCAGATAATCAATATGCACTTGCTTAGCAGTTTTTCCATTGGGTTATTATGGAATCAAACTAATCAAGAGTTCTAGACTTTGACAGGTTTTTCTTATTTGCTTTCATGTTACTATAGACCAGGGAACGGCAACTGGCGGCCCGCGGGCCAAAACTGGCCCGCCAGCAATATTTTCTGGCCCGCCGGATTATTATGGAAGTCCTAAATGCTGCACAAAACTCTTCCAATACTTGAGAAAAGCCGTAGTCGCGCGGCGATTTCACCGCCGCATACTGTGTGAAACACACATAGGGAATCATGCGGCGCGGGATTACATTTTAAAGTATAACTGTACGTTCAAACTGGACGCGAATAGCGCGTCAAATTCGCGCCTGCCACGTCTAGTTACGCTTGACCACTTTGTGTCCATTCGCGCGTCAAAAGACTGTAGCGGTCAGAACTCTGGTGTACTTTGGACGGAGCGGGCGGTCTGACTGACAATAGCCCATTCCAACACCTTTTGACAGCGTATCCGCACTTAATTCGGACCTGTAGGCTACACCTAGCTCTGAGGAGCTGTTTGGTACTGAAACCATTGTCAGCCAACAACATTCTTTTTTTGCAAGGATGTTTGAAATAGTTCGGCAGAAAATAGCCTACTTCATTTGTCAGTAGGGCAATATGATTTTCGTTTAGGTTGCTTAGAAATTTGAGTGATAGGCTGCTTTTGTCCTATTTAATTTATGTTATTTATATTTCATAATTTTTTTCTTTGGCATTTTTTTCTCTGCTGACAGTAGGCCTACAATGTTAAAATAGCGTAATATTTATATTGACAGACCTCCTTAAACCTTAGGTGTGTATTTGTGTGTCCCGAATAAATAATAATAATAAAAAAGGAATAAAGTTCCAAAGTCGGACTGTAAGCGAATGAGGCATGATTCACACCTTTATTAAAATGGCTGTAATCTGTTACCACAATAGTACTTGATCTGTTTTAAATTATTTCCTTGATATATGCTTAAGGTGTTAAATTCAAAATAAAAAATAAAAATTAAAATTAGTCTAATCCAGTAATAAATTTTTTCTATTTTTGATCTGAGTACAATCAGAAAACCCGTCGTTATTTGTTTTTTCATTTTAGTTCAGGAAATAAATAATGGAAAAACAAGTAGTTTTTCATCTTTTTATTTTTGGTTTTAATTTGAAAAAACGATTGAACGAATGATCCACGGACAGTGACGGACCCATCATATTCTGCGATTATAGGCCTATATAAGAGTATTTAATTTGTATCCATAGGCCTACTCTGTGTAGCTGGCCCGCCACCTACTGGCAAAAAAAAATATTGGCCCTCGGCCAAAGTTACTTGCCGACCCCTGCTATAGACAACTATGCCTAGGGTCTTGAAGTTCTATCACACCACATGTAGTCACTTACATGTATGCTTACTCTTTAGGTGTTTACAACATCACCGGTCAGGGCTGGACTGGTAATCTGGCATACCGGGCAAATGCCCGGTGGGCCGACGTGCTTTTTGGGCCGATAAATCTCATACTTTTTTTTTTCTTTTAACGGCCCATAAAACTTGTACATCGGCGGCCCATTCGTTTTGTTTTGTTTAAATTGATGGTGCTGGGTTAGTGCCGGTGTAATGCATTGGTCAAAAAAAAGTAAGCGTTAGTTTTTTTTCCCACTGACAGACCGGCTTATGAAACCCGTAGATCAGCGGCCCATTGGTTGTTTTCCTGATTGATTTCTTGACACTGGGCTGGCCCAATCACACCTCCCCCTTTGGGCTTTGAGTGAGCGTGCAGTGTCAAGTGTGTATCTGTCAAAATAGTCTGAGAGATGGAGAAGAAACGCAAGGAATGTACAGGAATGTAAAAAAGACGCGTTTTTATCCATGTTTTCCGCCAAAATAAAAGCTTGATGCAGTTTCCGTCAAAATAAAAGATCATGTGCTTATCTCTTTCAAGTTTAGAAATGAGTACAAAACTAATTATGAAAGTTTTCTTTATTTTTCAGTGCATTTGTTTTGCAATATATGGCTATTACTGTCATTGGTTTAATATTATAACTATTATTATGTAGTAGTGTAATATAGATAGACACTGTTACTAAAAGAGGTATGATTTTTTCTTTGTTTAATTTGCACACTTAATATGGGTTGGAGCCTTTTAATTTTGAACTCTCAAACTGCACCAGATTAATGAATTTAACATTAAAATGCACAAATTTTTCTTAGGGGGGGCATGCCCCAAAACCCCCCTAGAGGGACAGAGGTCCGCCCACCACAGTTTTACCAAGATCCTGTGGGAAACATTGGTATTGCTATGCCAATGCAGCTTATAGCTTGTTTTTTGGATGCATCACTGTGGAGTATAGTTCAATTGTATTAATAAATTACAATTTTGTACTTATTTAATCTGTTAACTCGTTCCTACTCACTCATTACATGGCATTAGTGGTTTTAATGAAAAGGAGTTGAACAAAAACATATTTAAGGGCGTGCAAAGATGGGTGGTGTTTATGGTCATATGTAGTGGGACAGTCTGGGCCAAAATGCCAGGGCCGATTTTCTGTCCCAGTCCAGCCCTGTCACCGGTCACTACATGATAAAAGTGTGAAAATTAATCGTAAGAAGAAGTTTATATTAGTTCAAGTTTGCTTTGTGTGGATGTATTGTTCTGTTCCAGTCATGTTCTCTGACTAAATCTGAAGTTAAAATATATCACCTATGGGGTCAATGCCTGTTCCCCAATGGTATCTGCTGAAGCTTTTGCAAGAGGCATATATAACCCTCGGGTCCCAGCAAGTTTTCACCAAGGTGGTAAGGCCCAGCGATCCATTTCGCCCCTTTGCTTACCTTGTTTATTCGTGTAGCCAGCCCTCCAGATAATCAATATGCACTTGCTTAGCATTTCTTCCATTGGGTTATTATGGAATCAAGCTAATCAAGAATTCTAGACTTTGACAGGTTCTTCTTATTTGCTTTCATGTTACTATAGACAACTATGCCTAGGGTCTTGAAGTTCTATCACACCACATGTAGTCACTTACATGTATGCTTACTTGGCATATGTAACTCTTTAGGTATTTACAACACCACTGGTCACTATATGCTAAAAGTGTGAAAATTAATCGTAGGAAGAAGTTTATATTAGTTCAAGTTTGCTCTGTGTGGATGTATTGTTCTGTTCCAGTGATGTTCTGTGACTAAATCTGAAGGGAAAAGATATCACCTATGGGGTCAAAGCCATTTCCCCAATGGTATCTGCTGAAGCTTTTGCAAGAGGCATATATACCCCTCGGGTCCCAGCAAGTTTTCACCAAGGTGGTAGGACCCAGCGATCCATTTTGCCCCTTTGCATACCTTGTTTATTCGTGAAGCCTGCCTTCCAGATAATCAATATGCACTTGCTTAGCAGTTTTTCCATTGGGTTATTATGGAATCAAACTAATCAAGAGTTCTAGACTTTGACAGGTTCTTCTTATTTGCTTTCATGTTACTATAGACAACTATGCCTAGGGTCTTGAAGTTCTATCACACCACATGTAGTCACTTACATGTATGCTTACTTGGCATATGTAACTCTTTAGGTATTTACAACACCACTGGTCACTACATGATAAAAGTGTGAAAATTAATCGTAAGAAGAAGTTTATATTAGTTCAAGTTTGCTCAGTGTGGATGTATTGTTCTTTTCCAGTGATGTTCTGTGATTAAATCTGAAGGGAAAAGATATCACCTATGGGGTCAAAGCCTGTTCCCCAGTGTTACCTGCTGAAGCTTTTGCAAGAGGCATATATACATACCCCTCGGGTCCCAACAAGTTTTCACCAAGGTGGTAGGACCCAGCGATCCAATTCGCCCCTTTGCATGCCTTGTTTATTCGTGTAGCCAGCCCTCCAGATAATCAATATGCACTTGCTTAGCAGTTTTTCCATTGGGTTATTATGGAATCAAACGAATCAAGAGTTCTAGACTTTGACAGGTTCTTCTTATTTGCTTTAATGTTACTATAGACAACTATGCCTAGGGTCTTGAAGTTCTATCACACCAAATGTAGTCACTTACATGTATGCTTACTCTTTAGGTGTTTACAACATCACCGGTCACTACAAGATAAAAGTGTGAAAATTAATCGTAAGAAGAAGTTTATATTAGTTCAAGTTTGCTCTGTGTGGATGTATTGTTCTGTTCCAGTCATGTTCTCTGACTAAATCTGAAGGGAAAATATATCACCTATGGGGTCAAAGCCTGTTCCCCAATGGTATCTGCTGAAGCTTTTGCAAGAGGCCTATATAACCCTCGGCTCCCAGCAAGTTTTCACCAAGGTGGTAGGACCCAGCGATCCATTTCACCCCTTTGCATACCTTGTTTATTCGTGTAGACTGCCTTCCAGATAATCAATATGCACTTGCTTAGCATTTCTTCCATTGGGTTATTATGGAATCAAACTAATCAAGAATTCTAGACTTTGACAGGTTCTTCTTATTTGCTTTCATGTTACTATAGACAACTATGCCTAGGGTCTTGAAGTTCTATCACACCACATGTAGTCACTTACATGTATGCTTACTTGGCATATGTAACTCTTTAGGTATTTACAACACCACCGGTCACTACATGATAAAAGTGTGAAAATTAATCGTAAGAAGAAGTTTATATTAGTTCAGGTTTGCTCTGTGTGGATGTATTGTTCTGTTCCAGTGATGTTCTGTGACTAAATCTGAAGGGAAAAGATATCACCTATGGGGTCAAAGCCTGTTCCCCAATGGTATCTGCTGAAGCTTTTGCAAGAGGCATATATACCCCTCGGGTCCCAGCAAGTTTTCACCAAGGTGGTAGGGCCCAGCGATCCATTTCGTGCCTTTGCATAACTTGTTTATTCGTGTAGCCTGCCTTCCAGATAATCAATATGCACTTGCTTAGCAGTTTTTCCATTGGGTTATTATGGAATCAAACTAATCAAGAGTTCTAGACTTTGACAGGTTCTTCTTATTTGCTTTCATGTTACTATAGACAACTATGTCTAGGGTCTTGAAGTTCTATCACACCAAATGTAGTCACTTACATGTATGCTTACTCTTTAGGTGTTTACAACATCACCGGTCACTACAAGATAAAAGTGTGAAATTAATCGTAAGAAGAAGTTTATATTAGTTCAAGTTTGCTCTGTGTGGATGTATTGTTCTGTTCCAGTGATGTTGTGTGACTAAATCTGAAGGGAAAATATATCACCTATGGGGTCAAAGCCTGTTCCCCAATGGTATCTGCTCAAGCTTTTGCAAGAGGCATATATACGCCTCGGGTCCCAGCAAGTTTTCACCAAGGTGATAGGACCCAGCGATCCATTTTGCCCCTTTGCATAACTTGTTTATTCGTGTAGCCTGCCTTCCAGATAATCAATATGCACTTGCTTAGCAGTTTTTCCATTGGGTTATTATGGAATCAAACTAATCAAGAGTTCTAGACTTTGACAGGTTCTTCTTATTTGCTTTCATGTTACTATAGACAACTATGCCTAGGGTCTTGAAGTTCTATCACACCAAATGTAGTCACTTACATGTATGCTTACTCTTTAGGTGTTTACAACATCACCGGTCACTACAAGATAAAAGTGTGAAATTAATCGTAAGAAGAAGTTTATATTAGTTCAAGTTTGCTCTGTGTGGATGTATTGTTCTGTTCCAGTGATGTTGTGTGACTAAATCTGAAGGGAAAATATATCACCTATGGGGTCAAAGCCTGTTCCCCAATGGTATCTGCCAAAGCTTTTGCAAGAGGCATATATACCCCTCGGGTCCCAGCAAGTTTTCACCAAGGTTATAGGACCCAGCGATCCATTTTGCCCCTTTGCATAACTTGTTTATTCGTGTAGCCTGCCTTCCAGATAATCAATATGCACTTGCTTAGCAGTTTTTCCATTGGGTTATTATGGAATCAAACTAATCAAGAGTTCTAGACTTTGACAGGTTCTTCTTATTTGCTTTCATGTTACTATAGACAACTATGCCTAGGGTCTTGAAGTTCTATCACACCACATGTAGTCACTTACATGTATGCTTACTTGGCATATGTAACTCTTTAGGTATTTACAACACCACTGGTCACTACATGATAAAAGTGTGAAAATTAATCGTAAGAAGAAGTTTATATTAGTTCAAGTTTGCTCAGTGTGGATGTATTGTTCTTTTCCAGTGATGTTCTGTGATTAAATCTGAAGGGAAAAGATATCACCTATGGGGTCAAAGCCTGTTCCCCAGTGTTACCTGCTGAAGCTTTTGCAAGAGGCATATATACCCCTCGGGTCCCAACAAGTTTTCACCAAGGTGGTAGGACCCAGCGATCCAATTCGCCCCTTTGCATGCCTTGTTTATTCGTGTAGCCAGCCCTCCAGATAATCAATATGCACTTGCTTAGCAGTTTTTCCATTGGGTTATTATGGAATCAAACTAATCAAGAGTTCTAGACTTTGACAGGTTCTTCTTATTTGCTTTCATGTTACTATAGACAACTATGCCTAGGGTCTTGAAGTTCTATCACACCAAATGTAGTCACTTACATGTATGCTTACTCTTTAGGTGTTTACAACATCACCGGTCACTACAAGATAAAAGTGTGAAAATTAATCGTAAGAAGAAGTTTATATTAGTTCAAGTTTGCTCTGTGTGGATGTATTGTTCTGTTCCAGTCATGTTCTCTGACTAAATCTGAAGGGAAAATATATCACCTATGGGGTCAAAGCCTGTTCCCCAATGGTATCTGCTCAAGCTTTTGCAAGAGGCATATATACCCCTCGGGTCCCAGCAAGTTTTCACCAAGGTGATAGGACCCAGCGATCCATTTTGCCCCTTTGCATAACTTGTTTATTCGTGTAGCCTGCCTTCCAGATAATCAATATGCACTTGCTTAGCAGTTTTTCCATTGGGTTATTATGGAATCAAACTAATCAAGAGTTCTAGACTTTGACAGGTTCTTCTTATTTGCTTTCATGTTACTATAGACAACTTTGCCTAGGGTCTTGAAGTTCTATCACACCACATGTAGTCACTTACATGTATGCTTACTTGGCATATGTAATTCTTTAGGTATTTACAACACCATTGTTCACTATATGATAAAAGTAAGAAAATTAATCGTAAGAAGAAGTTTATATTAGTTCAAGTTTGCTCTCTGTGTATGTATTGTTCTGTTCCAGTCATGTTCTCTGACTAAATCTGAAGGGAAAAGATATCAACTATGGGGTCAAAGCCTGTTCCCCAATGGTATCTGCTGAAGCTGTTGCAAGAGGCATATATAACCCTCGGGTCACAGCAAGTTTTCACCAAGGTGGTAAGGCCCAGCGATCCATTTCGCCCCTTTGCTTACCTTGTTTATTCGTGTAGCCAGCCGTCCAGATAATCAATATGCACTTGCTTAGCATTTCTTCCATTGGGTTATTATGGAATCAAACTAATCAAGAATTCTAGACTTTGACAGGTTCTTCTTATTTGCTTTCATGTTACTATAGACAACTATGCCTAGGGTCTTGAAGTTCTATCACACCACATGTAGTCACTTACATGTATGCTTACTTGGCATATGTAACTCTTTAGGTATTTACAACGCCACTGGTCACTATATGCTAAAAGTGTGAAAATTAATCGTAAGAAGAAGTTTATATTTGTTCAAGTTTGCTCCGTGTGGATGTATTGTTCTGTTCCAGTGATGTTCTGTGACTAAATCTGAAGGGAAAAGATATCACCTATGGGGTCAAAGCCATTTCCCCAATGGTATCTGCTGAAGCTTTTGCAAGAGGCATATATACCCCTCGGGTCCCAGCAAGTTTTCACCAAGGTGGTAGGACCCAGCGATCCATTTTGCCCCTTTGCATAACTTGTTTATTCGTGTAGCCTGCCTTCCAGATAATCAATATGCACTTGCTTAGCAGTTTTTCCATTGGGTTATTATGGAATCAAACTAATCAAGAGTTCTAGACTTTGACAGGTTCTTCTTATTTGCTTTCATGTTACTATAGACAACTATGCCTAGGGTCTTGAAGTTCTATCACACCACATGTAGTCACGTACATGTATGCTTACTTGGCATATGTAATTCTTTAGGTATTTACAACACCATTGTTCACTATATGATAAAAGTGAGAAAATTAATCGTAAGAAGAAGTTTATATTAGTTCAAGTTTGCTCTCTGTGTATGTATTGTTCTGTTCCAGTCATGTTCTGTGACTAAACCTGAAGGGAAAAGATATCACCTATGGGGTCAAAGCCTGTTCCCCAGTGGTATCTGCTGAAGCTTTTTCAAGAGACATATATACCCCTCGGGTCCCAGCAAGTTTTCACCAAGGTGGTAGGGCCCAGCGATCCATTTCGTGACTTTGCATAACTTGTTTATTCGTGTAGCCTGCCTTCCAGATAATCAATATGCACTTGCTTAGCAGTTTTTCCATTGGGTTATTATGGAATCAAACTAATCAAGAGTTCTAGACTTTGACAGGTTTTTCTTATTTGCTTTCATGTTACTATAGACAACTATGCCTAGGGTCTTGAAGTTCTATCACACCACATGTAGTCACTTACATGTATGCTTACTCTTTAGGTGTTTACAACATCACCGGTCAGGGCTGGACTGGTAATCTGGCATACCGGGCAAATGCCCGGTGGGCCGACGTGCTTTTTGGGCCGATAAATCTCATACTTTTTTTTTTCTTTTAACGGCCCATAAAACTTGTACATCGGCGGCCCATTCGTTTTGTTTTGTTTAAATTGATGGTGCTGGGTTAGTGCCGGTGTAATGCATTGGTCAAAAAAAAGTAAGCGTTAGTTTTTTTTCCCACTGACAGACCGGCTTATGAAACCCGTAGATCAGCGGCCCATTGGTTGTTTTCCTGATTGATTTCTTGACACTGGGCTGGCCCAATCACACCTCCCCCTTTGGGCTTTGAGTGAGCGTGCAGTGTCAAGTGTGTATCTGTCAAAATAGTCTGAGAGATGGAGAAGAAACGCAAGGAATGTACAGGAATGTAAAAAAGACGCGTTTTTATCCATGTTTTCCGCCAAAATAAAAGCTTGATGCAGTTTCCGTCAAAATAAAAGATCATGTGCTTATCTCTTTCAAGTTTAGAAATGAGTACAAAACTAATTATGAAAGTTTTCTTTATTTTTCAGTGCATTTGTTTTGCAATATATGGCTATTACTGTCATTGGTTTAATATTATAACTATTATTATGTAGTGGTGTAATATAGACAGACACTGTTACTAAAAGAGGTATGATTTTTTCTTTGTTTAATTTGCACACTTAATATGGGTTGGAGCCTTTTAATTTTGAACTCTCAAACTGCACCAGATTAATGAATTTAACATTAAAATGCACAAATTTTTCTTAGGGGGGGCATGCCCCCAAACCCCCCTAGAGGGACAGAGGTCCGCCCACCACAGTTTTACCAAGATCCTGTGGGAAACATTGGTATTGCTATGCCAATGCAGCTTATAGCTTGTTTTTTGGATGCATCACTGTGGAGTATAGTTCAATTGTATTAATAAATTACAATTTTGTACTTATTTAATCTGTTAACTCGTTCCTACTCACTCATTACATGGCATTAGTGGTTTTAATGAAAAGGAGTTGAACAAAAACACATTTAAGGGCGTGCAAAGATGGGTGGTGTTTATGGTCATATGTAGTGGGCCAGTCTGGGCCAAAATGCCAGGGCCGATTTTCTGTCCCAGTCCAGCCCTGTCACCGGTCACTACATGATAAAAGTGTGAAAATTAATCGTAAGAAGAAGTTTATATTAGTTCAAGTTTGCTTTGTGTGGATGTATTGTTCTGTTCCAGTCATGTTCTCTGACTAAATCTGAAGTTAAAATATATCACCTATGGGGTCAATGCCTGTTCCCCAATGGTATCTGCTGAAGCTTTTGCAAGAGGCATATATAACCCTCGGGTCCCAGCAAGTTTTCACCAAGGTGGTAAGGCCCAGCGATCCATTTCGCCCCTTTGCTTACCTTGTTTATTCGTGTAGCCAGCCCTCCAGATAATCAATATGCACTTGCTTAGCATTTCTTCCATTGGGTTATTATGGAATCAAGCTAATCAAGAATTCTAGACTTTGACAGGTTCTTCTTATTTGCTTTCATGTTACTATAGACAACTATGCCTAGGGTCTTGAAGTTCTATCACACCACATGTAGTCACTTACATGTATGCTTACTTGGCATATGTAACTCTTTAGGTATTTACAACACCACTGGTCACTATATGCTAAAAGTGTGAAAATTAATCGTAGGAAGAAGTTTATATTAGTTCAAGTTTGCTCTGTGTGGATGTATTGTTCTGTTCCAGTGATGTTCTGTGACTAAATCTGAAGGGAAAAGATATCACCTATGGGGTCAAAGCCATTTCCCCAATGGTATCTGCTGAAGCTTTTGCAAGAGGCATATATACCCCTCGGGTCCCAGCAAGTTTTCACCAAGGTGGTAGGACCCAGCGATCCATTTTGCCCCTTTGCATACCTTGTTTATTCGTGAAGCCTGCCTTCCAGATAATCAATATGCACTTGCTTAGCAGTTTTTCCATTGGGTTATTATGGAATCAAACTAATCAAGAGTTCTAGACTTTGACAGGTTCTTCTTATTTGCTTTCATGTTACTATAGACAACTATGCCTAGGGTCTTGAAGTTCTATCACACCACATGTAGTCACTTACATGTATGCTTACTTGGCATATGTAACTCTTTAGGTATTTACAACACCACTGGTCACTACATGATAAAAGTGTGAAAATTAATCGTAAGAAGAAGTTTATATTAGTTCAAGTTTGCTCAGTGTGGATGTATTGTTCTTTTCCAGTGATGTTCTGTGATTAAATCTGAAGGGAAAAGATATCACCTATGGGGTCAAAGCCTGTTCCCCAGTGTTACCTGCTGAAGCTTTTGCAAGAGGCATATATACCCCTCGGGTCCCAACAAGTTTTCACCAAGGTGGTAGGACCCAGCGATCCAATTCGCCCCTTTGCATGCCTTGTTTATTCGTGTAGCCAGCCCTCCAGATAATCAATATGCACTTGCTTAGCAGTTTTTCCATTGGGTTATTATGGAATCAAACGAATCAAGAGTTCTAGACTTTGACAGGTTCTTCTTATTTGCTTTAATGTTACTATAGACAACTATGCCTAGGGTCTTGAAGTTCTATCACACCAAATGTAGTCACTTACATGTATGCTTACTCTTTAGGTGTTTACAACATCACCGGTCACTACAAGATAAAAGTGTGAAAATTAATCGTAAGAAGAAGTTTATATTAGTTCAAGTTTGCTCTGTGTGGATGTATTGTTCTGTTCCAGTCATGTTCTCTGACTAAATCTGAAGGGAAAATATATCACCTATGGGGTCAAAGCCTGTTCCCCAATGGTATCTGCTGAAGCTTTTGCAAGAGGCCTATATAACCCTCGGCTCCCAGCAAGTTTTCACCAAGGTGGTAGGACCCAGCGATCCATTTCACCCCTTTGCATACCTTGTTTATTCGTGTAGACTGCCTTCCAGATAATCAATATGCACTTGCTTAGCATTTCTTCCATTGGGTTATTATGGAATCAAACTAATCAAGAATTCTAGACTTTGACAGGTTCTTCTTATTTGCTTTCATGTTACTATAGACAACTATGCCTAGGGTCTTGAAGTTCTATCACACCACATGTAGTCACTTACATGTATGCTTACTTGGCATATGTAACTCTTTAGGTATTTACAACACCACCGGTCACTACATGATAAAAGTGTGAAAATTAATCGTAAGAAGAAGTTTATATTAGTTCAGGTTTGCTCTGTGTGGATGTATTGTTCTGTTCCAGTGATGTTCTGTGACTAAATCTGAAGGGAAAAGATATCACCTATGGGGTCAAAGCCTGTTCCCCAATGGTATCTGCTGAAGCTTTTGCAAGAGGCATATATACCCCTCGGGTCCCAGCAAGTTTTCACCAAGGTGGTAGGGCCCAGCGATCCATTTCGTGCCTTTGCATAACTTGTTTATTCGTGTAGCCTGCCTTCCAGATAATCAATATGCACTTGCTTAGCAGTTTTTCCATTGGGTTATTATGGAATCAAACTAATCAAGAGTTCTAGACTTTGACAGGTTCTTCTTATTTGCTTTCATGTTACTATAGACAACTATGTCTAGGGTCTTGAAGTTCTATCACACCAAATGTAGTCACTTACATGTATGCTTACTCTTTAGGTGTTTACAACATCACCGGTCACTACAAGATAAAAGTGTGAAATTAATCGTAAGAAGAAGTTTATATTAGTTCAAGTTTGCTCTGTGTGGATGTATTGTTCTGTTCCAGTGATGTTGTGTGACTAAATCTGAAGGGAAAATATATCACCTATGGGGTCAAAGCCTGTTCCCCAATGGTATCTGCTCAAGCTTTTGCAAGAGGCATATATACGCCTCGGGTCCCAGCAAGTTTTCACCAAGGTGATAGGACCCAGCGATCCATTTTGCCCCTTTGCATAACTTGTTTATTCGTGTAGCCTGCCTTCCAGATAATCAATATGCACTTGCTTAGCAGTTTTTCCATTGGGTTATTATGGAATCAAACTAATCAAGAGTTCTAGACTTTGACAGGTTCTTCTTATTTGCTTTCATGTTACTATAGACAACTATGCCTAGGGTCTTGAAGTTCTATCACACCAAATGTAGTCACTTACATGTATGCTTACTCTTTAGGTGTTTACAACATCACCGGTCACTACAAGATAAAAGTGTGAAATTAATCGTAAGAAGAAGTTTATATTAGTTCAAGTTTGCTCTGTGTGGATGTATTGTTCTGTTCCAGTGATGTTGTGTGACTAAATCTGAAGGGAAAATATATCACCTATGGGGTCAAAGCCTGTTCCCCAATGGTATCTGCCAAAGCTTTTGCAAGAGGCATATATACCCCTCGGGTCCCAGCAAGTTTTCACCAAGGTTATAGGACCCAGCGATCCATTTTGCCCCTTTGCATAACTTGTTTATTCGTGTAGCCTGCCTTCCAGATAATCAATATGCACTTGCTTAGCAGTTTTTCCATTGGGTTATTATGGAATCAAACTAATCAAGAGTTCTAGACTTTGACAGGTTCTTCTTATTTGCTTTCATGTTACTATAGACAACTATGCCTAGGGTCTTGAAGTTCTATCACACCACATGTAGTCACTTACATGTATGCTTACTTGGCATATGTAACTCTTTAGGTATTTACAACACCACTGGTCACTACATGATAAAAGTGTGAAAATTAATCGTAAGAAGAAGTTTATATTAGTTCAAGTTTGCTCAGTGTGGATGTATTGTTCTTTTCCAGTGATGTTCTGTGATTAAATCTGAAGGGAAAAGATATCACCTATGGGGTCAAAGCCTGTTCCCCAGTGTTACCTGCTGAAGCTTTTGCAAGAGGCATATATACCCCTCGGGTCCCAACAAGTTTTCACCAAGGTGGTAGGACCCAGCGATCCAATTCGCCCCTTTGCATGCCTTGTTTATTCGTGTAGCCAGCCCTCCAGATAATCAATATGCACTTGCTTAGCAGTTTTTCCATTGGGTTATTATGGAATCAAACTAATCAAGAGTTCTAGACTTTGACAGGTTCTTCTTATTTGCTTTCATGTTACTATAGACAACTATGCCTAGGGTCTTGAAGTTCTATCACACCAAATGTAGTCACTTACATGTATGCTTACTCTTTAGGTGTTTACAACATCACCGGTCACTACAAGATAAAAGTGTGAAAATTAATCGTAAGAAGAAGTTTATATTAGTTCAAGTTTGCTCTGTGTGGATGTATTGTTCTGTTCCAGTCATGTTCTCTGACTAAATCTGAAGGGAAAATATATCACCTATGGGGTCAAAGCCTGTTCCCCAATGGTATCTGCTCAAGCTTTTGCAAGAGGCATATATACCCCTCGGGTCCCAGCAAGTTTTCACCAAGGTGATAGGACCCAGCGATCCATTTTGCCCCTTTGCATAACTTGTTTATTCGTGTAGCCTGCCTTCCAGATAATCAATATGCACTTGCTTAGCAGTTTTTCCATTGGGTTATTATGGAATCAAACTAATCAAGAGTTCTAGACTTTGACAGGTTCTTCTTATTTGCTTTCATGTTACTATAGACAACTTTGCCTAGGGTCTTGAAGTTCTATCACACCACATGTAGTCACTTACATGTATGCTTACTTGGCATATGTAATTCTTTAGGTATTTACAACACCATTGTTCACTATATGATAAAAGTAAGAAAATTAATCGTAAGAAGAAGTTTATATTAGTTCAAGTTTGCTCTCTGTGTATGTATTGTTCTGTTCCAGTCATGTTCTCTGACTAAATCTGAAGGGAAAAGATATCAACTATGGGGTCAAAGCCTGTTCCCCAATGGTATCTGCTGAAGCTGTTGCAAGAGGCATATATAACCCTCGGGTCACAGCAAGTTTTCACCAAGGTGGTAAGGCCCAGCGATCCATTTCGCCCCTTTGCTTACCTTGTTTATTCGTGTAGCCAGCCGTCCAGATAATCAATATGCACTTGCTTAGCATTTCTTCCATTGGGTTATTATGGAATCAAACTAATCAAGAATTCTAGACTTTGACAGGTTCTTCTTATTTGCTTTCATGTTACTATAGACAACTATGCCTAGGGTCTTGAAGTTCTATCACACCACATGTAGTCACTTACATGTATGCTTACTTGGCATATGTAACTCTTTAGGTATTTACAACGCCACTGGTCACTATATGCTAAAAGTGTGAAAATTAATCGTAAGAAGAAGTTTATATTTGTTCAAGTTTGCTCCGTGTGGATGTATTGTTCTGTTCCAGTGATGTTCTGTGACTAAATCTGAAGGGAAAAGATATCACCTATGGGGTCAAAGCCATTTCCCCAATGGTATCTGCTGAAGCTTTTGCAAGAGGCATATATACCCCTCGGGTCCCAGCAAGTTTTCACCAAGGTGGTAGGACCCAGCGATCCATTTTGCCCCTTTGCATAACTTGTTTATTCGTGTAGCCTGCCTTCCAGATAATCAATATGCACTTGCTTAGCAGTTTTTCCATTGGGTTATTATGGAATCAAACTAATCAAGAGTTCTAGACTTTGACAGGTTCTTCTTATTTGCTTTCATGTTACTATAGACAACTATGCCTAGGGTCTTGAAGTTCTATCACACCACATGTAGTCACGTACATGTATGCTTACTTGGCATATGTAATTCTTTAGGTATTTACAACACCATTGTTCACTATATGATAAAAGTGAGAAAATTAATCGTAAGAAGAAGTTTATATTAGTTCAAGTTTGCTCTCTGTGTATGTATTGTTCTGTTCCAGTCATGTTCTGTGACTAAACCTGAAGGGAAAAGATATCACCTATGGGGTCAAAGCCTGTTCCCCAGTGGTATCTGCTGAAGCTTTTTCAAGAGACATATATACCCCTCGGGTCCCAGCAAGTTTTCACCAAGGTGGTAGGGCCCAGCGATCCATTTCGTGACTTTGCATAACTTGTTTATTCGTGTAGCCTGCCTTCCAGATAATCAATATGCACTTGCTTAGCAGTTTTTCCATTGGGTTATTATGGAATCAAACTAATCAAGAGTTCTAGACTTTGACAGGTTTTTCTTATTTGCTTTCATGTTACTATAGACAACTATGCCTAGGGTCTTGAAGTTCTATCACACCACATGTAGTCACTTACATGTATGCTTACTCTTTAGGTGTTTACAACATCACCGGTCAGGGCTGGACTGGTAATCTGGCATACCGGGCAAATGCCCGGTGGGCCGACGTGCTTTTTGGGCCGATAAATCTCATACTTTTTTTTTTCTTTTAACGGCCCATAAAACTTGTACATCGGCGGCCCATTCGTTTTGTTTTGTTTAAATTGATGGTGCTGGGTTAGTGCCGGTGTAATGCATTGGTCAAAAAAAAGTAAGCGTTAGTTTTTTTTCCCACTGACAGACCGGCTTATGAAACCCGTAGATCAGCGGCCCATTGGTTGTTTTCCTGATTGATTTCTTGACACTGGGCTGGCCCAATCACACCTCCCCCTTTGGGCTTTGAGTGAGCGTGCAGTGTCAAGTGTGTATCTGTCAAAATAGTCTGAGAGATGGAGAAGAAACGCAAGGAATGTACAGGAATGTAAAAAAGACGCGTTTTTATCCATGTTTTCCGCCAAAATAAAAGCTTGATGCAGTTTCCGTCAAAATAAAAGATCATGTGCTTATCTCTTTCAAGTTTAGAAATGAGTACAAAACTAATTATGAAAGTTTTCTTTATTTTTCAGTGCATTTGTTTTGCAATATATGGCTATTACTGTCATTGGTTTAATATTATAACTATTATTATGTAGTGGTGTAATATAGACAGACACTGTTACTAAAAGAGGTATGATTTTTTCTTTGTTTAATTTGCACACTTAATATGGGTTGGAGCCTTTTAATTTTGAACTCTCAAACTGCACCAGATTAATGAATTTAACATTAAAATGCACAAATTTTTCTTAGGGGGGGCATGCCCCCAAACCCCCCTAGAGGGACAGAGGTCCGCCCACCACAGTTTTACCAAGATCCTGTGGGAAACATTGGTATTGCTATGCCAATGCAGCTTATAGCTTGTTTTTTGGATGCATCACTGTGGAGTATAGTTCAATTGTATTAATAAATTACAATTTTGTACTTATTTAATCTGTTAACTCGTTCCTACTCACTCATTACATGGCATTAGTGGTTTTAATGAAAAGGAGTTGAACAAAAACACATTTAAGGGCGTGCAAAGATGGGTGGTGTTTATGGTCATATGTAGTGGGACAGTCTGGGCCAAAATGCCAGGGCCGATTTTCTGTCCCAGTCCAGCCCTGTCACCGGTCACTACATGATAAAAGTGTGAAAATTAATCGTAAGAAGAAGTTTATATTAGTTCAAGTTTGCTTTGTGTGGATGTATTGTTCTGTTCCAGTCATGTTCTCTGACTAAATCTGAAGTTAAAATATATCACCTATGGGGTCAATGCCTGTTCCCCAATGGTATCTGCTGAAGCTTTTGCAAGAGGCATATATAACCCTCGGGTCCCAGCAAGTTTTCACCAAGGTGGTAAGGCCCAGCGATCCATTTCGCCCCTTTGCTTACCTTGTTTATTCGTGTAGCCAGCCCTCCAGATAATCAATATGCACTTGCTTAGCATTTCTTCCATTGGGTTATTATGGAATCAAGCTAATCAAGAATTCTAGACTTTGACAGGTTCTTCTTATTTGCTTTCATGTTACTATAGACAACTATGCCTAGGGTCTTGAAGTTCTATCACACCACATGTAGTCACTTACATGTATGCTTACTTGGCATATGTAACTCTTTAGGTATTTACAACACCACTGGTCACTATATGCTAAAAGTGTGAAAATTAATCGTAGGAAGAAGTTTATATTAGTTCAAGTTTGCTCTGTGTGGATGTATTGTTCTGTTCCAGTGATGTTCTGTGACTAAATCTGAAGGGAAAAGATATCACCTATGGGGTCAAAGCCATTTCCCCAATGGTATCTGCGGAAGCTTTTGCAAGAGGCATATATACCCCTCGGGTCCCAGCAAGTTTTCACCAAGGTGGTAGGACCCAGCGATCCATTTTGCCCCTTTGCATACCTTGTTTATTCGTGAAGCCTGCCTTCCAGATAATCAATATGCACTTGCTTAGCAGTTTTTCCATTGGGTTATTATGGAATCAAACTAATCAAGAGTTCTAGACTTTGACAGGTTCTTCTTATTTGCTTTCATGTTACTATAGACAACTATGCCTAGGGTCTTGAAGTTCTATCACACCACATGTAGTCACTTACATGTATGCTTACTTGGCATATGTAACTCTTTAGGTATTTACAACACCACTGGTCACTACA
Source organism: Scardinius erythrophthalmus (assembly GCF_964197995.2). Taxonomy (NCBI): domain Eukaryota; kingdom Metazoa; phylum Chordata; class Actinopteri; order Cypriniformes; family Leuciscidae; genus Scardinius; species Scardinius erythrophthalmus. The sequence continues at coordinate 30,640,449 of NC_138237.1, read as the reverse complement.
TGATAAAAGTGTGAAAATTAATCGTAAGAAGAAGTTTATATTAGTTCAAGTTTGCTCAGTGTGGATGTATTGTTCTTTTCCAGTGATGTTCTGTGATTAAATCTGAAGGGAAAAGATATCACCTATGGGGTCAAAGCCTGTTCCCCAGTGTTACCTGCTGAAGCTTTTGCAAGAGGCATATATACCCCTCGGGTCCCAACAAGTTTTCACCAAGGTGGTAGGACCCAGCGATCCAATTCGCCCCTTTGCATGCCTTGTTTATTCGTGTAGCCAGCCCTCCAGATAATCAATATGCACTTGCTTAGCAGTTTTTCCATTGGGTTATTATGGAATCAAACGAATCAAGAGTTCTAGACTTTGACAGGTTCTTCTTATTTGCTTTAATGTTACTATAGACAACTATGCCTAGGGTCTTGAAGTTCTATCACACCAAATGTAGTCACTTACATGTATGCTTACTCTTTAGGTGTTTACAACATCACCGGTCACTACAAGATAAAAGTGTGAAAATTAATCGTAAGAAGAAGTTTATATTAGTTCAAGTTTGCTCTGTGTGGATGTATTGTTCTGTTCCAGTCATGTTCTCTGACTAAATCTGAAGGGAAAATATATCACCTATGGGGTCAAAGCCTGTTCCCCAATGGTATCTGCTGAAGCTTTTGCAAGAGGCCTATATAACCCTCGGCTCCCAGCAAGTTTTCACCAAGGTGGTAGGACCCAGCGATCCATTTCACCCCTTTGCATACCTTGTTTATTCGTGTAGACTGCCTTCCAGATAATCAATATGCACTTGCTTAGCATTTCTTCCATTGGGTTATTATGGAATCAAACTAATCAAGAATTCTAGACTTTGACAGGTTCTTCTTATTTGCTTTCATGTTACTATAGACAACTATGCCTAGGGTCTTGAAGTTCTATCACACCACATGTAGTCACTTACATGTATGCTTACTTGGCATATGTAACTCTTTAGGTATTTACAACACCACCGGTCACTACATGATAAAAGTGTGAAAATTAATCGTAAGAAGAAGTTTATATTAGTTCAGGTTTGCTCTGTGTGGATGTATTGTTCTGTTCCAGTGATGTTCTGTGACTAAATCTGAAGGGAAAAGATATCACCTATGGGGTCAAAGCCTGTTCCCCAATGGTATCTGCTGAAGCTTTTGCAAGAGGCATATATACCCCTCGGGTCCCAGCAAGTTTTCACCAAGGTGGTAGGGCCCAGCGATCCATTTCGCGCCTTTGCATAACTTGTTTATTCGTGTAGCCTGCCTTCCAGATAATCAATATGCACTTGCTTAGCAGTTTTTCCATTGGGTTATTATGGAATCAAACTAATCAAGAGTTCTAGACTTTGACAGGTTCTTCTTATTTGCTTTCATGTTACTATAGACAACTATGCCTAGGGTCTTGAAGTTCTATCACACCACATGTAGTCACGTACATGTATGCTTACTTGGCATATGTAATTCTTTAGGTATTTACAACACCATTGTTCACTATATGATAAAAGTGAGAAAATTAATCGTAAGAAGAAGTTTATATTAGTTCAAGTTTGCTCTCTGTGTATGTATTGTTCTGTTCCAGTCATGTTCTGTGACTAAATCTGAAGGGAAAAGATATCACCTATGGGGTCAAAGCCTGTTCCCCAGTGGTATCTGCTGAAGCTTTTTCAAGAGACATATATACCCCTCGGGTCCCAGCAAGTTTTCACCAAGGTGGTAGGGCCCAGCGATCCATTTCGTGACTTTGCATAACTTGTTTATTCGTGTAGCCTGCCTTCCAGATAATCAATATGCACTTGCTTAGCAGTTTTTCCATTGGGTTATTATGGAATCAAACTAATCAAGAGTTCTAGACTTTGACAGGTTTTTCTTATTTGCTTTCATGTTACTATAGACAACTATGCCTAGGGTCTTGAAGTTCTATCACACCACATGTAGTCACTTACATGTATGCTTACTCTTTAGGTGTTTACAACATCACCGGTCAGGGCTGGACTGGTAATCTGGCATACCGGGCAAATGCCCGGTGGGCCGACGTGCTTTTTGGGCCGATAAATCTCATACTTTTTTTTTTCTTTTAACGGCCCATAAAACTTGTACATCGGCGGCCCATTCGTTTTGTTTTGTTTAAATTGATGGTGCTGGGTTAGTGCCGGTGTAATGCATTGGTCAAAAAAAAGTAAGCGTTAGTTTTTTTTCCCACTGACAGACCGGCTTATGAAACCCGTAGATCAGCGGCCCATTGGTTGTTTTCCTGATTGATTTCTTGACACTGGGCTGGCCCAATCACACCTCCCCCTTTGGGCTTTGAGTGAGCGTGCAGTGTCAAGTGTGTATCTGTCAAAATAGTCTGAGAGATGGAGAAGAAACGCAAGGAATGTACAGGAATGTAAAAAAGACGCGTTTTTATCCATGTTTTCCGCCAAAATAAAAGCTTGATGCAGTTTCCGTCAAAATAAAAGATCATGTGCTTATCTCTTTCAAGTTTAGAAATGAGTACAAAACTAATTATGAAAGTTTTCTTTATTTTTCAGTGCATTTGTTTTGCAATATATGGCTATTACTGTCATTGGTTTAATATTATAACTATTATTATGTAGTAGTGTAATATAGACAGACACTGTTACTAAAAGAGGTATGATTTTTTCTTTGTTTAATTTGCACACTTAATATGGGTTGGAGCCTTTTAATTTTGAACTCTCAAACTGCACCAGATTAATGAATTTAACATTAAAATGCACAAATTTTTCTTAGGGGGGGCATGCCCCCAAACCCCCCTAGAGGGACAGAGGTCCGCCCACCACAGTTTTACCAAGATCCTGTGGGAAACATTGGTATTGCTATGCCAATGCAGCTTATAGCTTGTTTTTTGGATGCATCACTGTGGAGTATAGTTCAATTGTATTAATAAATTACAATTTTGTACTTATTTAATCTGTTAACTCGTTCCTACTCACTCATTACATGGCATTAGTGGTTTTAATGAAAAGGAGTTGAACAAAAACATATTTAAGGGCGTGCAAAGATGGGTGGTGTTTATGGTCATATGTAGTGGGACAGTCTGGGCCAAAATGCCAGGGCCGATTTTCTGTCCCAGTCCAGCCCTGTCACCGGTCACTACATGATAAAAGTGTGAAAATTAATCGTAAGAAGAAGTTTATATTAGTTCAAGTTTGCTTTGTGTGGATGTATTGTTCTGTTCCAGTCATGTTCTCTGACTAAATCTGAAGTTAAAATATATCACCTATGGGGTCAATGCCTGTTCCCCAATGGTATCTGCTGAAGCTTTTGCAAGAGGCATATATAACCCTCGGGTCCCAGCAAGTTTTCACCAAGGTGGTAAGGCCCAGCGATCCATTTCGCCCCTTTGCTTACCTTGTTTATTCGTGTAGCCAGCCCTCCAGATAATCAATATGCACTTGCTTAGCATTTCTTCCATTGGGTTATTATGGAATCAAGCTAATCAAGAATTCTAGACTTTGACAGGTTCTTCTTATTTGCTTTCATGTTACTATAGACAACTATGCCTAGGGTCTTGAAGTTCTATCACACCACATGTAGTCACTTACATGTATGCTTACTTGGCATATGTAACTCTTTAGGTATTTACAACACCACTGGTCACTATATGCTAAAAGTGTGAAAATTAATCGTAGGAAGAAGTTTATATTAGTTCAAGTTTGCTCTGTGTGGATGTATTGTTCTGTTCCAGTGATGTTCTGTGACTAAATCTGAAGGGAAAAGATATCACCTATGGGGTCAAAGCCATTTCCCCAATGGTATCTGCTGAAGCTTTTGCAAGAGGCATATATACCCCTCGGGTCCCAGCAAGTTTTCACCAAGGTGGTAGGACCCAGCGATCCATTTTGCCCCTTTGCATACCTTGTTTATTCGTGAAGCCTGCCTTCCAGATAATCAATATGCACTTGCTTAGCAGTTTTTCCATTGGGTTATTATGGAATCAAACTAATCAAGAGTTCTAGACTTTGACAGGTTCTTCTTATTTGCTTTCATGTTACTATAGACAACTATGCCTAGGGTCTTGAAGTTCTATCACACCACATGTAGTCACTTACATGTATGCTTACTTGGCATATGTAACTCTTTAGGTATTTACAACACCACTGGTCACTACATGATAAAAGTGTGAAAATTAATCGTAAGAAGAAGTTTATATTAGTTCAAGTTTGCTCAGTGTGGATGTATTGTTCTTTTCCAGTGATGTTCTGTGATTAAATCTGAAGGGAAAAGATATCACCTATGGGGTCAAAGCCTGTTCCCCAGTGTTACCTGCTGAAGCTTTTGCAAGAGGCATATATACCCCTCGGGTCCCAACAAGTTTTCACCAAGGTGGTAGGACCCAGCGATCCAATTCGCCCCTTTGCATGCCTTGTTTATTCGTGTAGCCAGCCCTCCAGATAATCAATATGCACTTGCTTAGCAGTTTTTCCATTGGGTTATTATGGAATCAAACGAATCAAGAGTTCTAGACTTTGACAGGTTCTTCTTATTTGCTTTAATGTTACTATAGACAACTATGCCTAGGGTCTTGAAGTTCTATCACACCAAATGTAGTCACTTACATGTATGCTTACTCTTTAGGTGTTTACAACATCACCGGTCACTACAAGATAAAAGTGTGAAAATTAATCGTAAGAAGAAGTTTATATTAGTTCAAGTTTGCTCTGTGTGGATGTATTGTTCTGTTCCAGTCATGTTCTCTGACTAAATCTGAAGGGAAAATATATCACCTATGGGGTCAAAGCCTGTTCCCCAATGGTATCTGCTGAAGCTTTTGCAAGAGGCCTATATAACCCTCGGCTCCCAGCAAGTTTTCACCAAGGTGGTAGGACCCAGCGATCCATTTCACCCCTTTGCATACCTTGTTTATTCGTGTAGACTGCCTTCCAGATAATCAATATGCACTTGCTTAGCATTTCTTCCATTGGGTTATTATGGAATCAAACTAATCAAGAATTCTAGACTTTGACAGGTTCTTCTTATTTGCTTTCATGTTACTATAGACAACTATGCCTAGGGTCTTGAAGTTCTATCACATCACATGTAGTCACTTACATGTATGCTTACTTGGCATATGTAACTCTTTAGGTATTTACAACACCACCGGTCACTACATGATAAAAGTGTGAAAATTAATCGTAAGAAGAAGTTTATATTAGTTCAGGTTTGCTCTGTGTGGATGTATTGTTCTGTTCCAGTGATGTTCTGTGACTAAATCTGAAGGGAAAAGATATCACCTATGGGGTCAAAGCCTGTTCCCCAATGGTATCTGCTGAAGCTTTTGCAAGAGGCATATATACCCCTCGGGTCCCAGCAAGTTTTCACCAAGGTGGTAGGGCCCAGCGATCCATTTCGTGCCTTTGCATAACTTGTTTATTCGTGTAGCCTGCCTTCCAGATAATCAATATGCACTTGCTTAGCAGTTTTTCCATTGGGTTATTATGGAATCAAACTAATCAAGAGTTCTAGACTTTGACAGGTTCTTCTTATTTGCTTTCATGTTACTATAGACAACTATGTCTAGGGTCTTGAAGTTCTATCACACCAAATGTAGTCACTTACATGTATGCTTACTCTTTAGGTGTTTACAACATCACCGGTCACTACAAGATAAAAGTGTGAAATTAATCGTAAGAAGAAGTTTATATTAGTTCAAGTTTGCTCTGTGTGGATGTATTGTTCTGTTCCAGTGATGTTGTGTGACTAAATCTGAAGGGAAAATATATCACCTATGGGGTCAAAGCCTGTTCCCCAATGGTATCTGCTCAAGCTTTTGCAAGAGGCATATATACGCCTCGGGTCCCAGCAAGTTTTCACCAAGGTGATAGGACCCAGCGATCCATTTTGCCCCTTTGCATAACTTGTTTATTCGTGTAGCCTGCCTTCCAGATAATCAATATGCACTTGCTTAGCAGTTTTTCCATTGGGTTATTATGGAATCAAACTAATCAAGAGTTCTAGACTTTGACAGGTTCTTCTTATTTGCTTTCATGTTACTATAGACAACTATGCCTAGGGTCTTGAAGTTCTATCACACCAAATGTAGTCACTTACATGTATGCTTACTCTTTAGGTGTTTACAACATCACCGGTCACTACAAGATAAAAGTGTGAAATTAATCGTAAGAAGAAGTTTATATTAGTTCAAGTTTGCTCTGTGTGGATGTATTGTTCTGTTCCAGTGATGTTGTGTGACTAAATCTGAAGGGAAAATATATCACCTATGGGGTCAAAGCCTGTTCCCCAATGGTATCTGCCAAAGCTTTTGCAAGAGGCATATATACCCCTCGGGTCCCAGCAAGTTTTCACCAAGGTTATAGGACCCAGCGATCCATTTTGCCCCTTTGCATAACTTGTTTATTCGTGTAGCCTGCCTTCCAGATAATCAATATGCACTTGCTTAGCAGTTTTTCCATTGGGTTATTATGGAATCAAACTAATCAAGAGTTCTAGACTTTGACAGGTTCTTCTTATTTGCTTTCATGTTACTATAGACAACTATGCCTAGGGTCTTGAAGTTCTATCACACCACATGTAGTCACTTACATGTATGCTTACTTGGCATATGTAACTCTTTAGGTATTTACAACACCACTGGTCACTACATGATAAAAGTGTGAAAATTAATCGTAAGAAGAAGTTTATATTAGTTCAAGTTTGCTCAGTGTGGATGTATTGTTCTTTTCCAGTGATGTTCTGTGATTAAATCTGAAGGGAAAAGATATCACCTATGGGGTCAAAGCCTGTTCCCCAGTGTTACCTGCTGAAGCTTTTGCAAGAGGCATATATACCCCTCGGGTCCCAACAAGTTTTCACCAAGGTGGTAGGACCCAGCGATCCAATTCGCCCCTTTGCATGCCTTGTTTATTCGTGTAGCCAGCCCTCCAGATAATCAATATGCACTTGCTTAGCAGTTTTTCCATTGGGTTATTATGGAATCAAACTAATCAAGAGTTCTAGACTTTGACAGGTTCTTCTTATTTGCTTTCATGTTACTATAGACAACTATGCCTAGGGTCTTGAAGTTCTATCACACCAAATGTAGTCACTTACATGTATGCTTACTCTTTAGGTGTTTACAACATCACCGGTCACTATATGCTAAAAGTGTGAAAATTAATCGTAGGAAGAAGTTTATATTAGTTCAAGTTTGCTCTGTGTGGATGTATTGTTCTGTTCCAGTCATGTTCTCTGACTAAATCTGAAGGGAAAATATATCACCTATGGGGTCAAAGCCTGTTCCCCAATGGTATCTGCTCAAGCTTTTGCAAGAGGCATATATACCCCTCGGGTCCCAGCAAGTTTTCACCAAGGTGATAGGACCCAGCGATCCATTTTGCCCCTTTGCATAACTTGTTTATTCGTGTAGCCTGCCTTCCAGATAATCAATATGCACTTGCTTAGCAGTTTTTCCATTGGGTTATTATGGAATCAAACTAATCAAGAGTTCTAGACTTTGACAGGTTCTTCTTATTTGCTTTCATGTTACTATAGACAACTTTGCCTAGGGTCTTGAAGTTCTATCACACCACATGTAGTCACTTACATGTATGCTTACTTGGCATATGTAATTCTTTAGGTATTTACAACACCATTGTTCACTATATGATAAAAGTAAGAAAATTAATCGTAAGAAGAAGTTTATATTAGTTCAAGTTTGCTCTCTGTGTATGTATTGTTCTGTTCCAGTCATGTTCTCTGACTAAATCTGAAGGGAAAAGATATCAACTATGGGGTCAAAGCCTGTTCCCCAATGGTATCTGCTGAAGCTGTTGCAAGAGGCATATATAACCCTCGGGTCACAGCAAGTTTTCACCAAGGTGGTAAGGCCCAGCGATCCATTTCGCCCCTTTGCTTACCTTGTTTATTCGTGTAGCCAGCCGTCCAGATAATCAATATGCACTTGCTTAGCATTTCTTCCATTGGGTTATTATGGAATCAAACTAATCAAGAATTCTAGACTTTGACAGGTTCTTCTTATTTGCTTTCATGTTACTATAGACAACTATGCCTAGGGTCTTGAAGTTCTATCACACCACATGTAGTCACTTACATGTATGCTTACTTGGCATATGTAACTCTTTAGGTATTTACAACGCCACTGGTCACTATATGCTAAAAGTGTGAAAATTAATCGTAAGAAGAAGTTTATATTTGTTCAAGTTTGCTCCGTGTGGATGTATTGTTCTGTTCCAGTGATGTTCTGTGACTAAATCTGAAGGGAAAAGATATCACCTATGGGGTCAAAGCCATTTCCCCAATGGTATCTGCTGAAGCTTTTGCAAGAGGCATATATACCCCTCGGGTCCCAGCAAGTTTTCACCAAGGTGGTAGGACCCAGCGATCCATTTTGCCCCTTTGCATAACTTGTTTATTCGTGTAGCCTGCCTTCCAGATAATCAATATGCACTTGCTTAGCAGTTTTTCCATTGGGTTATTATGGAATCAAACTAATCAAGAGTTCTAGACTTTGACAGGTTCTTCTTATTTGCTTTCATGTTACTATAGACAACTATGCCTAGGGTCTTGAAGTTCTATCACACCACATGTAGTCACGTACATGTATGCTTACTTGGCATATGTAATTCTTTAGGTATTTACAACACCATTGTTCACTATATGATAAAAGTGAGAAAATTAATCGTAAGAAGAAGTTTATATTAGTTCAAGTTTGCTCTCTGTGTATGTATTGTTCTGTTCCAGTCATGTTCTGTGACTAAATCTGAAGGGAAAAGATATCACCTATGGGGTCAAAGCCTGTTCCCCAGTGGTATCTGCTGAAGCTTTTTCAAGAGACATATATACCCCTCGGGTCCCAGCAAGTTTTCACCAAGGTGGTAGGGCCCAGCGATCCATTTCGTGACTTTGCATAACTTGTTTATTCGTGTAGCCTGCCTTCCAGATAATCAATATGCACTTGCTTAGCAGTTTTTCCATTGGGTTATTATGGAATCAAACTAATCAAGAGTTCTAGACTTTGACAGGTTTTTCTTATTTGCTTTCATGTTACTATAGACAACTATGCCTAGGGTCTTGAAGTTCTATCACACCACATGTAGTCACTTACATGTATGCTTACTCTTTAGGTGTTTACAACATCACCGGTCAGGGCTGGACTGGTAATCTGGCATACCGGGCAAATGCCCGGTGGGCCGACGTGCTTTTTGGGCCGATAAATCTCATACTTTTTTTTTTCTTTTAACGGCCCATAAAACTTGTACATCGGCGGCCCATTCGTTTTGTTTTGTTTAAATTGATGGTGCTGGGTTAGTGCCGGTGTAATGCATTGGTCAAAAAAAAGTAAGCGTTAGTTTTTTTTCCCACTGACAGACCGGCTTATGAAACCCGTAGATCAGCGGCCCATTGGTTGTTTTCCTGATTGATTTCTTGACACTGGGCTGGCCCAATCACACCTCCCCCTTTGGGCTTTGAGTGAGCGTGCAGTGTCAAGTGTGTATCTGTCAAAATAGTCTGAGAGATGGAGAAGAAACGCAAGGAATGTACAGGAATGTAAAAAAGACGCGTTTTTATCCATGTTTTCCGCCAAAATAAAAGCTTGATGCAGTTTCCGTCAAAATAAAAGATCATGTGCTTATCTCTTTCAAGTTTAGAAATGAGTACAAAACTAATTATGAAAGTTTTCTTTATTTTTCAGTGCATTTGTTTTGCAATATATGGCTATTACTGTCATTGGTTTAATATTATAACTATTATTATGTAGTAGTGTAATATAGACAGACACTGTTACTAAAAGAGGTATGATTTTTTCTTTGTTTAATTTGCACACTTAATATGGGTTGGAGCCTTTTAATTTTGAACTCTCAAACTGCACCAGATTAATGAATTTAACATTAAAATGCACAAATTTTTCTTAGGGGGGGCATGCCCCCAAACCCCCCTAGAGGGACAGAGGTCCGCCCACCACAGTTTTACCAAGATCCTGTGGGAAACATTGGTATTGCTATGCCAATGCAGCTTATAGCTTGTTTTTTGGATGCATCACTGTGGAGTATAGTTCAATTGTATTAATAAATTACAATTTTGTACTTATTTAATCTGTTAACTCGTTCCTACTCACTCATTACATGGCATTAGTGGTTTTAATGAAAAGGAGTTGAACAAAAACATATTTAAGGGCGTGCAAAGATGGGTGGTGTTTATGGTCATATGTAGTGGGCCAGTCTGGGCCAAAATGCCAGGGCCGATTTTCTGTCCCAGTCCAGCCCTGTCACCGGTCACTACATGATAAAAGTGTGAAAATTAATCGTAAGAAGAAGTTTATATTAGTTCAAGTTTGCTTTGTGTGGATGTATTGTTCTGTTCCAGTCATGTTCTCTGACTAAATCTGAAGTTAAAATATATCACCTATGGGGTCAATGCCTGTTCCCCAATGGTATCTGCTGAAGCTTTTGCAAGAGGCATATATAACCCTCGGGTCCCAGCAAGTTTTCACCAAGGTGGTAAGGCCCAGCGATCCATTTCGCCCCTTTGCTTACCTTGTTTATTCGTGTAGCCAGCCCTCCAGATAATCAATATGCACTTGCTTAGCATTTCTTCCATTGGGTTATTATGGAATCAAGCTAATCAAGAATTCTAGACTTTGACAGGTTCTTCTTATTTGCTTTCATGTTACTATAGACAACTATGCCTAGGGTCTTGAAGTTCTATCACACCACATGTAGTCACTTACATGTATGCTTACTTGGCATATGTAACTCTTTAGGTATTTACAACACCACTGGTCACTACATGATAAAAGTGTGAAAATTAATCGTAGGAAGAAGTTTATATTAGTTCAAGTTTGCTCTGTGTGGATGTATTGTTCTGTTCCAGTGATGTTCTGTGACTAAATCTGAAGGGAAAAGATATCACCTATGGGGTCAAAGCCATTTCCCCAATGGTATCTGCTGAAGCTTTTGCAAGAGGCATATATACCCCTCGGGTCCCAGCAAGTTTTCACCAAGGTGGTAGGACCCAGCGATCCATTTTGCCCCTTTGCATACCTTGTTTATTCGTGAAGCCTGCCTTCCAGATAATCAATATGCACTTGCTTAGCAGTTTTTCCATTGGGTTATTATGGAATCAAACTAATCAAGAGTTCTAGACTTTGACAGGTTCTTCTTATTTGCTTTCATGTTACTATAGACAACTATGCCTAGGGTCTTGAAGTTCTATCACACCACATGTAGTCACTTACATGTATGCTTACTTGGCATATGTAACTCTTTAGGTATTTACAACACCACTGGTCACTACATGATAAAAGTGTGAAAATTAATCGTAAGAAGAAGTTTATATTAGTTCAAGTTTGCTCAGTGTGGATGTATTGTTCTTTTCCAGTGATGTTCTGTGATTAAATCTGAAGGGAAAAGATATCACCTATGGGGTCAAAGCCTGTTCCCCAGTGTTACCTGCTGAAGCTTTTGCAAGAGGCATATATACCCCTCGGGTCCCAACAAGTTTTCACCAAGGTGGTAGGACCCAGCGATCCAATTCGCCCCTTTGCATGCCTTGTTTATTCGTGTAGCCAGCCCTCCAGATAATCAATATGCACTTGCTTAGCAGTTTTTCCATTGGGTTATTATGGAATCAAACGAATCAAGAGTTCTAGACTTTGACAGGTTCTTCTTATTTGCTTTAATGTTACTATAGACAACTATGCCTAGGGTCTTGAAGTTCTATCACACCAAATGTAGTCACTTACATGTATGCTTACTCTTTAGGTGTTTACAACATCACCGGTCACTACAAGATAAAAGTGTGACAATTAATCGTAAGAAGAAGTTTATATTAGTTCAAGTTTGCTCTGTGTGGATGTATTGTTCTGTTCCAGTCATGTTCTCTGACTAAATCTGAAGGGAAAATATATCACCTATGGGGTCAAAGCCTGTTCCCCAATGGTATCTGCTGAAGCTTTTGCAAGAGGCCTATATAACCCTCGGCTCCCAGCAAGTTTTCACAAAGGTGGTAGGACCCAGCGATCCATTTCACCCCTTTGCATACCTTGTTTATTCGTGTAGACTGCCTTCCAGATAATCAATATGCACTTGCTTAGCATTTCTTCCTTTGGGTTATTATGGAATCAAACTAATCAAGAATTCTAGACTTTGACAGGTTCTTCTTATTTGCTTTCATGTTACTATAGACAACTATGCCTAGGGTCTTGAAGTTCTATCACACCACATGTAGTCACTTACATGTATGCTTACTTGGCATATGTAACTCTTTAGGTATTTACAACACCACCGGTCACTACATGATAAAAGTGTGAAAATTAATCGTAAGAAGAAGTTTATATTAGTTCAGGTTTGCTCTGTGTGGATGTATTGTTCTGTTCCAGTGATGTTCTGTGACTAAATCTGAAGGGAAAAGATATCACCTATGGGGTCAAAGCCTGTTCCCCAATGGTATCTGCTGAAGCTTTTGCAAGAGGCATATATACCCCTCGGGTCCCAGCAAGTTTTCACCAAGGTGGTAGGGCCCAGCGATCCATTTCGTGCCTTTGCATAACTTGTTTATTCGTGTAGCCTGCCTTCCAGATAATCAATATGCACTTGCTTAGCAGTTTTTCCATTGGGTTATTATGGAATCAAACTAATCAAGAGTTCTAGACTTTGACAGGTTCTTCTTCAGGTTCTTCTTATTTGCTTTCATGTTACTATAGACAACTATGCCTAGGGTCTTGAAGTTCTATCACACCAAATGTAGTCACTTACATGTATGCTTACTCTTTAGGTGTTTACAACATCACCGGTCACTACAAGATAAAAGTGTGAAATTAATCGTAAGAAGAAGTTTATATTAGTTCAAGTTTGCTCTGTGTGGATGTATTGTTCTGTTCCAGTGATGTTGTGTGACTAAATCTGACGGGAAAATATATCACCTATGGGGTCAAAGCCTGTTCCCCAATGGTATCTGCTCAAGCTTTTGCAAGAGGCATATATACCCCTCGGGTCCCAGCAAGTTTTCACCAAGGTGATAGGACCCAGCGATCCATTTTGCCCCTTTGCATAACTTGTTTATTCGTGTAGCCTGCCTTCCAGATAATCAATATGCACTTGCTTAGCAGTTTTTCCATTGGGTTATTATGGAATCAAACTAATCAAGAGTTCTAGACTTTGACAGGTTCTTCTTATTTGCTTTCATGTTACTATAGACAACTTTGCCTAGGGTCTTGAAGTTCTATCACACCACATGTAGTCACTTACATGTATGCTTACTTGGCATATGTAATTCTTTAGGTATTTACAACACCATTGTTCACTATATGATAAAAGTAAGAAAATTAATCGTAAGAAGAAGTTTATATTAGCTCAAGTTTGCTCTCTGTGTATGTATTGTTCTGTTCCAGTCATGTTCTCTGACTAAATCTGAAGGGAAAAGATATTAACTATGGGGTCAAAGCCTGTTCCCCAATGGTATCTGCTGAAGCTGTTGCAAGAGGCATATATAACCCTCGGGTCACAGCAAGTTTTCACCAAGGTGGTAAGGCCCAGCGATCCATTTCGCCCCTTTTCTTACCTTGTTTATTCGTGTAGCCAGCCGTCCAGATAATCAATATGCACTTGCTTAGCATTTCTTCCATTGGGTTATTATGGAATCAAACTAATCAAGAATTCTAGACTTTGACAGGTTCTTCTTATTTGCTTTCATGTTACTATAGACAACTATGCCTAGGGTCTTGAAGTTCTATCACACCACATGTAGTCACTTACATGTATGCTTACTTGGCATATGTAACTCTTTAGGTATTTACAACGCCACTGGTCACTATATGCTAAAAGTGTGAAAACTAATCGTAAGAAGAAGTTTATATTAGTTCAAGTTTGCTCTGTGTGGATGTATTGTTCTGTTCCAGTGATGTTCTGTGACTAAATCTGAAGGGAAAAGATATCACCTATGGGGTCAAAGCCATTTCCCCAATGGTATCTGCTGAAGCTTTTGCAAGAGGCATATATACCCCTCGGGTCCCAGCAAGTTTTCACCAAGGTGGTAGGACCCAGCGATCCATTTTGCCCCTTTGCATACCTTGTTTATTCGTGAAGCCTGCCTTCCAGATAATCAATATGCACTTGCTTAGCAGTTTTTCCATTGGGTTATTATGGAATCAAACTAATCAAGAGTTCTAGACTTTGACAGGTTCTTCTTATTTGCTTTCATGTTACTATAGACAACTATGCCTAGGGTCTTGAAGTTCTATCACACCACATGTAGTCACTTACATGTATGCTTACTTGGCATATGTAATTCTTTAGGTATTTACAACACCACCGGTCACTACATGATAAAATTGTGAAAATTAATCGTAAGAAAAAGTTTATATTAGTTTAAGTTTGCTCTGTGTGGATGTATTGTTCTGTTCCAGTGATGATGTGTGACTAAATCTGAAGGGAAAAGATATCACCTATGGGGTCAAAGCCTGTTCCCCAATGGTAACTGCTCAAGCTTTTGCAAGAGGCATATATACCCCTCGGGTCCCAGCAAGTTTTCACCAAGGTGGTAGGACCCAGCGATCTATTTTGCCCCTTTGCATAACTTGTTTATTCGTGTAGCCTGCCTTCCAGATAATCAATATGCACTTGCTTAGCAGTTTTTCCATTGGGTTATTATGGAATCAAACTAATCAAGAGTTCTAGACTTTGACAGGTTCTTCTTATTTGCTTTCATGTTACTATAGACAACTATGCCTAGGGTCTTGAAGTTCTATCACACCACATGTAGTCACGTACATGTATGCTTACTTGGCATATGTAATTCTTTAGGTATTTACAACACCATTGTTCACTATATGATAAAAGTGAGAAAATTAATCGTAAGAAGAAGTTTATATTAGTTCAAGTTTGCTCTCTGTGTATGTATTGTTCTGTTCCAGTCATGTTCTGTGACTAATCTGAAGGGAAAAGATATCACCTATGGGGTCAAAGCCTGTTCCCCAGTGGTATCTGCTGAAGCTTTTGCAAGAGACATATATACCCCTCGGGTCCCAGCAAGTTTTCACCAAGGTGGTAGGGCCCAGCGATCCATTTCGTGACTTTGCATAACTTGTTTATTCGTGTAGCCTGCCTTCCAGATAATCAATATGCACTTGCTTAGCAGTTTTTCCATTGGGTTATTATTATCAGGAGTGATAAACACAGCAGTTTCAGATCATTCACTCATATATGTCATTAGGAAATGTTTTAAACAGCCAAGATGTCATAAAAATAATTACATTAAAAAAGTCCCAAATTCAAAATTGTCTCAGTTTAATGCTGAATTTGCTGATACTGATTGGAGTAACGAGATGTTTCTGAAGAATCCCGATCATGTTTTGTCAAATTTCCATAGGAGAGTGGAGACAATACGTCAAAAATATACAACTACCTGTAAAATACATATTAAACAAAATACAGTACCTTGGGTAACTTCTGATATTTTACAGCTCCTAAAAAAGAAGGCCTCTTCCTTGAAAGCCTACAGATTATTAAAAACACCTGAAGCTAAGCTTATTTTCACACAGTTTAGAAATAAGTGTAAATTTGAATTATACAAAGCAAAACAGTCTTATTATGAAAATCAAATTAGTCGAACAGTTTCCAACCCAAGAACATTATGGCGAACATTGAAATCTATAACTGGTGAAAAAAAATGTAAAATTAATAATAGTTTGCAAATATCCATAAATGGTACTCTTCTTACTGATCATGATAAAATTGCTAATTCTTTTAATGAGTATTTTATTGCATCTGTACAAGAATTATCTTCTAAATTTACTATTCCTCTGTTTCTCACATCAGTACCAGCATTATCTCAGCAATTCTCTTTTTCTGAAATTGTACAAAATGATATAACTAATATTTTGTGTTCTCTGAATGCTTCTCATGCTTGTGATACAAATAATTTAAACATGACTTTTCTTAAAACTCATGCCAGTACTCTTATACCACTCTTGCATCATTTAGTTAATTTGTGTATTAGACAATCAGTATTTCCTGCCTTGTGGAAAACGGCCCAGATCACCCCGATGTTTAAGTCTGATGATCCAACTAATATTTCGAACTACCGTCCAATTGCAATTCTCCCAACCATTTCCAAGTTGCTTGAAAAAATATTGTACAATCAACTAATTAACCACCTTGAAAATAATAACCTGCTCAGTGATTGCCAGCATGGCTTTCGACCCTTACGGTCAACTATGTCGGCTTTGTTGCTTCTCACTGAGCAAATACGTGCGTCTTTAAACAAGGGTCAGATTACTGGAGTTATATACATAGATTTTCAGAAAGCTTTCGATACAGTCAATCATCAAATTCTGTTAAACAAACTTCTTTCTTTTCATTTGTCATCTTCCGCAATAGATATGTTTACATCATATTTAAGTGACAGATCTCAGACTGTAAGAATCGGCTCAGTAACATCACAGCCACGAGTGTGTTCTATGGGAGTTCCACAGGGCAGTATTTTAGGTCCTTTACTTTTCCTTATGTATATTAATGATCTTCCTTGTGTTTTGAATTTTTCTAGTTCTTTGCTATATGCTGATGACACTGTTATTTTTCTTTCTGGTTCTAATATCGACACAATTAACTACAGACTTAACACAGATCTGCAGCATTTACATAACTGGCTGCAAGATAACCATTTAACACTTAGGGCCCTATCTTGCACCCAGCACAATTGACTTTGTACACCGACGCATGTATCATTCCTATTTTGCACCCGCGCAAAGCGCGCTTTTCCCTCCACAGAAGCACGTCGGTTAACTAAGAAATACACTTGCGCTCCCCGGGGCGGTTCAGCGCAAAGAGGAGGCGTGTTCCAGCGCAAACGTTCCCTCATGCTATTTTGCAGGTTTAGAAAACAATTGCGCTACTAACCAGGAAAAATTTGTTTAAAGTCAGTGGCGCGTTGCGCATGTTATTCATATGCTATTTTAAGGGCGCATGCTTGGCCATAATCAATGTAGCGTGTGCACAACGCGAATGCACTTTGATTCTCTCATCTACACATAAGCAGCAGTTTTCATTTTTGCAAATCATACATTATTACGATAGATAGATAGATAGATAGATAGATAGATAGATAGATAGATAGATAGATAGATAGATAGATAGATAGATAGATAGATAGATAGATAGACAGTTTATTATAAAAGCATACATCTAGCTTACACATTTACCCAAATTATCATACGCCTTTTTAACCGAAGTTAATTTGGGTGTGTTTCTCCATCCCCAACGTCCCTGACGAGAACGCCGGTCTCCTTGGCTGTGAACCGCTCCTGGCGCGCGCCAGGCAAATCCGCCGTTACAATAGGAATCCGCTTTAGAACAAACGCGTCTGCTCTTAAAGGGAATGTGAGATGATGCTCTGATTGGTTTATTTCACGTTACGCCCAAACCACACCTATGAATAATGAAGCTACTTCAGACCAACCCATTTTAGATTTGCGCCTGGCGCAAGAGTCATTTATCCCGCCGGGAAAATAGCAACAGCGCCAAGACCCGCCCACAAAGTTACTTGCGCTTTGCGCTTTGACACTTGCGTTTCAGATCGTTAAAATAGGGCCCTTAATGTCAAGAAAACACAATGCATGTATTTCTATTCATCTAGGAGACAGCTATCCATATCCAATCCTATCACTTTTTCTAATCAAACGCTTTCAATTGTATCAACATATAAGTATTTGGGAGTCTATCTTGACTCACATCTTACTTATCAAGAACATGTTCAAACCCTAACCAGAAAGTTAAACCAAAAGTTATATGTTTATAGCAAAATTAGACCATATTTGTTGCTTTCTGTTTCAAAAACCTATCTTCATGCCATCATTCTGTCCACTTTGTCGTATTGTTTACCTGTTTGGTCACTAACAACAAATGAGATTATTGAACCTGTAATAAGAATTTATAATAGAGCTCATAAGATCCATGTCAGGCTTCCAGGCTGGACTCACCACTGTACTGCACTATCTTTGTGTAATGCCTTGACATTTCAGAACTATAAAATAAGCCATGGGATAAACTTGTTTTATCAAATCTCAAATGGACACACTGTAACTGCTCTAAACGAATTGGTTCCGAAACTTAGCTCAAGGTCTGAGCGCACTACGAGATCTTTTACAAATGGACTCTTGCCTTTACCGGCTTTTAGAAACTGTTATGGACAGAGATCTTTTTTTCATGTGCTCACTAAAACCTGGAATGAGATCCCACAGCACATCAGAACTATCACATCAAGAAGACTATTTAAAATAACATTTGCTCGCCATTTAATGGACAGGTATAGCTGTGACCATTGAGACGGCTCTATAGCCCCTCTTGTTGTCCAATATCTTGGTTTGTGTGTCTGTTGTTGTCTCTAGCTGTTTAGTGTGTGAACTTTGTTGTGTCTGTGGTTTATATGTTCTGCAGAGCAGGAACCTGCTGAAAATCAGTTTTATACTGAGCCAGGCCCGATTGTCCTTAATCTTTTCCTGTTTTAAAAATATAAATAAATAAATAAATAAATTATGGAATCAAACTAATCAAGAGTTCTAGACTTTGACAGGTTTTTCTTATTTGCTTTCATGTTACTATAGACAACTATGCCTAGGGTCTTGAAGTTCTATCACACCACATGTAGTCACTTACATGTATGCTTACTCTTTAGGTGTTTACAACATCACCGGTCAGGGCTGGACTGGTAATCTGGCATACCGGGCAAATGCCCGGTGGGCCGACGTGCTTTTTGGGCCGATAAATCTCATACTTTTTTTTTTCTTTTAACGGCCCATAAAACTTGTACATCGGCGGCCCATTCGTTTTGTTTTGTTTAAATTGATGGTGCTGGGTTAGTGCCGGTGTAATGCATTGGTCAAAAAAAAGTAAGCGTTAGTTTTTTTTCCCACTGACAGACCGGCTTATGAAACCCGTAGATCAGCGGCCCATTGGTTGTTTTCTTGATTGATTTCTTGACACTGGGCTGGCCCAATCACACCTCCCCCTTTGGGCTTTGAGTGAGCGTGCAGTGTCAAGTGTGTATCTGTCAAAATAGTCTGAGAGATGGAGAAGAAACGCAAGGAATGTACAGGAATGTAAAAAAGACGCGTTTTTATCCATGTTTTCCGCCAAAATAAAAGCTTGATGCAGTTTCCGTCAAAATAAAAGATCATGTGCTTATCTCTTTCAAGTTTAGAAATGAGTACAAAACTAATTATGAAAGTTTTCTTTATTTTTCAGTGCATTTGTTTTGCAATATATGGCTATTACTGTCATTGGTTTAATATTATAACTATTATTATGTAGTAGTGTAATATAGACAGACACTGTTACTAAAAGAGGTATGATTTTTTCTTTGTTTAATTTGCACACTTAATATGGGTTGGAGCCTTTTAATTTTGAACTCTCAAACTGCACAGGATTAATGAATTTAACATTAAAATGCACAAATTTTTCATAGGGGGGGCATGCCCCCAAACCCCCCTAGAGGGACAGAGGTCCGCCCACCACAGTTTTACCAAGATCCTGTGGGAAACATTGGTATTGCTATGCCAATGCAGCTTATAGCTTGTTTTTTGGATGCATCACTGTGGAGTATAGTTCAATTGTATTAATAAATTACAATTTTGTACTTATTTAATCTGTTAACTCGTTCCTACTCACTCATTACATGGCATTAGTGGTTTTAATGAAAAGGAGTTGAACAAAAACATATTTAAGGGCGTGCAAAGATGGGTGGTGTTTATGGTCATATGTAGTGGGACAGTCTGGGCCAAAATGCCAGGGCCGATTTTCTGTCCCAGTCCAGCCCTGTCACCGGTCACTACATGATAAAAGTGTGAAAATTAATCGTAAGAAGAAGTTTATATTAGTTCAAGTTTGCTTTGTGTGGATGTATTGTTCTGTTCCAGTGATGTTCTCTGATTAAATCTGAAGGGAAAAGATATCACCTATGGGGTCAAAGCCATTTCCCCAATGGTATCTGCTGAAGCTTTTGCAAGAGGCATATATACCCCTCGGGTCCCAGCAAGTTTTCACCAAGGTGGTAGGGCCCAGCGATCCATTTCGTGCCTTTGCATAACTTGTTTATTCGTGTAGCCTGCCTTCCAGATAATCAATATGCACTTGCTTAGCAGTTTTTCCATTGGGTTATTATGGAATCAAACTAATCAAGAGTTCTAGACTTTGACAGGTTCTTCTTATTTGCTTTCATGTTACTATAGACAACTATGCCTAGGGTCTTGAAGTTCTATCACACCACATGTAGGCACTTACATGTATGCTTACTCTTTAGGTGTTTACAACATCACCGGTCACTACAAGATAAAAGTGTGAAAATTAATCGTAAGAAGAAGTTTATATTAGTTCAAGTTTGCTCTGTGTGGATGTATTGTTCTGTTCCAGTCATGTTCTCTGACTAAATCTGAAGGGAAAATATATCACCTATGGGGTCAAAGCCTGTTCCCCAATGGTATCTGCTGAAGCTTTTGCAAGAGGCCTATATAACCCTCGGCTCCCAGCAAGTTTTCACCAAGGTGGTAGGACCCAGCGATCCATTTCACCCCTTTGCATACCTTGTTTATTCGTGTAGACTGCCTTCCAGATAATCAATATGCACTTGCTTAGCAGTTTTTCTTCCATTGGGTTATTATGGAATCAAACTAATCAAGAGTTCTAGACTTTGACAGGTTCTTCTTATTTGCTTTCATGTTACTATAGACAACTATGCCTAGGGTCTTGAAGTTCTATCACACCAAATGTAGTCACTTACATGTATGCTTACTCTTTAGGTGTTTACAACATCACCGGTCACTACAAGATAAAAGTGTGAAATTAATCGTAAGAAGAAGTTTATATTAGTTCAAGTTTGCTCTGTGTGGATGTATTGTTCTGTTCCAGTGATGTTGTGTGACTAAATCTGAAGGGAAAATATATCACCTATGGGGTCAAAGCCTGTTCCCCAATGGTATCTGCTCAAGCTTTTGCAAGAGGCATATATACCCCTCGGGTCCCAGCAAGTTTTCACCAAGGTGATAGGACCCAGCGATCCATTTTGCCCCTTTGCATAACTTGTTTATTCGTGTAGCCTGCCTTCCAGATAATCAATATGCACTTGCTTAGCAGTTTTTCCATTGGGTTATTATGGAATCAAACTAATCAAGAGTTCTAGACTTTGACAGGTTCTTCTTATTTGCTTTCATGTTACTATAGACAACTATGCCTAGGGTCTTGAAGTTCTATCACACCACATGTAGTCACGTACATGTATGCTTTCTTGGCATATGTAATTCTTTAGGTATTTACAACACCATTGTTCACTATATGATAAAAGTGAGAAAATTAATCGTAAGAAGAAGTTTATATTAGTTCAAGTTTGCTCTCTGTGTATGTATTGTTCTGTTCCAGTCATGTTCTGTGACTAAATCTGAAGGGAAAAGATATCACCTATGGGGTCAAAGCCTGTTCCCCAGTGGTATCTGCTGAAGCTTTTGCAAGAGACATATATACCCCTCGGGTCCCAGCAAGTTTTCACCAAGGTGGTAGGGCCCAGCGATCCATTTCGTGGCTTTGCATAACTTGTTTATTCGTGTAGCCTGCCTTCCAGATAATCAATATGCACTTGCTTAGCAGTTTTTCCATTGGGTTATTATGGAATCAAACTAATCAAGAGTTCTAGACTTTGACAGGTTCTTCTTATTTGCTTTCATGTTACTATAGACAACTATGCCTAGGGTCTTGAAGTTCTATCACACCAAATGTAGTCACTTACATGTATGCTTACTCTTTAGGTGTTTACAACATCACCGGTCACTACAAGATAAAAGTGTGAAATTAATCGTAAGAAGAAGTTTATATTAGTTCAAGTTTGCTCTGTGTGGATGTATTGTTCTGTTCCAGTGATGTTGTGTGACTAAATCTGAAGGGAAAATATATCACCTATGGGGTCAAAGCCTGTTCCCCAATGGTATCTGCTCAAGCTTTTGCAAGAGGCATATATACCCCTCGGGTCCCAGCAAGTTTTCACCAAGGTGATAGGACCCAGCGATCCATTTTGCCCCTTTGCATAACTTGTTTATTCGTGTAGCCTGCCTTCCAGATAATCAATATGCACTTGCTTAGCAGTTTTTCCATTGGGTTATTATGGAATCAAACTAATCAAGAGTTCTAGACTTTGACAGGTTCTTCTTATTTGCTTTCATGTTACTATAGACAACTTTGCCTAGGGTCTTGAAGTTCTATCACACCACATGTAGTCACTTACATGTATGCTTACTTGGCATATGTAATTCTTTAGGTATTTACAACACCATTGTTCACTATATGATAAAAGTAAGAAAATTAATCGTAAGAAGAAGTTTATATTAGTTCAAGTTTGCTCTCTGTGTATGTATTGTTCTGTTCCAGTCATGTTCTCTGACTAAATCTGAAGGGAAAAGATATCAACTATGGGGTCAAAGCCTGTTCCCCAATGGTATCTGCCGAAGCTGTTGCAAGAGGCATATATAACCCTCGGGTCCCAGCAAGTTTTCACCAAGGTGGTAAGGCCCAGCGATCCATTTCGCCCCTTTGCTTACCTTGTTTATTCGTGTAGCTAGCCGTCCAGATAATCAATATGCACTTGCTTAGCATTTCTTCCATTGGGTTATTATGGAATCAAACTAATCAAGATTTCTAGACTTTGACAGGTTCTTCTTATTTGCTTTCATGTTACTATAGACAACTATGCCTAGGGTCTTGAAGTTCTATCACACCACATGTAGTCACTTACATGTATGCTTACTTGGCATATGTAATTCTTTAGGTATTTACAACACCACCGGTCACTACATGATAAAATTGTGAAAATTAATCGTAAGAAAAAGTTTATATTAGTTCAAGTTTGCTCTGTGTGGATGTATTGTTCTGTTCCAGTCATGTTCTCTGACTAAATCTGAAGGGAAAAGATATCACCTATGGGGTCAATGCCTGTTCCCCAATGGTATCTGCTGAAGCTTTTGCAAGAGGCATATATAACCCTCGGGTCCCAGCAAGTTTTCACCAAGGTGGTAAGGCCCAGCGATCCATTTCGCCCCTTTGCTTACCTTGCTTATTCGTGTAGCCAGCCCTCCAGATAATCAATATGCACTTGCTTAGCATTTCTTCCATTGGGTTATTATGGAATCAAGCTAATCAAGAATTCTAGACTTTGACAAGTTCTTCTTATTTGCTTTCATGTTACTATAGACAACTATGCCTAGGGTCTTGAAGTTCTATCACACCACATGTAGTCACTTACATGTATGCTTACTTGGCATATGTAACTCTTTAGGTATTTACAACACCACTGGTCACTATATGCTAAAAGTGTGAAAATTAATCATAAGAAGAAGTTTATATTAGTTCAAGTTTGCTCTGTGTGGATGTATTGTTCTGTTCCAGTCATGTTCTCTGACTAAATCTGAAGGGAAAATATATCACCTATGGGGTCAAAGCCTGTTCCCCAATGGTACCTGCTGAAGCTTTTGCAAGAGGCCTATATAACCCTCGGCTCCCAGCAAGTTTTCACCAAGGTGGTAGGACCCAGCGATCCATTTCACCCCTTTGCATACCTTGTTTATTCGTGTAGACTGCCTTCCAGATAATCAATATGCACTTGCTTAGCATTTCTTCCATTGGGTTATTATGGAATCAAACTAATCAAGAATTCTAGACTTTGACAGGTTCTTCTTATTTGCTTTCATGTTACTATAGACAACTATGCCTAGGGTCTTGAAGTTCTATCACACCACATGTAGTCACTTACATGTATGCTTACTTGGCATATGTAACTCTTTAGGTATTTACAACACCACCGGTCACTACATGATAAAAGTGTGAAAATTAATCGTAAGAAGAAGTTTATATTAGTTCAGGTTTGCTCTGTGTTGATGTATTGTTCTGTTCCAGTGATGTTCTGTGACTAAATCTGAAGGGAAAAGATATCACCTATGGGGTCAAAGCCTGTTCCCCAATGGTATCTGCTGAAGCTTTTGCAAGAGGCATATATACCCCTCGGGTCCCAGCAAGTTTTCACCAAGGTGGTAGGGCCCAGTGATCCATTTCGTGCCATTGCATAACTTGTTTATTCGTGTAGCCTGCCTTCCAGATAATCAATATGCACTTGCTTAGCAGTTTTTCCATTGGGTTATTATGGAATCAAACTAATCAAGAGTTCTAGACTTTGACAGGTTCTTCTTATTTGCTTTCATGTTACTATAGACAACTATGCCTAGGGTCTTGAAGTTCTATCACACCAAATGTAGTCACTTACATGTATGCTTACTCTTTAGGTGTTTACAACATCACCGGTCACTACAAGATAAAAGTGTGAAATTAATCGTAAGAAGAAGTTTATATTAGTTCAAGTTTGCTCTGTGTGGATGTATTGTTCTGTTCCAGTGATGTTGTGTGACTAAATCTGAAGGGAAAATATATCACCTATGGGGTCAAAGCCTGTTCCCCAATGGTATCTGCTCAAGCTTTTGCAAGAGGCATATATACGCCTCGGGTCCCAGCAAGTTTTCACCAAGGTGATAGGACCCAGCGATCCATTTTGCCCCTTTGCATAACTTGTTTATTCGTGTAGCCTGCCTTCCAGATAATCAATATGCACTTGCTTAGCAGTTTTTCCATTGGGTTATTATGGAATCAAACTAATCAAGAGTTCTAGACTTTGACAGGTTCTTCTTATTTGCTTTCATGTTACTATAGACAACTTTGCCTAGGGTCTTGAAGTTCTATCACACCACATGTAGTCACTTACATGTATTCTTACTTGGCATATGTAATTCTTTAGGTATTTACAACACCATTGTTCACTATATGATAAAAGTAAGAAAATTAATCGTAAGAAGAAGTTTATATTAGTTCAAGTTTGCTCTCTGTGTATGTATTGTTCTGTTCCAGTCATGTTCTCTGACTAAATCTGAAGGGAAAAGATATCAACTATGGGGTCAAAGCCTGTTCCCCAATGGTATCTGCTGAAGCTGTTGCAAGAGGCATATATAACCCTCGGGTCACAGCAAGTTTTCACCAAGGTGGTAAGGCCCAGCGATCCATTTCGCCCCTTTGCTTACCTTGTTTATTCGTGTAGCCAGCCGTCCAGATAATCAATATGCACTTGCTTAGCATTTCTTCCATTGGGTTATTATGGAATCAAACTAATCAAGAATTCTAGACTTTGACAGGTTCTTCTTATTTGCTTTCATGTTACTATAGACAACTATGCCTAGGGTCTTGAAGTTCTATCACACCACATGTAGTCACTTACATGTATGCTTACTTGGCATATGTAACTCTTTAGGTATTTACAACGCCACTGGTCACTATATGCTAAAAGTGTGAAAATTAATCGTAAGAAGAAGTTTATATTAGTTCAAGTTTGCTCTGTGTGGATGTATTGTTCTGTTCCAGTGATGTTCTGTGACTAAATCTGAAGGGAAAAGATATCACCTATGGGGTCAAAGCCATTTCCCCAATGGTATCTGCTGAAGCTTTTGCAAGAGGCATATATACCCCTCGGGTCCCAGCAAGTTTTCACCAAGGTGGTAGGACCCAGCGATCCATTTTGCCCCTTTGCATACCTTGTTTATTCGTGAAGCCTGCCTTCCAGATAATCAATATGCACTTGCTTAGCAGTTTTTCCATTGGGTTATTATGGAATCAAACTAATCAAGAGTTCTAGACTTTGACAGGTTCTTCTTATTTGCTTTCATGTTACTATAGACAACTATGCCTAGGGTCTTGAAGTTCTATCACACCACATGTAGTCACTTACATGTATGCCTACTTGGCATATGTAATTCTTTAGGTATTTACAACACCACCGGTCACTACATGATAAAATTGTGAAAATTAATCGTAAGAAAAAGTTTATATTAGTTCAAGTTTGCTCAGTGTGGATGTATTGTTCTGTTCCAGTCATGTTCTCTGACTAAATCTGAAGGGAAAAGATATCACCTATGGGGTCAAAGCCTGTTCCCCAATGGTAACTGCTCAAGCTTTTGCAAGAGGCATATATACCCCTCGGGTCCCAACAAGTTTTCACCAAGGTGGTAGGACCCAGCGATCCATTTCGCCCCTTTGCATGCCTTGTTTATTCGTGTAGCCAGCCCTCCAGATAATCAATATCGTCACCTTCCTAAAATAATTGCCTAAGTCATTTTTTCAGGTTTCTCAGAAAACACAAAAAACGGAACCTAACTTCAGAGGCCGAGTAGACTTTCGTTCTTCTTACAGGGGTAGAAATGCATGATCTGTTCAACTGAGGATGTGGGTGATTTTACCAGAGGTGGCCAGCATCATGAGGAGATGACTTATGCAAAAAAATCATTTTTGTCAAAAAATGACTTAGGCAATTATTTTAGGAAGGTGACGATATGCACTTGCTTAGCAGTTTTTCCATTGGGTTATTATGGAATCAAACGAATCAAGAGTTCTAGACTTTGACAGGTTCTTCTTATTTGCTTTAATGTTACTATAGACAACTATGCCTAGGGTCTTGAAGTTCTATCACACCAAATGTAGTCACTTACATGTATGCTTACTCTTTAGGTGTTTACAACATCACCGGTCACTACAAGATAAAAGTGTGAAAATTAATCATAAGAAGAAGTTTATATTAGTTCAAGTTTGCTCTGTGTGGATGTATTGTTCTGTTCCAGTCATGTTCTCTGACTAAATCTGAAGGGAAAATATATCACCTATGGGGTCAAAGCCTGTTCCCCAATGGTATCTGCTGAAGCTTTTGCAAGAGGCCTATATAACCCTCGGCTCCCAGCAAGTTTTCACCAAGGTGGTAGGACCCAGCGATCCATTTCACCCCTTTGCATACCTTGTTTATTCGTGTAGACTGCCTTCCAGATAATCAATATGCACTTGCTTAGCATTTCTTCCATTGGGTTATTATGGAATCAAACTAATCAAGAATTCTAGACTTTGACAGGTTCTTCTTATTTGCTTTCATGTTACTATAGACAACTATGCCTATGGTCTTGAAGTTCTATCACACCACATGTAGTCACTTACATGTATGCTTACTTGGCATATGTAACTCTTTAGGTATTTACAACACCACCGGTCACTACATGATAAAAGTGTGAAAATTAATCGTAAAAAGAAGTTTATATTAGTTCAGGTTTGCTCTGTGTGGATGTATTGTTCTGTTCCAGTGATGTTGTGTGACTAAATCTGAAGGGAAAAGATATCACCTATGGGGTCAAAGCCTGTTCCCCAATGGTAACTGCTCAAGCTTTTGCAAGAGGCATATATACCCCTCGGGTCCCAGCAAGTTTTCATCAAGGTGGTAGGACCCAGCGATCTATTTTGCCCCTTTGCATAACTTGTTTATTCGTGTAGCCTGCCTTCCAGATGATCAATATGCACTTGCTTAGCAGTTTTTCCATTGGGTTATTATGGAATCAAACTAATCAAGAGTTCTAGACTTTGACAGGTTCTTCTTATTTGCTTTCATGTTACTATAGACAACTATGCCTAGGGTCTTGAAGTTCTATCACACCAAATGTAGTCACTTACATGTATGCTTACTCTTTAGGTGTTTACAACATCACCGGTCACTACAAGATAAAAGTGTGAAATTAATCGTAAGAAGAAGTTTATATTAGTTCAAGTTTGCTCTGTGTGGATGTATTGTTCTGTTCCAGTGATGTTGTGTGACTAAATCTGAAGGGAAAATATATCACCTATGGGGTCAAAGCCTGTTCCCCAATGGTATCTGCTCAAGCTTTTGCAAGAGGCATATATACCCCTCGGGTCCCAGCAAGTTTTCACCAAGGTTATAGGACCCAGAGATCCATTTTACCCCTTTGCATAACTTGTTTATTCGTGTAGCCTGCCTTCCAGATAATCAATATGCACTTGCTTAGCAGTTTTTCCATTGGGTTATTATGGAATCAAACTAATCAAGAGTTCTAGACTTTGACAGGTTCTTCTTATTTGCTTTCATGTTACTATAGACAACTTTGCCTAGGGTCTTGAAGTTCTATCACACCACATGTAGTCACTTACATGTATGCTTACTTGGCATATGTAATTCTTTAGGTATTTACAACACCATTGTTCACTATATGATAAAAGTAAGAAAATTAATCGTAAGAAGAAGTTTATATTAGTTCAAGTTTGCTCTCTGTGTATGTATTGTTCTGTTCCAGTCATGTTCTCTGACTAAATCTGAAGGGTAAAGATATCAACTATGGGGTCAAAGCCTGTTCCCCAATGGTATCTGCTGAAGCTGTTGCAAGAGGCATATATAACCCTCGGGTCACAGCAAGTTTTCACCAAGGTGGTAAGGCCCAGCGATCCATTTCGCCCCTTTGCTTACCTTGTTTATTCGTGTAGCCAGCCGTCCAGATAATCAATATGCACTTGCTTAGCATTTCTTCCATTGGGTTATTATGGAATCAAACTAATCAAGAATTCTAGACTTTGACAGGTTCTTCTTATTTGCTTTCATGTTACTATAGACAACTATGCCTAGGGTCTTGAAGTTCTATCACACCACATGTAGTCACTTACATGTATGCTTACTTGGCATATGTAACTCTTTAGGTATTTACAACGCCACTGGTCACTATATGCTAAAAGTGTGAAAATTAATCGTAAGAAGAAGTTTATATTAGTTCAAGTTTGCTCTGTGTGGATGTATTGTTCTGTTCCAGTGATGTTCTGTGACTAAATCTGAAGGGAAAAGATATCACCTATGGGGTCAAAGCCATTTCCCCAATGGTATCTGCTGAAGCTTTTGCAAGAGGCATATATACCCCTCGGGTCCCAGCAAGTTTTCACCAAGGTGGTAGGACCCAGCGATCCATTTTGCCCCTTTGCATACCTTGTTTATTCGTGAAGCCTGCCTTCCAGATAATCAATATGCACTTGCTTAGCAGTTTTTCCATTGGGTTATTATGGAATCAAACTAATCAAGAGTTCTAGACTTTGACAGGTTCTTCTTATTTGCTTTCATGTTACTATAGACAACTATGCCTAGGGTCTTGAAGTTCTATCACACCACATGTAGTCACTTACATGTATGCTTACTTGGCATATGTAACTCTTTAGGTATTTACAACACCACTGGTCACTACATGATAAAAGTGTGAAAATTAATCGTAAGAAGAAGTTTATATTAGTTCAAGTTTGCTCAGTGTGGATGTATTGTTCTTTTCCAGTGATGTTCTGTGATTAAATCTGAAGGGAAAAGATATCACCTATGGGGTCAAAGCCTGTTCCCCAGTGTTACCTGCTGAAGCTTTTGCAAGAGGCATATATACCCCTCGGGTCCCAACAAGTTTTCACCAAGGTGGTAGGTCCCAGCGATCCAATTCGCCCCTTTGCATGCCTTGTTTATTCGTGTAGCCAGCCCTCCAGATAATCAATATGCACTTGCTTAGCAGTTTTTCCATTGGGTTATTATGGAATCAAACGAATCAAGAGTTCTAGACTTTGACAGGTTCTTCTTATTTGCTTTAATGTTACTATAGACAACTATGCCTAGGGTCTTGAAGTTCTATCACACCAAATGTAGTCACTTACATGTATGCTTACTCTTTAGGTGTTTACAACATCACCGGTCACTACAAGATAAAAGTGTGAAATTAATCGTAAGAAGAAGTTTATATTAGTTCAAGTTTGCTCTGTGTGGATGTATTGTTCTGTTCCAGTGATGTTGTGTGACTAAATCTGAAGGGAAAATATATCACCTATGGGGTCAAAGCCTGTTCCCCAATGGTATCTGCTCAAGCTTTTGCAAGAGGCATATATACGCCTCGGGTCCCAGCAAGTTTTCACCAAGGTGATAGGACCCAGCGATCCATTTTGCCCCTTTGCATAACTTGTTTATTCGTGTAGCCTGCCTTCCAGATAATCAATATGCACTTGCTTAGCAGTTTTTCCATTGGGTTATTATGGAATCAAACTAATCAAGAGTTCTAGACTTTGACAGGTTCTTCTTATTTGCTTTCATGTTACTATAGACAACTTTGCCTGGGGTCTTGAAGTTCTATCACACCACATGTAGTCACTTACATGTATTCTTACTTGGCATATGTAATTCTTTAGGTATTTACAACACCATTGTTCACTATATGATAAAAGTAAGAAAATTAATCATAAGAAGAAGTTTATATTAGTTCAAGTTTGCTCTCTGTGTATGTATTGTTCTGTTCCAGTCATGTTCTCTGACTAAATCTGAAGGGAAGAGATATCAACTATGGGGTCAAAGCCTGTTCCCCAATGGTATCTGCTGAAGCTGTTGCAAGAGGCATATATAACCCTCGGGTCACAGCAAGTTTTCACCAAGGTGGTAAGGCCCAGCGATCCATTTCGCCCCTTTGCTTACCTTGTTTATTCGTGTAGCCAGCCGTCCAGATAATCAATATGCACTTGCTTAGCATTTCTTCCATTGGGTTATTATGGAATCAAACTAATCAAGAATTCTAGACTTTGACAGGTTCTTCTTATTTGCTTTCATGTTACTATAGACAACTATGCCTAGGGTCTTGAAGTTCTATCACACCACATGTAGTCACTTACATGTATGCTTACTTGGCATATGTAACTCTTTAGGTATTTACAACGCCACTGGTCACTATATGCTAAAAGTGTGAAAATTAATCGTAAGAAGAAGTTTATATTAGTTCAAGTTTGCTCTGTGTGGATGTATTGTTCTGTTCCAGTGATGTTCTGTGACTAAATCTGAAGGGAAAAGATATCACCTATGGGGTCAAAGCCATTTCCCCAATGGTATCTGCTGAAGCTTTTGCAAGAGGCATATATACCCCTCGGGTCCCAGCAAGTTTTCACCAAGGTGGTAGGACCCAGCGATCCATTTTGCCCCTTTGCATACCTTGTTTATTCGTGAAGCCTGCCTTCCAGATAATCAATATGCACTTGCTTAGCAGTTTTTCCATTGGGTTATTATGGAATCAAACTAATCAAGAGTTCTAGACTTTGACAGGTTCTTCTTATTTGCTTTCATGTTACTATAGACAACTATGCCTAGGGTCTTGAAGTTCTATCACACCACATGTAGTCACTTACATGTATGCCTACTTGGCATATGTAATTCTTTAGGTATTTACAACACCACCGGTCACTACATGATAAAATTGTGAAAATTAATCGTAAGAAAAAGTTTATATTAGTTCAAGTTTGCTCAGTGTGGATGTATTGTTCTGTTCCAGTCATGTTCTCTGACTAAATCTGAAGGGAAAAGATATCACCTATGGGGTCAAAGCCTGTTCCCCAATGGTAACTGCTCAAGCTTTTGCAAGAGGCATATATACCCCTCGGGTCCCAACAAGTTTTCACCAAGGTGGTAGGACCCAGCGATCCATTTCGCCCCTTTGCATGCCTTGTTTATTCGTGTAGCCAGCCCTCCAGATAATCAATATGCACTTGCTTAGCAGTTTTTCCATTGGGTTATTATGGAATCAAACGAATCAAGAGTTCTAGACTTTGACAGGTTCTTCTTATTTGCTTTAATGTTACTATAGACAACTATGCCTAGGGTCTTGAAGTTCTATCACACCAAATGTAGTCACTTACATGTATGCTTACTCTTTAGGTGTTTACAACATCACCGGTCACTACAAGATAAAAGTGTGAAAATTAATCATAAGAAGAAGTTTATATTAGTTCAAGTTTGCTCTGTGTGGATGTATTGTTCTGTTCCAGTCATGTTCTCTGACTAAATCTGAAGGGAAAATATATCACCTATGGGGTCAAAGCCTGTTCCCCAATGGTATCTGCTGAAGCTTTTGCAAGAGGCCTATATAACCCTCGGCTCCCAGCAAGTTTTCACCAAGGTGGTAGGACCCAGCGATCCATTTCACCCCTTTGCATACCTTGTTTATTCGTGTAGACTGCCTTCCAGATAATCTATATGCACTTGCTTAGCATTTCTTCCATTGGGTTATTATGGAATCAAACTAATCAAGAATTCTAGACTTTGACAGGTTCTTCTTATTTGCTTTCATGTTACTATAGACAACTATGCCTAGGGTCTTGAAGTTCTATCACACCACATGTAGTCACTTACATGTATGCTTACTTGGCATATGTAACTCTTTAGGTATTTACAACACCACCGGTCACTACATGATAAAAGTGTGAAAATTAATCGTAAAAAGAAGTTTATATTAGTTCAGGTTTGCTCTGTGTGGATGTATTGTTCTGTTCCAGTGATGTTGTGTGACTAAATCTGAAGGGAAAAGATATCACCTATGGGGTCAAAGCCTGTTCCCCAATGGTAACTGCTCAAGCTTTTGCAAGAGGCATATATACCCCTCGGGTCCCAGCAAGTTTTCATCAAGGTGGTAGGACCCAGCGATCTATTTTGCCCCTTTGCATAACTTGTTTATTCGTGTAGCCTGCCTTCCAGATAATCAATATGCACTTGCTTAGCAGTTTTTCCATTGGGTTATTATGGAATCAAACTAATCAAGAGTTCTAGACTTTGACAGGTTCTTCTTATTTGCTTTCATGTTACTATAGACAACTATGCCTAGGGTCTTGAAGTTCTATCACACCAAATGTAGTCACTTACATGTATGCTTACTCTTTAGGTGTTTACAACATCACCGGTCACTACAAGATAAAAGTGTGAAATTAATCGTAAGAAGAAGTTTATATTAGTTCAAGTTTGCTCTCTGTGTATGTATTGATCTGTTCCAGTGATGTTCTGTGACTAAATCTGAAGGGAAAAGATATCACCTATGGGGTCAAAGCCTGTTCCCCAATGATATCTGCTGAAGCTTTTGCAAGAGGCATATATACCCCTCGGGACCCAGCAAGTTTTCACCAAGGTGGTAGGACCCAGCGATCCATTTTGCCCCTTTGCATACCTTGTTTATTCGTGAAGCCTGCCCTCCAGATAATCAATATGCACTTGCTTAGCATTTCTTCCATTGGGTTATTATGGAATCAAACTAATCAAGAGTTCTAGACTTTGACAGGTTCTTCTTATTTGCTTTCATGTTACTATAGACAACTTTGCCTAGGGTCTTGAAGTTCTATCACACCACATGTAGTCACTTACATGTATGCTTACTTGGCATATGTAACTCTTTAGGTATTTACAACACCACTGGTCACTACATGATAAAAGTGTGAAAATTAATCGTAAGAAGAAGTTTATATTAGTTCAAGTTTGCTCAGTGTGGATGTATTGTTCTTTTCCAGTGATGTTCTGTGATTAAATCTGAAGGGAAAAGATATCACCTATGGGGTCAAAGCCTGTTCCCCAGTGTTACCTGCTGAAGCTTTTGCAAGAGGCATATATACCCCTCGGGTCCCAACAAGTTTTCACCAAGGTGGTAGGACCCAGCGATCCAATTCGCCCCTTTGCATGCCTTGTTTATTCGTGTAGCCAGCCCTCCAGATAATCTATATGCACTTGCTTAGCATTTCTTCCATTGGGTTATTATGGAATCAAGCTAATCAAGAATTCTAGACTTTGACAGGTTCTTCTTATTTGCTTTCATGTTACTATAGACAACTATGCCTAGGGTCTTGAAGTTCTATCACACCACATGTAGTCACTTACATGTATGCTTACTTGGCATATGTAACTCTTTAGGTATTTACAACACCACTGGTCACTATATGCTAAAAGTGTGAAAATTAACCGTAGGAAGAAGTTTATATTAGTTCAAGTTTGCTCAGTGTGGATGTATTGTTCTGTTCCAGTGATGTTCTGTGACTAAATCTGAAGGGAAAAGATATCACCTATGGGGTCAAAGCCATTTCCCCAATGGTATCTGCTGAAGATTTTGCAAGAGGCATATATACCCCTCGGGTCCCAGCAAGTTTTCACCAAGGTGGTAGGACCCAGCGATCCATTTTGCCCCTTTGCATACCTTGTTTATTCGTGAAGCCTGCCTTCCAGATAATCAATATGCACTTGCTTAGCAGTTTTTCCATTGGGTTATTATGGAATCAAACTAATCAAGAGTTCTAGACATTGACAGGTTCTTCTTATTTGCTTTCATGTTACTATAGACAACTATGCCTAGGGTCTTGAAGTTCTATCACACCACATGTAGTCACTTACATGTATGCTTACTTGGCATATGTAACTCTTTAGGTATTTACAACACCACTGGTCACTACATGATAAAAGTGTGAAAATTAATCGTAAGAAGAAGTTTATATTAGTTCAAGTTTGCTCAGTGTGGATGTATTGTTCTTTTCCAGTGATGTTCTGTGATTAAATCTGAAGGGAAAAGATATCACCTATGGGGTCAAAGCCTGTTCCCCAGTGTTACCTGCTGAAGCTTTTGCAAGAGGCATATATACCCCTCGGGTCCCAACAAGTTTTCACCAAGGTGGTAGGACCCAGCGATCCAATTCGCCCCTTTGCATGCCTTGTTTATTCGTGTAGCCAGCCCTCCAGATAATCAATATGCACTTGCTTAGCAGTATTTCCATTGGGTTATTATGGAATCAAACGAATCAAGAGTTCTAGACTTTGACAGGTTCTTCTTATTTGCTTTAATGTTACTATAGACAACTATGCCTAGGGTCTTGAAGTTCTATCACACCAAATGTAGTCACTTACATGTATGCTTACTCTTTAGGTGTTTACAACATCACCGGTCACTACAAGATAAAAGTGTGAAAATTAATCGTAAGAAGAAGTTTATATTAGTTCAAGTTTGCTCTGTGTGGATGTATTGTTCTGTTCCAGTCATGTTCTCTGACTAAATCTGAAGGGAAAATATATCACCTATGGGGTCAAAGCCTGTTCCCCAATGGTATCTGCTGAAGCTTTTGCAAGAGGCCTATATAACCCTCGGCTCCCAGCAAGTTTTCACCAAGGTGGTAGGACCCAGAGATCCATTTCACCCCTTTGCATACCTTGTTTATTCGTGTAGACTGCCTTCCAGATAATCAATATGCACTTGCTTAGCATTTCTTCCATTGGGTTATTATGGAATCAAACTAATCAAGAATTCTAGACTTTGACAGGTTCTTCTTATTTGCTTTCATGTTACTATAGACAACTATGCCTAGGGTCTTGAAGTTCTATCACACCACATGTAGTCACTTACATGTATGCTTACTTGGCATATGTAACTCTTTAGGTATTTACAACACCACCGGTCACTACATGATAAAAGTGTGAAAATTAATCGTAAAAAGAAGTTTATATTAGTTCAGGTTTGCTCTGTGTGGATGTATTGTTCTGTTCCAGTGATGTTGTGTGACTAAATCTGAAGGGAAAAGATATCACCTATGGGGTCAAAGCCTGTTCCCCAATGGTATCTTCTGAAGCTTTTGCAAGAGGCATATATACCCCTCGGGTCCCAGCAAGTTTTCACCAAGGTGGTAGGGCCCAGCGATCCATTTCGTGCCTTTGCATAACTTGTTTATTCGTGTAGCCTGCCTTCCAGATAATCAATATGCACTTGCTTAGCAGTTTTTCCATTGGGTTATTATGGAATCAAACTAATCAAGAGTTCTAGACTTTGACAGGTTTTTCTTATTTGCTTTCATGTTACTATAGACAACTATGCCTAGGGTCTTGAAGTTCTATCACACCACATGTAGTCACTTACATGTATGCTTACTCTTTAGGTGTTTACAACATCACCGGTCAGGGCTGGACTGGTAATCTGGCATACCGGGCAAATGCCCGGTGGGCCGACGTGCTTTTTGGGCCGATAAATCTCACACTTTTTTTTTTCTTTTAACGGCCCATAAAACTTGTACATCGGCGGCCCATTCGTTTTGTTTTGTTTAAATTGATGGTGCTGGGTTAGTGCCGGTGTAATGCATTGGTCAAAAAAAGTAAGCGTTAGTTTTTTTTCCCACTGACAGACCGGCTTATGAAACCCGTAGATCAGCGGCCCATTGGTTGTTTTCTTGATTGATTTCTTGACACTGGGCTGGCCCAATCACACCTCCCCCTTTGGGCTTTGAGTGAGCATGCAGTGTCAAGTGTGTATCTGTCAAAATAGTCTGAGAGATGGAGAAAAAACGCAAGGAATGTACAGGAATGTAAAAAAGACGCGTTTTTATCCATGTTTTCCGCCAAAATAAAAGCTTGATGCAGTTTCCGTCAAAATAAAAGATCATGTGCTTATCTCTTTCAAGTTTAGAAATGAGTACAAAACTAATTATGAAAGTTTTCTTTATTTTTCAGTGCATTTGTTTTGCAATATATGGCTATTACTGTCATTGGTTTAATATTATAACTATTATTATGTAGTAGTGTAATATAGACAGACACTGTTACTAAAAGAGGTATGATTTTTTCTTTGTTTAATTTGCACACTTAATATGGGTTGGAGCCTTTTAATTTTGAACTCTCAAACTGCACCAGATTAATGAATTTAACATTAAAATGCACACATTTTTCTTAGGGGGGGCATGCCCCCAAACCCCCCTAGAGGGACAGAGGTCCGCCCACCACAGTTTTACCAAGATCCTATGGGAAACATTGGTATTGCTATGCCAATGCAGCTTATAGCTTGTTTTTTGGATGCATCACTGTGGAGTATAGTTCAATTGTATTAATAAATTACAATTTTGTACTTATTTAATCTGTTAACTCGTTCCTACTCACTCATTACATGGCATTAGTGGTTTTAATGAAAAGGAGTTGAACAAAAACATATTTAAGGGCGTGCAAAGATGGGTGGTGTTTATGGTCATATGTAGTGGGCCAGTCTGGGCCAAAATGCCAGGGCCGATTTTCTGTCCCAGTCCAGCCCTGTCACCGGTCACTACATGATAAAAGTGTGAAAATTAATCGTAAGAAGAAGTTTATATTAGTTCAAGTTTGCTTTGTGTGGATGTATTGTTCTGTTCCAGTCATGTTCTCTGACTAAATCTGAAGTTAAAATATATCACCTATGGGGTCAATGCCTGTTCCCCAATGGTATCTGCTGAAGCTTTTGCAAGAGGCATATATAACCCTCGGGTCCCAGCAAGTTTTCACCAAGGTGGTAAGGCCCAGCGATCCATTTCGCCCCTTTGCTTACCTTGTTTATTCGTGTAGCCAGCCCTCCAGATAATCAATATGCACTTGCTTAGCATTTCTTCCATTGGGTTATTATGGAATCAAGCTAATCAAGAATTCTAGACTTTGACAGGTTCTTCTTATTTGCTTTCATGTTACTATAGACAACTATGCCTAGGGTCTTGAAGTTCTATCACACCACATGTAGTCACTTACATGTATGCTTACTTGGCATATGTAATTCTTTAGGTATTTACAACACCACCGGTCACTACATGATAAAATTGTGAAAATTAATCGTAAGAAAAAGTTTATATTAGTTTAAGTTTGCTCTGTGTGGATGTATTGTTCTGTTCCAGTGATGATGTGTGACTAAATCTGAAGGGAAAAGATATCACCTATGGGGTCAAAGCCTGTTCCCCAATGGTAACTGCTCAAGCTTTTGCAAGAGGCATATATACCCCTCGGGTCCCAGCAAGTTTTCACCAAGGTGGTAGGACCCAGCGATCTATTTTGCCCCTTTGCATAACTTGTTTATTCGTGTAGCCTGCCTTCCAGATAATCAATATGCACTTGCTTAGCAGTTTTTCCATTGGGTTATTATGGAATCAAACTAATCAAGAGTTCTAGACTTTGACAGGTTCTTCTTATTTGCTTTCATGTTACTATAGACAACTATGCCTAGGGTCTTGAAGTTCTATCACACCACATGTAGTCACGTACATGTATGCTTACTTGGCATATGTAATTCTTTAGGTATTTACAACACCATTGTTCACTATATGATAAAAGTGAGAAAATTAATCGTAAGAAGAAGTTTATATTAGTTCAAGTTTGCTCTCTGTGTATGTATTGTTCTGTTCCAGTCATGTTCTGTGACTAATCTGAAGGGAAAAGATATCACCTATGGGGTCAAAGCCTGTTCCCCAGTGGTATCTGCTGAAGCTTTTGCAAGAGACATATATACCCCTCGGGTCCCAGCAAGTTTTCACCAAGGTGGTAGGGCCCAGCGATCCATTTCGTGACTTTGCATAACTTGTTTATTCGTGTAGCCTGCCTTCCAGATAATCAATATGCACTTGCTTAGCAGTTTTTCCATTGGGTTATTATTATCAGGAGTGATAAACACAGCAGTTTCAGATCATTCACTCATATATGTCATTAGGAAATGTTTTAAACAGCCAAGATGTCATAAAAATAATTACATTAAAAAAGTCCCAAATTCAAAATTGTCTCAGTTTAATGCTGAATTTGCTGATACTGATTGGAGTAACGAGATGTTTCTGAAGAATCCCGATCATGTTTTGTCAAATTTCCATAGGAGAGTGGAGACAATACGTCAAAAATATACAACTACCTGTAAAATACATATTAAACAAAATACAGTACCTTGGGTAACTTCTGATATTTTACAGCTCCTAAAAAAGAAGGCCTCTTCCTTGAAAGCCTACAGATTATTAAAAACACCTGAAGCTAAGCTTATTTTCACACAGTTTAGAAATAAGTGTAAATTTGAATTATACAAAGCAAAACAGTCTTATTATGAAAATCAAATTAGTCGAACAGTTTCCAACCCAAGAACATTATGGCGAACATTGAAATCTATAACTGGTGAAAAAAAATGTAAAATTAATAATAGTTTGCAAATATCCATAAATGGTACTCTTCTTACTGATCATGATAAAATTGCTAATTCTTTTAATGAGTATTTTATTGCATCTGTACAAGAATTATCTTCTAAATTTACTATTCCTCTGTTTCTCACATCAGTACCAGCATTATCTCAGCAATTCTCTTTTTCTGAAATTGTACAAAATGATATAACTAATATTTTGTGTTCTCTGAATGCTTCTCATGCTTGTGATACAAATAATTTAAACATGACTTTTCTTAAAACTCATGCCAGTACTCTTATACCACTCTTGCATCATTTAGTTAATTTGTGTATTAGACAATCAGTATTTCCTGCCTTGTGGAAAACGGCCCAGATCACCCCGATGTTTAAGTCTGATGATCCAACTAATATTTCGAACTACCGTCCAATTGCAATTCTCCCAACCATTTCCAAGTTGCTTGAAAAAATATTGTACAATCAACTAATTAACCACCTTGAAAATAATAACCTGCTCAGTGATTGCCAGCATGGCTTTCGACCCTTACGGTCAACTATGTCGGCTTTGTTGCTTCTCACTGAGCAAATACGTGCGTCTTTAAACAAGGGTCAGATTACTGGAGTTATATACATAGATTTTCAGAAAGCTTTCGATACAGTCAATCATCAAATTCTGTTAAACAAACTTCTTTCTTTTCATTTGTCATCTTCCGCAATAGATATGTTTACATCATATTTAAGTGACAGATCTCAGACTGTAAGAATCGGCTCAGTAACATCACAGCCACGAGTGTGTTCTATGGGAGTTCCACAGGGCAGTATTTTAGGTCCTTTACTTTTCCTTATGTATATTAATGATCTTCCTTGTGTTTTGAATTTTTCTAGTTCTTTGCTATATGCTGATGACACTGTTATTTTTCTTTCTGGTTCTAATATCGACACAATTAACTACAGACTTAACACAGATCTGCAGCATTTACATAACTGGCTGCAAGATAACCATTTAACACTTAGGGCCCTATCTTGCACCCAGCACAATTGACTTTGTACACCGACGCATGTATCATTCCTATTTTGCACCCGCGCAAAGCGCGCTTTTCCCTCCACAGAAGCACGTCGGTTAACTAAGAAATACACTTGCGCTCCCCGGGGCGGTTCAGCGCAAAGAGGAGGCGTGTTCCAGCGCAAACGTTCCCTCATGCTATTTTGCAGGTTTAGAAAACAATTGCGCTACTAACCAGGAAAAATTTGTTTAAAGTCAGTGGCGCGTTGCGCATGTTATTCATATGCTATTTTAAGGGCGCATGCTTGGCCATAATCAATGTAGCGTGTGCACAACGCGAATGCACTTTGATTCTCTCATCTACACATAAGCAGCAGTTTTCATTTTTGCAAATCATACATTATTACGATAGATAGATAGATAGATAGATAGATAGATAGATAGATAGATAGATAGATAGATAGATAGATAGATAGATAGATAGATAGATAGATAGATAGATAGATAGATAGATAGATAGACAGTTTATTATAAAAGCATACATCTAGCTTACACATTTACCCAAATTATCATACGCCTTTTTAACCGAAGTTAATTTGGGTGTGTTTCTCCATCCCCAACGTCCCTGACGAGAACGCCGGTCTCCTTGGCTGTGAACCGCTCCTGGCGCGCGCCAGGCAAATCCGCCGTTACAATAGGAATCCGCTTTAGAACAAACGCGTCTGCTCTTAAAGGGAATGTGAGATGATGCTCTGATTGGTTTATTTCACGTTACGCCCAAACCACACCTATGAATAATGAAGCTACTTCAGACCAACCCATTTTAGATTTGCGCCTGGCGCAAGAGTCATTTATCCCGCCGGGAAAATAGCAACAGCGCCAAGACCCGCCCACAAAGTTACTTGCGCTTTGCGCTTTGACACTTGCGTTTCAGATCGTTAAAATAGGGCCCTTAATGTCAAGAAAACACAATGCATGTATTTCTATTCATCTAGGAGACAGCTATCCATATCCAATCCTATCACTTTTTCTAATCAAACGCTTTCAATTGTATCAACATATAAGTATTTGGGAGTCTATCTTGACTCACATCTTACTTATCAAGAACATGTTCAAACCCTAACCAGAAAGTTAAACCAAAAGTTATATGTTTATAGCAAAATTAGACCATATTTGTTGCTTTCTGTTTCAAAAACCTATCTTCATGCCATCATTCTGTCCACTTTGTCGTATTGTTTACCTGTTTGGTCACTAACAACAAATGAGATTATTGAACCTGTAATAAGAATTTATAATAGAGCTCATAAGATCCATGTCAGGCTTCCAGGCTGGACTCACCACTGTACTGCACTATCTTTGTGTAATGCCTTGACATTTCAGAACTATAAAATAAGCCATGGGATAAACTTGTTTTATCAAATCTCAAATGGACACACTGTAACTGCTCTAAACGAATTGGTTCCGAAACTTAGCTCAAGGTCTGAGCGCACTACGAGATCTTTTACAAATGGACTCTTGCCTTTACCGGCTTTTAGAAACTGTTATGGACAGAGATCTTTTTTTCATGTGCTCACTAAAACCTGGAATGAGATCCCACAGCACATCAGAACTATCACATCAAGAAGACTATTTAAAATAACATTTGCTCGCCATTTAATGGACAGGTATAGCTGTGACCATTGAGACGGCTCTATAGCCCCTCTTGTTGTCCAATATCTTGGTTTGTGTGTCTGTTGTTGTCTCTAGCTGTTTAGTGTGTGAACTTTGTTGTGTCTGTGGTTTATATGTTCTGCAGAGCAGGAACCTGCTGAAAATCAGTTTTATACTGAGCCAGGCCCGATTGTCCTTAATCTTTTCCTGTTTTAAAAATATAAATAAATAAATAAATAAATTATGGAATCAAACTAATCAAGAGTTCTAGACTTTGACAGGTTTTTCTTATTTGCTTTCATGTTACTATAGACAACTATGCCTAGGGTCTTGAAGTTCTATCACACCACATGTAGTCACTTACATGTATGCTTACTCTTTAGGTGTTTACAACATCACCGGTCAGGGCTGGACTGGTAATCTGGCATACCGGGCAAATGCCCGGTGGGCCGACGTGCTTTTTGGGCCGATAAATCTCATACTTTTTTTTTTCTTTTAACGGCCCATAAAACTTGTACATCGGCGGCCCATTCGTTTTGTTTTGTTTAAATTGATGGTGCTGGGTTAGTGCCGGTGTAATGCATTGGTCAAAAAAAAGTAAGCGTTAGTTTTTTTTCCCACTGACAGACCGGCTTATGAAACCCGTAGATCAGCGGCCCATTGGTTGTTTTCTTGATTGATTTCTTGACACTGGGCTGGCCCAATCACACCTCCCCCTTTGGGCTTTGAGTGAGCGTGCAGTGTCAAGTGTGTATCTGTCAAAATAGTCTGAGAGATGGAGAAGAAACGCAAGGAATGTACAGGAATGTAAAAAAGACGCGTTTTTATCCATGTTTTCCGCCAAAATAAAAGCTTGATGCAGTTTCCGTCAAAATAAAAGATCATGTGCTTATCTCTTTCAAGTTTAGAAATGAGTACAAAACTAATTATGAAAGTTTTCTTTATTTTTCAGTGCATTTGTTTTGCAATATATGGCTATTACTGTCATTGGTTTAATATTATAACTATTATTATGTAGTAGTGTAATATAGACAGACACTGTTACTAAAAGAGGTATGATTTTTTCTTTGTTTAATTTGCACACTTAATATGGGTTGGAGCCTTTTAATTTTGAACTCTCAAACTGCACCAGATTAATGAATTTAACATTAAAATGCACAAATCTTTCTTAGGGGGGGCATGCCCCCAAACCCCCCTAGAGGGACAGAGGTCCGCCCACCACAGTTTTACCAAGATCCTGTGGGAAACATTGGTATT
Organism: Scardinius erythrophthalmus; assembly: GCF_964197995.2. Taxonomy (NCBI): domain Eukaryota; kingdom Metazoa; phylum Chordata; class Actinopteri; order Cypriniformes; family Leuciscidae; genus Scardinius; species Scardinius erythrophthalmus. The sequence goes on along the minus strand of NC_138237.1, from coordinate 30,597,941 downwards.
GCTATGCCAATGCAGCTTATAGCTTGTTTTTTGGATGCATCACTGTGGAGTATAGTTCAATTGTATTAATAAATTACAATTTTGTACTTATTTAATCTGTTAACTCGTTCCTACTCACTCATTACATGGCATTAGTGGTTTTAATGAAAAGGAGTTGAACAAAAACATATTTAAGGGCGTGCAAAGATGGGTGGTGTTTATGGTCATATGTAGTGGGCCAGTCTGGGCCAAAATGCCAGGGCCGATTTTCTGTCCCAGTCCAGCCCTGTCACCGGTCACTACATGATAAAAGTGTGAAAATTAATCGTAAGAAGAAGTTTATATTAGTTCAAGTTTGCTTTGTGTGGATGTATTGTTCTGTTCCAGTCATGTTCTCTGACTAAATCTGAAGTTAAAATATATCACCTATGGGGTCAATGCCTGTTCCCCAATGGTATCTGCTGAAGCTTTTGCAAGAGGCATATATAACCCTCGGGTCCCAGCAAGTTTTCACCAAGGTGGTAAGGCCCAGCGATCCATTTCGCCCCTTTGCTTACCTTGTTTATTCGTGTAGCCAGCCCTCCAGATAATCAATATGCACTTGCTTAGCATTTCTACCATTGGGTTATTATGGAATCAAGCTAATCAAGAATTCTAGACTTTGACAGGTTCTTCTTATTTGCTTTCATGTTACTATAGACAACTATGCCTAGAGTCTTGAAGTTCTATCACACCACATGTAGTCACTTACATGTATGCTTACTTGGCATATGTAACTCTTTAGGTATTTACAACACCACTGGTCAATATATGCTAAAAGTGTGAAAATTAATCGTAGGAAGAAGTTTATATTAGTTCAAGTTTGCTCTGTGTGGATGTATTGTTCTGTTCCAGTGATGTTCTGTGACTAAATCTGAAGGGAAAAGATATCACCTATGGGGTCAAAGCCATTTCCCCAATGGTATCTGCTGAAGCTTTTGCAAGAGGCATATATACCCCTCGGGTCCCAGCAAGTTTTCACCAAGGTGGTAGGACCCAGCGATCCATTTTGCCCCTTTGCATACCTTGTTTATTCGTGAAGCCTGCCTTCCAGATAATCAATATGCACTTGCTTAGCAGTTTTTCCATTGGGTTATTATGGAATCAAACTAATCAAGAGTTCTAGAATTTGACAGGTTCTTCTTATTTGCTTTCATGTTACTATAGACAACTATGCCTAGGGTCTTGAAGTTCTATCACACCACATGTAGTCACTTACATGTATGCTTACTTGGCATATGTAACTCTTTAGGTATTTACAACACCACTGGTCACTACATGATAAAAGTGTGAAAATTAATCGTAAGAAGAAGTTTATATTAGTTCAAGTTTGCTCAGTGTGGATGTATTGTTCTTTTCCAGTGATGTTCTGTGATTAAATCTGAAGGGAAAAGATATCACCTTTGGGGTCAAAGCCTGTTCCCCAGTGTTACCTGCTGAAGCTTTTGCAAGAGGCATATATACCCCTCGGGTCCCAACAAGTTTTCACCAAGGTGGTAGGACCCAGCGATCCAATTCGCCCCTTTGCATGCCTTGTTTATTCGTGTAGCCAGCCCTCCAGATAATCAATATGCACTTGCTTAGCAGTTTTTCCATTGGGTTATTATGGAATCAAACGAATCAAGAGTTCTAGACTTTGACAGGTTCTTCTTATTTGCTTTAATGTTACTATAGACAACTATGCCTAGGGTCTTGAAGTTCTATCACACCAAATGTAGTCACTTACATGTATGCTTACTCTTTAGGTGTTTACAACATCACCGGTCACTACAAGATAAAAGTGTGAAAATTAATCATAAGAAGAAGTTTATATTAGTTCAAGTTTGCTCTGTGTGGATGTATTGTTCTGTTCCAGTCATGTTCTCTGACTAAATCTGAAGGGAAAATATATCACCTATGGGGTCAAAGCCTGTTCCCCAATGGTATCTGCTGAAGCTTTTGCAAGAGGCCTATATAACCCTCGGCTCCCAGCAAGTTTTCACCAAGGTGGTAGGACCCAGCGATCCATTTCACCCCTTTGCATACCTTGTTTATTCGTGTAGACTGCCTTCCAGATAATCAATATGCACTTGCTTAGCATTTCTTCCATTGGGTTATTATGGAATCAAACTAATCAAGAATTCTAGACTTTGACAGGTTCTTCTTATTTGCTTTCATGTTACTATAGACAACTATGCCTAGGGTCTTGAAGTTCTATCACACCACATGTAGTCACTTACATGTATGCTTACTTGGCATATGTAATTCTTTAGGTATTTACAACACCACCGGTCACTACATGATAAAAGTGTGAAAATTAATCGTAAGAAGAAGTTTATATTAGTTCAGGTTTGCTCTGTGTGGATGTATTGTTCTGTTCCAGTGATGTTCTGTGACTAAATCTGAAGGGAAAAGATATCACCTATGGGGTCAAAGCCTGTTCCCCAATGGTATCTGCTGAAGCTTTTGCAAGAGGCATATATACCCCTCGGGTCCCAGCAAGTTTTCACCAAGGTGGTAGGGCCCAGCGATCCATTTCGTGCCTTTGCATAACTTGTTTATTCGTGTAGCCTGCTTTCCAGATAATCAATATGCACTTGCTTAGCAGTTTTTCCATTGGGTTATTATGGAATCAAACTAATCAAGAGTTCTAGACTTTGACAGGTTCTTCTTATTTGCTTTCATGTTACTATAGACAACTATGCCTAGGGTCTTGAAGTTCTATCACACCAAATGTAGTCACTTACATGTATGCTTACTCTTTAGGTGTTTACAACATCACCGGTCACTACAAGATAAAAGTGTGAAATTAATCGTAAGAAGAAGTTTATATTAGTTCAAGTTTGCTCTGTGTGGATGCATTGTTCTGTTCCAGTGATGTTGTGTGACTAAATCTGAAGGGAAAATATATCACCTATGGGGTCAAAGCCTGTTCCCCAATGGTATCTGCTCAAGCTTTTGCAAGAGGCATATATACCCCTCGGGTCCCAGCAAGTTTTCACCAAGGTGATAGGACCCAGCGATCCATTTTGCCCCTTTGCATAACTTGTTTATTCGTGTAGCCTGCCTTCCAGATAATCAATATGCACTTGCTTAGCAGTTTTTCCATTGGGTTATTATGGAATCAAACTAATCAAGAGTTCTAGACTTTGACAGGTTCTTCTTATTTGCTTTCATGTTACTATATACAACTTTGCCTAGGGTCTTGAAGTTCTATCACACCACATGTAGTCACTTACATGTATGCTTACTTGGCATATGTAATTCTTTAGGTATTTACAACACCATTGTTCACTATATGATAAAAGTAAGAAAATTAATCGTAAGAAGAAGTTTATATTAGTTCAAGTTTGCTCTCTGTGTATGTATTGTTCTGTTCCAGTCATGTTCTCTGACTAAATCTGAAGGGAAAATATATCAACTATGGGGTCAAAGCCTGTTCCCCAATGGTATCTGCTGAAGCTGTTGCAAGAGGCATATATAACCCTCGGGTCACAGCAAGTTTTCACCAAGGTGGTAAGGCCCAGCGATCCATTTCGCCCCTTTGCTTACCTTGTTTATTCGTGTAGCCAGCCGTCCAGATAATCAATATGCACTTGCTTAGCATTTCTTCCATTGGGTTATTATGGAATCAAACTAATCAAGATTTCTAGACTTTGACAGGTTCTTCTTATTTGCTTTCATGTTACTATAGACAACTATGCCTAGGGTCTTGAAGTTCTATCACACCACATGTAGTCACTTACATGTATGCTTACTTGGCATATGTAATTCTTTAGGTATTTACAACACCACCGGTCACTACATGATAAAATTGTGAAAAATAATCGTAAGAAAAAGTTTATATTAGTTCAAGTTTGCTCTGTGTGGATGTATTGTTCTGTTCCAGTGATGATGTGTGACTAAATCTGAAGGGAAAAGATATCACCTATGGGGTCAAAGCCTGTTCCCCAATGGTAACTGCTCAAGCTTTTGCAAGAGGCATATATACCCCTCGGGTCCCAGCAAGTTTTCACCAAGGTGGTAGGACCCAGCGATCTATTTTGCCCCTTTGCATAACTTGTTTATTCGTGTAGCCTGCCTTCCAGATAATCAATATGCACTTGCTTAGCAGTTTTTCCATTGGGTTATTATGGAATCAAACTAATCAAGAGTTCTAGACTTTGACAGGTTCTTCTTATTTGCTTTCATGTTACTATAGACAACTATGCCTAGGGTCTTGAAGTTCTATCTCACCACATGTAGTCACGTACATGTATGCTTACTTGGCATATGTAATTCTTTAGGTATTTACAACACCATTGTTCACTATATGATAAAAGTGAGAAAATTAATAGTAAGAAGAAGTTTATATTAGTTCAAGTTTGCTCTCTGTGTATGTATTGTTCTGTTCCAGTCATGTTCTGTGACTAAATCTGAAGGGAAAAGATATCACCTATGGGGTCAAAGCCTGTTCCCCAGTGGTATCTGCTGACGCTTTTGCAAGAGGCATATATACCCCTCGGGTCCCAGCAAGTTTTCACCAAGGTGGTAGGGCCCAGCGATCCATTTCGTGGCTTTGCATAACTTGTTTATTCGTGTAGCCTGCCTTCCAGATAATCAATATGCACTTGCTTAGCAGTTTTTCCATTGGGTTATTATGGAATCAAACTAATCAAGAGTTCTAGACTTTGACAGGTTTTTCTTATTTGCTTTCATGTTACTATAGACAACTATGCCTAGGGTCTTGAAGTTCTATCACACCACATGTAGTCACTTACATGTATGCTTACTCTTTAGGTGTTTACAACATCACCGGTCAGGGCTGGACTGGTAATCTGGCATACCGGGCAAATGCCCGGTGGGCCGACGTGCTTTTTGGGCCGATAAATCTCATACTTTTTTTTTTCTTTTAACGGCCCATAAAACTTGTACATCGGCGGCCCATTCGTTTTGTTTTGTTTAAATTGATGGTGCTGGGTTAGTGCCGGTGTAATGCATTGGTCAAAAAAAAGTAAGCGTTAGTTTTTTTTCCCACTGACAGACCGGCTTATGAAACCCGTAGATCAGCGGCCCATTGGTTGTTTTCTTGATTGATTTCTTGACACTGGGCTGGCCCAATCACACCTCCCCCTTTGGGCTTTGAGTGAGCGTGCAGTGTCAAGTGTGTATCTGTCAAAATAGTCTGAGAGATGGAGAAGAAACGCAAGGAATGTACAGGAATGTAAAAAAGACGCGTTTTTATCCATGTTTTCCGCCAAAATAAAAGCTTGATGCAGTTTCCGTCAAAATAAAAGATCATGTGCTTATCTCTTTCAATTTTAGAAATGAGTACAAAACTAATTATGAAAGTTTTCTTTATTTTTCAGTGCATTTGTTTTGCAATATATGGCTATTACTGTCATTGGTTTAATATTATAACTATTATTATGTAGTAGTGTAATATAGACAGACACTGTTACTAAAAGAGGTATGATTTTTTCTTTGTTTAATTTGCACACTTAATATGGGTTGGAGCCTTTTAATTTTGAACTCTCAAACTGCACCAGATTAATGAATTTAACATTAAAATGCACACATTTTTCTTAGGGGGGGCATGCCCCCAAACCCCCCTAGAGGGACAGAGGTCCGCCCACCACAGTTTTACCAAGATCCTGTGGGAAACATTGGTATTGCTATGCCAATGCAGCTTATAGCTTGTTTTTTGGATGCATCACTGTGGAGTATAGTTCAATTGTATTAATAAATTACAATTTTGTACTTATTTAATCTGTTAACTCGTTCCTACTCACTCATTACATGGCATTAGTGGTTTTAATGAAAAGGAGTTGAACAAAAACATATTTAAGGGCGTGCAAAGATGGGTGGTGTTTATGGTCATATGTAGTGGGCCAGTCTGGGCCAAAATGCCAGGGCCGATTTTCTGTCCCAGTCCAGCCCTGTCACCGGTCACTACATGATAAAAGTGTGAAAATTAATCGTAAGAAGAAGTTTATATTAGTTCAAGTTTGCTTTGTGTGGATGTATTGTTCTGTTCCAGTCATGTTCTCTGACTAAATCTGAAGTTAAAATATATCACCTATGGGGTCAATGCCTGTTCCCCAATGGTATCTGCTGAAGCTTTTGCAAGAGGCATATATAACCCTCGGGTCCCAGCAAGTTTTCACCAAGGTGGTAAGGCCCAGCGATCCATTTCGCCCCTTTGCTTACCTTGTTTATTCGTGTAGCCAGCCCTCCAGATAATCAATATGCACTTGCTTAGCATTTCTTCCATTGGGTTATTATGGAATCAAGCTAATCAAGAATTCTAGACTTTGACAGGTTCTTCTTATTTGCTTTCATGTTACTATAGACAACTATGCCTAGGGTCTTGAAGTTCTATCACACCACATGTAGTCACTTACATGTATGCTTACTTGGCATATGTAACTCTTTAGGTATTTACAACACCACTGGTCACTATATGCTAAAAGTGTGAAAATTAATCGTAGGAAGAAGTTTATATTAGTTCAAGTTTGCTCTGTGTGGATGTATTGTTGTGTTCCAGTGATGTTCTGTGACTAAATCTGAAGGGAAAAGATATCCCCTATGGGGTCAAAGCCATTTCCCCAATGGTATCTGCTGAAGCTTTTGCAAGAGGCATATATACCCCTCGGGTCCCAGCAAGTTTTCACCAAGGTGGTAGGACCCAGCGATCCATTTTGCCCCTTTGCATACCTTGTTTATTCGTGAAGCCTGCCTTCCAGATAATCAATATGCACTTGCTTAGCAGTTTTTCCATTGGGTTATTATGGAATCAAACTAATCAAGAGTTCTAGACTTTGACAGGTTCTTCTTATTTGCTTTCATGTTACTAAAGACAACTATGCCTAGGGTCTTGAAGTTCTATCACACCACATGTAGTCACTTACATGTATGCTTACTTGGCATATGTAACTCTTTAGGTATTTACAACACCACTGGTCACTACATGATAAAAGTGTGAAAATTAATCGTAAGAAGAAGTTTATATTAGTTCAAGTTTGCTCAGTGTGGATGTATTGTTCTTTTCCAGTGATGTTCTGTGATTAAATCTGAAGGGAAAATATATCACCTATGGGGTCAAAGCCTGTTCCCCAGTGTTACCTGCTGAAGCTTTTGCAAGAGGCATATATACCCCTCGGGTCCCAACAAGTTTTCACCAAGGTGGTAGGACCCAGCGATCCAATTCGCCCCTTTGCATGCCTTGTTTATTCGTGTAGCCAGCCCTCCAGATAATCAATATGCACTTGCTTAGCAGTTTTTCCATTGGGTTATTATGGAATCAAACGAATCAAGAGTTCTAGACTTTGACAGGTTCTTCTTATTTGCTTTAATGTTACTATAGACAACTATGCCTAGGGTCTTGAAGTTCTATCACACCAAATGTAGTCACTTACATGTATGCTTACTCTTTAGGTGTTTACAACATCACCGGTCACTACAAGATAAAAGTGTGAAATTAATCGTAAGAAGAAGTTTATATTAGTTCAAGTTTGCTCTGTGTGGATGTATTGTTCTGTTCCAGTGATGTTGTGTGACTAAATCTGACGGGAAAATATATCACCTATGGGGTCAAAGCCTGTTCCCCAATGGTATCTGCTCAAGCTTTTGCAAGAGGCATATATACCCCTCGGGTCCCAGCAAGTTTTCACCAAGGTGATAGGACCCAGCGATCCATTTTGCCCCTTTGCATAACTTGTTTATTCGTGTAGCCTGCCTTCCAGATAATCAATATGCACTTGCTTAGCAGTTTTTCCATTGGGTTATTATGGAATCAAACTAATCAAGAGTTCTAGACTTTGACAGGTTCTTCTTATTTGCTTTCATGTTACTATAGACAACTTTGCCTAGGGTCTTGAAGTTCTATCACACCACATGTAGTCACTTACATGTATGCTTACTTGGCATATGTAATTCTTTAGGTATTTACAACACCATTGTTCACTATATGATAAAAGTAAGAAAATTAATCGTAAGAAGAAGTTTATATTAGTTCAAGTTTGCTCTCTGTGTATGTATTGTTCTGTTCCAGTCATGTTCTCTGACTAAATCTGAAGGGAAAAGATATCAACTATGGGGTCAAAGCCTGTTCCCCAATGGTATCTGCTGAAGCTGTTGCAAGAGGCATATATAACCCTCGGGTCACAGCAAGTTTTCACCAAGGTGGTAAGGCCCAGTGATCCATTTCGCCCCTTTGCTTACCTTGTTTATTCGTGTAGCCAGCCGTCCAGATAATCAATATGCACTTGCTTAGCATTTCTTCCATTGGGTTATTATGGAATCAAACTAATCAAGAATTCTAGACTTTGACAGGTTCTTCTTATTTGCTTTCATGTTACTATAGACAACTATGCCTAGGGTCTTGAAGTTCTATCACACCACATGTAGTCACTTACATGTGTGCTTACTTGGCATATGTAACTCTTTAGGTATTTACAACGCCACTGGTCACTATATGCTAAAAGTGTGAAAATTAATCGTAAGAAGAAGTTTATATTAGTTCAAGTTTGCTTTGTGTGGATGTATTGTTCTGTTCCAGTGATGTTCTGTGACTAAATCTGAAGGGAAAAGATATCACCTATGGGGTCAAAGCCATTTCCCCAATGGTATCTGCTGAAGCTTTTGCAAGAGGCATATATACCCCTCGGGTCCCAGCAAGTTTTCACCAAGGTGGTAGGACCCAGCGATCCATTTTGCCCCTTTGCATACCTTGTTTATTCGTGAAGCCTGCCTTCCAGATAATCAATATGCACTTGCTTAGCAGTTTTTCCATTGGGTTATTATGGAATCAAACTAATCAAGAGTTCTAGACTTTGACAGGTTCTTCTTATTTGCTTTCATGTTACTATAGACAACTATGCCTAGGGTCTTGAAGTTCTATCACACCACATGTAGTCACGTACATGTATGCTTACTTGGCATATGTAATTCTTTAGGTATTTACAACACCATTGTTCACTATATGATAAAAGTGAGAAAATTAATAGTAAGAAGAAGTTTATATTAGTTCAAGTTTGCTCTCTGTGTATGTATTGTTCTGTTCCAGTCATGTTCTGTGACTAAATCTGAAGGGAAAAGATATCACCTATGGGGTCAAAGCCTGTTCCCCAGTGGTATCTGCTGAAGCTTTTGCAAGTGACATATATACCCCTCGGGTCCCAGCAAGTTTTCACCAAGGTGGTAGGGCCCAGCGATCCATTTCGTGGCTTTGCATAACTTGTTTATTCGTGTAGCCTGCCTTCCAGATAATCAATATGCACTTGCTTAGCAGTTTTTCCATTGGGTTATTATGGAATCAAACTAATCAAGAGTTCTAGACTTTGACAGGTTTTTCTTATTTGCTTTCATGTTACTATAGACAACTATGCCTAGGGTCTTGAAGTTCTATCACACCACATGTAGTCACTTACATGTATGCTTACTCTTTAGGTGTTTACAACATCACCGGTCAGGGCTGGACTGGTAATCTGGCATACCGGGCAAATGCCTGGTGGGCCGACGTGCTTTTTGGGCCGATAAATCTCATACTTTTTTTTTTCTTTTAACAGCCCATAAAACTTGTACATCGGCGGCCCATTCGTTTTGTTTTGTTTAAATTGATGGTGCTGGGTTAGTGCCGGTGTAATGCATTGGTCAAAAAAAAGTAAGCGTTAGTTTTTTTTCCCACTGACAGACCGGCTTATGAAACCCGTAGATCAGCGGCCCATTGGTTGTTTTCTTGATTGATTTCTTGACACTGGGCTGGCCCAATCACACCTCCCCCTTTGGGCTTTGAGTGAGCGTGCAGTGTCAAGTGTGTATCTGTCAAAATAGTCTGAGAGATGGAGAAGAAACGCAAGGAATGTACAGGAATGTAAAAAAGACGCGTTTTTATCCATGTTTTCCGCCAAAATAAAAGCTTGATGCAGTTTCCGTCAAAATAAAAGATCATGTGCTTATCTCTTTCAAGTTTAGAAATGAGTACAAAACTAATTATGAAAGTTTTCTTTATTTTTCAGTGCATTTGTTTTGCAATATATGGCTATTACTGTCATTGGTTTAATATTATAACTATTATTATGTAGTAGTGTAATATAGACAGACACTGTTACTAAAAGAGGTATGATTTTTTCTTTGTTTAATTTGCACACTTAATATGGGTTGGAGCCTTTTAATTTTGAACTCTCAAACTGCACCAGATTAATGAATTTAACATTAAAATGCACAAATTTTTCTTAGAGGGGGCATGCCCCCAAACCCCCCTAGAGGGACAGAGGTCCGCCCACCACAGTTTTACCAAGATCCTGTGGGAAACATTGGTATTGCTATGCCAATGCAGCTTATAGCTTGTTTTTTGGATGCATCACTGTGGAGTATAGTTCAATTGTATTAATAAATTACAATTTTGTACTTATTTAATCTGTTAACTCGTTCCTACTCACTCATTACATGGCATTAGTGGTTTTAATGAAAAGGAGTTGAACAAAAACATATTTAAGGGCGTGCAAAGATGGGTGGTGTTTATGGTCATGTGTAGTGGGCCAGTCTGGGCCAAAATGCCAGGGCCGATTTTCTGTCCCAGTCCAGCCCTGTCGCCGGTCACTACATGATAAAAGTGTGAAAATTAATCGTAAGAAGAAGTTTATATTAGTTCAAGTTTGCTTTGTGTGGATGTATTGTTCTGTTCCAGTCATGTTCTCTGACTAAATCTGAAGTTAAAATATATCACCTATGGGGTCAATGCCTGTTCCCCAATGGTATCTGCTGAAGCTTTTGCAAGAGGCATATATAACCCTCGGGTCCCAGCAAGTTTTCACCAAGGTGGTAAGGCCCAGCGATCCATTTCACCCCTTTGCTTACCTTGTTTATTCGTGTAGCCAGCCGTCCAGATAATCAATATGCACTTGCTTAGCATTTCTTCCATTGGGTTATTATGGAATCAAGCTAATCAAGAATTCTAGACTTTGACAGGTTCTTCTTATTTGCTTTCATGTTACTATAGACAACTATGCCTAGGGTCTTGAAGTTCTATCACACCACATGTAGTCACTTACATGTATGCTTACTTGGCATATGTAACTCTTTAGGTATTTACAACACCACTGGTCACTATATGCTAAAAGTGTGAAAATTAATCGTAGGAAGAAGTTTATATTAGTTCAAGTTTGCTCTGTGTGGATGTATTGTTCTGTTCCAGTGATGTTCTGTGACTAAATCTGAAGGGAAAAGATATCACCTATGGGGTCAAAGCCATTTCCCCAATGGTATCTGCTGAAGCTTTTGCAAGAGGCATATATACCCCTCGGGTCCCAGCAAGTTTTCACCAAGGTGGTAGGACCCAGCGATCCATTTTGCCCCTTTGCATACCTTGTTTATTCGTGTAGCCTGCCTTCCAGATAATCAATATGCACTTGCTTAGCAGTTTTTCCATTGGGTTATTATGGAATCAAACTAATCAAGAGTTCTAGACTTTGACAGGTTCTTCTTATTTGCTTTCATGTTACTATAGACAACTATGCCTAGGGTCTTGAAGTTCTATCACACCACATGTAGTCACTTACATGTATGCTTACTTGGCATATGTAACTCTTTAGGTATTTACAACACCACTGGTCACTACATGATAAAAGTGTGAAAATTAATCGTAGGAAGAAGTTTATATTAGTTCAAGTTTGCTCTGTGTGGATGTATCGTTCTGTTCCAGTGATGTTCTGTGACTAAATCTGAAGGGAAAAGATATCACCTATGGGGTCAAAGCCATTTCCCCAATGGTATCTGCTGAAGCTTTTGCAAGAGGCATATATACCCCTCGGGTCCCAGCAAGTTTTCACCAAGGTGGTAGGACCCAGCGATCCATTTTGCCCCTTTGCATACCTTGTTTATTCGTGAAGCCTGCCTTCCAGATAATCAATATGCACTTGCTTAGCAGTTTTTCCATTGGGTTATTATGGAATCAAACTAATCAAGAGTTCTAGACTTTGACAGGTTCTTCTTATTTGCTTTCATGTTACTATAGACAACTATGCCTAGGGTCTTGAAGTTCTATCACACCACATGTAGTCACTTACATGTATGCTTACTTGGCATATGTAACTCTTTAGGTATTTACAACACCACTGGTCACTACATGATAAAAGTGTGAAAATTAATCGTAAGAAGAAGTTTATATTAGTTCAAGTTTGCTCAGTGTGGATGTATTGTTCTTTTCCAGTGATGTTCTGTGATTAAATCTGAAGGGAAAAGATATCACCTATGGGGTCAAAGCCTGTTCCCCAGTGTTACCTGCTGAAGCTTTTGCAAGAGGCATATATACCCCTCGGGTCCCAGCAAGTTTTCACCAAGGTGGTAGGACCCAGCGATCTATTTTGCCCCTTTGCATAACTTGTTTATTCGTGTAGCCTGCCTTCCAGATAATCAATATGCACTTGCTTAGCAGTTTTTCCATTGGGTTATTATGGAATCAAACTAATCAAGAGTTCTAGACTTTGACAGGTTCTTCTTATTTGCTTTCATGTTACTATAGACAACTATGCCTAGGGTCTTGAAGTTCTATCACACCACATGTAGTCACGTACATGTATGCTTACTTGGCATATGTAATTCTTTAGGTATTTACAACACCATTGTTCACTATATGATAAAAGTG